>NW_023494790.1:31625557-31835557 GCF_904425465.1 Colossoma macropomum
ACCCCACACACCTGACCAGCTTGTTCAGTCGCATCTCGTCTCTCTTTTTCATGCTTCCTCCCCAGCACACGTTATTCTCCCTTAACTTCTGCTTCACCTTCTTCCTGCAGGACTCTTTGGCCTCTCGCAAGTGGACTTTGAGTTCCTTCTGTAGGCTCCTGAGCTCTTCCTGGTTATTCTCTTTAAAGGCCCTCTTCTTCTTGTTCAGCAGGCCTTTGACATTGCTGGTTATCCAGAGCTTGTTATTAGCAAAGCAATGCACAATTTTCACAGGAACAATGTCCATGCAAAAGTTCATGTAATCCGTCATGCAGTGTGTAATCCCCTCAATGTCCTCTCCATACGGCTCCTGCAGTACACTCCATTCAGTGGACTAGAAACAATCCATGAGAGCGGTTTAGGCTTCAGGTGACCATTCCCTGAAGGAGCGTGTAGTTACAGGTTGTCTTTGAACACGGGGCTTGTACTGAGGCTTCAGGTAGACCAGGTTGTGGTCAGATTTTCCCAGAGGGAGCAGGGGTGTGACAGTGTATGTATCCTTTACATTGGCATAAAGGAGATCAATTGTCCTGTTCTTCCTAGTGGGGCAGTCTACATACTGGTAAAAAGCAGTGAGCATTGAGTCCAGTGAGAGCGATGAAAGCCTCTGGGTGCTGGGTCTGAAGTCTCGCAATGGTTGTGCCTCTCTCTGTGTGTGCAAACATGCCTGGTCGCAGTCGGAATATCGCCAAGCACATGATGGCGGTGGGATGTCCTCTCTCCTCGCAATGCTGGGTCACCAACTGCTCTACTCCCTGCTGTGGCACTTCCACGCTGAAGCCTTTGACGGTTTCGCTTTCACTGGCCTTCCTTTGTTGTCAAGCCATTCTACGCTGGCTCTGGCATTGAGCCGTCTTCCCCATGGAGCCTTGCACTATCGCCGCAATTACAACCTTTCGCCAGACTCTGCCTCTCTTGCCGTCTGCTCTTGAGTTCATGGATAAGCCATTCCTCACCAGTTCCCTGGGGAGCGCTATCCCACCCCAGACACCAGTGTGGTGTCAGTGGAGAATGCGGGAAACATAACACTTTTATTGAACACAGCAGCAGTGGAGAACTGCTGCTTAGTGCTGGCTGAAAAGGAGCAGAGCAGGTGTTACAGGTCCCCTGCTCAGGACCTGTGGGACAGATAATGTCCCTAAAAACAGGGTTACAATGATGAAACAGAAGACATGGCTTGCTTTCACAAACGCCTCTCTGGTATCCGTTTATGCAAACAATTTTCATTATAAAGAAATCTCTGCTTGTTTTTGTTCCTTGCTCATCGAATATCACCATTCAGTACAAAACATACAAATATTTAGCTTGCTCTTTGGCCCTTCTCTCACATAGGTCAATATAAGCTGAACATATTCCTATCAGAGGCAGATAGCTACATGCTACAGTCCCATTTAGGCACTTCTGTCCAACAGGTTGATACAGCATTGTAAATTCACACTTTTAATTTGAAGAAGATAATCAAAGTCTTGGTTCTGCCAAGGAGTAATCTGCTTCACTTTTTCCACAGGATGATTTGTTTTTTCGATTTCCATTATGGGTATCTTCTCTTGAGAAAGTTCTCTCTCTTACAGGTTTGTCATGGACAGAGCTTCTACCAGGAATATGGGTAAGTAGTGTTTCTTTTTTTTCTCTAATAGGTGTTCTTTGGTTTGGGATCCTTGGCTGAGCAGGGGTAAGTACACAAATGCTTTGATTGGTGTTCTCTCAGACACTCCTTGCTCACTTCTCATGGGTATACTGAATCAATATGTAGGCCTCTCTTCATCATCAGTTTGCTGTTTGAAGTCTGTTTAGAGCAGCTGTACTCAGGCTTTGTCTGTTTCGCTTCCCTTTTCAAGGTGGTGTTGGGACCAGGGATAGTTCTACAGGTAAGTCATTAACTAAGTGCAGTTAACTTTCAGTGTAAAATTTGTGACTTCATTTTCAAGAGCTACCTTGTATACAGAGCTGTCATGCATTTGTTCTCTCAGATTCCATACAAACACACAGTCACCTGACTGTAAGAGTACTCCCCTCACATGTTGGTCATAGTACTTTTTCCCTTGTGCACTGGATCATCGTCATTTTAAGATTCAATGCGGTAGGGACATTCTCTCTCCCCATTTCTTGGCATAACACTTTGGGGTCTGAGCCTCTTCCTCTGCCACCAGACTGAACAGGAAATCAACTGGGAAATGTGGATGCCATTCATATTACAGAAAGAATGGAGAATATCCAAAAACTTCATGCTGTATACAATGAGAGGCATGTACGATTTGTGGCAGATGTTCCTTCCATCAGCTTTTCTCCTCCTCCTCTACAATTCTCAACATTTGTCATAGAGTTCTTTTGAATCTTTCAGCAGGATTGCCCTGCGCATGGTGAGGAGTCCTTCTTAAATGCCCAACCCTTGTCTGGTTTTGCAAAGTTCAAAATAGTTTGTTTTCAAATGCACAACGTTGATGGTGCAACCTTGCAGGGAATCCAAATTGAGGAATAAAATCATTGAAGATTCTCTCAGTAGCTGTTCTTGCAGAGTTGTCCTTGGTTGCATACACCTGTGCAAACCGTGTAAAGTGGACCCACCAAGACAAGTACATGCTCAAGGTTACCCTTTCTTGGCTCTAAGTGAAGATTCAAACCTGACACAAGTTCAAAGGGTGAGTTGGTGGTAATGCTGCCCATCGCTGCATTTACATGTGTGACTGGCTTCTTTTGTCTTATACAGAGGCAAAATCTCATCACATCTGCCTTTATTTCTCTTCATATAAAAAGCTAATAAAAAACATTCTCTGGCCAGATTGAGGACTCTCTCTGTGTCCACATGCCCCATGTCATCATGCAAGTGTTTTAGCACTGTCAGTTTGTACTGAGCAGGAAGTGCAAACTGGCATTTGGTTTTGCAATATAAAATACCATTCTTAATGAACAGTTTACTTCTTTCATGCATCAGTCTCTTGGCCGCACCACCAACTCCTTGCTTCATGTCATTAGTCAATACTTTGCATGTCTCTTTTAGCTATAGTACTGGGCCAACAACTGGATCTGACCTTTGAGTTTCGCTAGCTTATCATGGTCGATTGCTGTTTTATACCACTCTGCTCGGATGAATCACCTGTGGCCACGTTAAGAACTGCAACTCATGTAACATCACGGTTGTTTGCAGCATTGCTCCCTTCCCATATTGCACTGACAGCTTCTAGTCAATTCCTCTGTGCACTGAGACAACTACTTGATGTCAAATCTGAAATCAGACAGCTTATCAAGCCACCTGTGACCCACTGCATTCCTCATGGCCATGGTCAGGATACAAGTTAAGGGATTATTGTCAGCATACACCCTGTTATGCAAGGCATAGAACAAATAACCCTTGAACACAGATAGCACACTTTAAGGCTAGGGACTCAAGCTTCCCCAAATAAAGTGAGGATTCTTGAACCTTACCCAATAACTCTCATCCTACCATTCTGCTGCTGATAAAGGAATTCTCCAAGCTCCTAGGTGTGGAGTGTAAATGGTAAATTGAAATCCAGGTAGGCAAGCACAGGTGGGTTAACTAACATGTTGATCAGTCCCTCCAAGACTTGTTAATGTTCATTAGTCCATTCCATAGGGGGTTGTAAAGGCAACTGGGCACCCCTTTTTACTTCTCGCTTAGACTTACTTTGTCATGCCTCCACTTTTCCATCCTTCACATGCAGCATCTCATACCGTGGACCAGCAAGCCAGGAAAAATCCTGTATGCCTGAGCAATAGTAGCTCAGGAAGCCAGAAGTCAACGGACATCACCAACTGTAAGAAGTGTTTTACCTCGCAAGCCAGTAGCCTCAATGTCTGTGGGGTCAACGTGAACACCTTTAGCCACTAGTCACCCTACATACCTCAATTCTTGCTTAAATAGCTTGCACTTGGTGGGCTTCAGCTTTACACCATGACTCTGCAAGACTCTCAGGTCCTTCCTCAGTACTTCAACAAAGTCTTCAAAGGTCCAAGCATAATAGAGAACATCATCTAGATAAGGGATGCAGCACTCATCCCGGATAGCATCAAGCATTCCTTCCATAGTCCTTCGGAATGCAGCTGGTGCCTCCGTCAGGCCAAACGGGATCCGCTCCCACTCGTGTCGGCCCCATGGTGTGATGAAGGCTGACAAATGATGTGACCCCTCAGGCATAATTCCCTGATGGTACACTTTTCCCTAGTCAGAAAACCATGGATACCAGGGAAGAGGGTGTCTATCAGGTATGATTTTTTTGGTTTAGAAGCTGGTAATCAAAACACAGTCTGAGCATGCCACCATTCTTCTTCACACACACAATAGGCGCAGAATACAGAAACTTAGATTTCACTATCCAGCCACTTGCTAGCAGTTCTTGGATGTACTGCTTCATTTCTTGACGGAGTGGCTTTGGGATGGATGTGTGTGGACCCTGGACTGGAATTTCATCTTTTAGCATGACAGAGAGCTGTAGCCTGGGAATACCATATTATCATCATGAGCAAAAGCACAGGAGTCCTCATAAAGCATTTTCATTACTACATTTTGTTGTTCCTCAGTAAGAAGGCAAATTTCAACAGGAGGATTCCATTGACTGACCAGCTCTTTTTGGTTGACCTTGGGAAACAGTTCAGAATGACATCATGTTTATTGTGATTGTCCATTGGAACACTGATAAGCAAGCTATATTAACAATATAAAATGATTACGTTAAAACTGTTAAAATGAATGAAATAATTCTAAACGGTTGCGAAGCAACAGATCACGTGAACAACACGCAAATTCTCGTAGCTTACAGAAACAACGGGGCCTACAGTCTGATGGCCACAGCTGCCGAGCCCAGCAAAAAAAACAAAAATACCCATTCTGTGGTTTCATTTCTGCTGAAATGAAAAGTTACTTCACAGTGAACCTAATGACCATGACTTCCATGTTATTTCAGCAGAGATTAATGTGCTGCGCGGGCAGGAGCGGCCCATAACGTTTTGGTCTGTGGGAGCAGGATGAACTCTTGCGGGAGCAGGACTGAAGAAACAGTCCCACACAGACCTCTAATCTGTATTCAGGTATGCAAACAAGTAATCAAATCAGAAATACAGAGTGAAAAAGACCTACATAGTAAGAAGTGAATATACTACAAAAATGTTCACACTACAGGATGTTGTCTCCAATAGTGCACACAGGGGTAGTGTTGAAGGAGCTATGTCAAAGTAGCAATATTAGCTAATGTCATGCCAAAGTAGCAAAACATACTGTAGTGAAAGAAAGGTTTTAATGAGCGTAAGAACAACAAACAGATAGCTTGGTTAAGTGAGTTATAGGGATGACAGAGTGGCTCTGACCACACCTGATATATAAATGGTCATTATTTTCTGAACAAAATACAACCCCATTTCCAAAAAAGTTGGGACGCTGTGCAAAATGTAAGTGAAAACAAAATTCAATTATGTGCAAATCATTTAAACCCTATATTTATTTGAAAATAGTACAAAGACAAGATATCAAATGCTAAAACTGAGAAATTTTATTGTTTTTTGACAAATGTATTCCCATTTAGAATTTGATGGCAGCAAAACGTTCCAAAACAGTTGGGACAGGGCAACAAAAGACTGGTAAAGTTGTTTGAGGCTAAAAAAACACCTTATGGTTAATTGGCAACAGGTCAGTAACATCATTGGGTGGAGAAAGAGCATCCCAGAGAGGCTGAGTCTTTCAGAAGTTAAGATGGGGAGAGGTTCACCAATCTGTGAAAGACTGCGTGGGCAAATAGTGCAACAATTCGAGAGTAATGTTTCTCAACGTAAAATAGCAAAGAACTTGGGGATTTCATCATCTACAGTACATATATCATTAAAATATTTAGACAATCCAGAGAAATCTCTGTATACAAGGGACAAGGCCGAAAACCAATATTGGCTAGCCAAGATCTTCGGGCCCTCAGGCGGCACTGCATAAAAAACAGACATGATTCTGTAGTGGACATCACTGAATGGGCTCAGAAACACTTCTGAAAACCACTGTCTGTGAACACAGTTCATCACTGCATCCACAAATGCAAGTTAAAAGGCGAAGTGGAAAAGTGTTCTATGGTCCGCATTAGTGCACATGGCATGAGTGACTGGCACATCTGCGAAGGCACCATTAATGTTGAATGATATATACAGGTTGTGGCAACATATGCTGCCATTCAGACGATGTCTTTATCAGGAAAGGCCCTGCTTCTTTAAACAAGACAATGTAAAACCACATTCTGCACATATTACAAAAGCATGGCTCTGTAGTAAAAAAGTCCAGGTGCTAAAGTGGCCTGCCTGCAGATCAGACCTGACACCACTGAAAACCTGTGACACTTTATGAAACGAAAAATACGACAAAAGAGACTCTGAACTGTTGAGCAGCTGAAATCCTATATCAAGCAAGAACAGGAAAGTATTTTACTTTCAAAACTACAGCAATTGTTGTCCTCAGTTCCTAAACGCTTACAGAGTTTTGTTAAAAGAAGAGGTGATGTATTACAGTGATAAACATGCCCCCTGTGTTGCTGCCATCAAATTCAAAATGGGCATATGTTTATCAAAAACAATAAAATGTCTCAGTGTTAGTATTTGATATGTTGTCTTTGTACTATTTTCAAATAAATAAAAGGTTTAAATGATTTGCACATCATTGCATTTAGTTTTCATTTACATTTTGCACAGTGTCCCAACTTTTTTGGAAATGGGGCTGTAGTTCTGCTCACTTTTCTGGAGTAAAAAAATAGTTAATGGTGTGACTTATTTATCACTGTAACGTGGGCAGGCTTCTCCGGTTGCTGGCTGTGGAAGCCCGCTATGAGACCGGGGTCCAACACATCTTTAGCAGACACCCAGCACTGCTCCTCTGGACCATAACCCTCCCAGTCCACCAGGTACTGCAAGAGTCCGCCCCGTCGTTGAGAGTCCAGCAACCTACGGACAGCGTAGACTGGACCCCCGTCTATCTCCTCCGAGGGGGGTGGTGTGATGTCCGGTGTAGCCTTGTCCAAGGGCCCTGCAACAACTGGTTTCAAAAGAGTGTGAGACTCAAAAACGTGGGGGTAAATCTAATCTGTAAGTCACATCATTTATCCTTTTCACTATCGTAAAGGGCCCAATATATTTGGGCTGGAGTTTTCTACTTCCCTCAGCACAACAAAAGTCTCTTGTGGCCAGCCAGACTTGATCCTTGTGATTCTGGGAGGTCGGTAACAAAATCTACTGCTAGATGGGACCATGGTCTATCTGGTACGGGTAGGGGCATTAGTTTGCCTGCAGGCAAGGTTTTCGGGGTTTTACATTGAGAGCAGGTGGCACATGAATTAACAAAGGAGTGTAGCAGTCTATGTGTTCTTGTTTTGCCCGGGTAACCAGATGTAAGGGAAGAATGGGCCCATGTTTTAAGCTGGGTGCGAAAAGACTACAAGACTAAAAGGCTAAAAGTACATACAGCTTCCCTGTGGCGCACTGACTTGGAACTGTGGTCTTGGATAACGCCTCTTCTATGGCCTCATCTATCTCCCAACGTATAGAGGAGATAGAGATTTCAGGAGGAAGAATACATTCGGCCATCTTGGACTCATGTGTGAAGCTGTCTCATTGGTGGATTCGGGAAAAAAGCATCAGCTTTGGTATTACGAGACCCGGGTCGCTAGGTGATGCTGAAATGGAATCTTGGAAAGAACAGGAACTATTTAGCTTGGCGTGCATTACGAAGGTATTCTAAATTCTTATGGTCTGTTAAGACTGTGAAAGGGAGGTTAGCCCCCTCGAGCCAATTTCGCCATTCTTCTAATGCCAATTTAACAGCGAGTAATTCCCTATCACCGATACCATAGTTTCTTTTGGCAGGAGACAACTTGTGGGAATAGAAAGCTATGGGATGTAACTTCTGAGGGGAGCCTGTTCTCTGAGACAACACTGCCCCTACTCCACTCTCTGAAGCATCGACCTCTACGACAAAAGGTTGAGTAGGATCGGGATGTTTGAGGATGGGAGCAGTTGTGAAAGCTTCTTTCAAACATTGGAAGGCTATCTCTGCTTGGTCAGTCCATCTGATCTTCTTTGGTGCACCTGTAGTGACATGAGAGGGGCTGCTATACTACTGAAATTTCTAATAAGTCTGCGGTAGAAGTTGGCGAAACCTAAGAATCTTTGCAGCTCTTTAACGGAAGTGGGATTGGGCCATTGAACAACTGCCTCCACTTTCTGATCCTCCATGATTACTCCCTGCTCACTAATTACATATCCTAAGAAAGCTACTGAGTGCAGGTGAAATTCACATTTTTCTCCTTTCAAAAACAGGTTATTGTCTAAGAGTTGTCTCAAGACTGCACAAACATGTTGCACATGTGATTCCTGGTCAGGGGAGTAGATGAGAATGTCATCCAGATACGCTATAACATATCTCCCCAACATGTCTCTGAGGACCTCTTTGATGAACGCTTGAAATACTGAGGTGGCGATAGAGAGTCCAAAGAGCATCACAAGGTACTCATAGCGCCCCCTAGTGGTCAAAAACGCAGTCTTCCACTCATCTCCTTCTTTGACTCTGATAAGATTATAGGCACTCCTAAAGTCTAATTTCGTAAAAACTTTGGCACCTTCTAATTGCTCTAAGGCTACTGGAACCAGAGGAAGAGGATAAGGGTAGGACTTGGTGACGTGGTAAATCTCCGTCCTTTTTCTTGATAAAGAAAAAGCTAGAGGCTATTGGAGAGGTTGAGGATCTAATAAACCCTTGTTCTAAGGCTTCCTGAATGTAAACATCTAAGGCCTTTTGCTCTTCTTGAGTCAACGGATAAACTCTTGGGGAGGGTGGGTTTTCTACAAGCTCGATTGCACAATCGTATGGTCTATGCGGGGGTAGCTTGGTGGCATTTTTCTTGTTGAAGACCTCTTTAAGTCTAGATATTTGGGTGGGATTTTACAGGTGGCTTCAGCATTAGGACTTTCTACGGAGGTTGACAAAACTGAGACTGATGGTGGTGTGATACATGACTGGAAGCAAAACTCGGACCATTTTATGATAGTGTGCTCAGACCAGGAGATAGAAGGGTTGTGTTTTTCCTAATATCAGTTCGAACTCAGAATTACACATTTGTGCAGTTATTTGCATCTTGTTCTAGTGAAACATTTCTAGCAAGTTAATGAGGTCAAAACTCAAAAAATGTAACATTTTCTATAAAGGTTCTTTAACTGTGGGTTAATTTTTGATAGTTTGTGTTCATGGTCTTTGGACTCCTAAAGTAGTCTTAGCTGCCCATGGACACCCCATTTACATAGTCTACAAACGACGCTCCATGCGTCAGATTAGGCCAATAATTCTGAATGCAATGAATGCTAAACAGTCTAATCACATTACCCAAACTATATGAACAGCTGCCATTTCTCATCTTCTTATAGTGCAAAACAGTGTTGAAGATTTTATTCCACAAACTTATCTGATGGGGGAAAAATCACCAGCATCATCCTTAGTACCTAAAAATTTACATACAATTAAGTTATATGAAACATGCTATCTCATTACAGAACAAG
Organism: Colossoma macropomum; assembly: GCF_904425465.1. Taxonomy (NCBI): domain Eukaryota; kingdom Metazoa; phylum Chordata; class Actinopteri; order Characiformes; family Serrasalmidae; genus Colossoma; species Colossoma macropomum. The sequence goes on from NW_023494790.1 coordinate 31,635,125, forward strand.
GGCGCACAGTGTCATTAGCTGGGTTTCCATTCACATATTTTTGTGCACATTTTGGCATATTGCATAAAAAAGGCTTCATGGAAACAACAAATTTTGTATGCTTTCTAGAAGTGGATAATTTTTTGCCAGTAAAAAAGCAAAAGGTATAAATTGATGATGGACTTAATGATGGAAACACATATACATACTTTATTTGACAGATAAGAACAAAATAAATTCATTACTTATCACATTTCAGTTTTTGTAGTCAGTCCAAAACATGACAGAAGTACCAGCTACTGAAATCAGAGTGATGCATAGATAGATAGGTGTTCAAATCTTGATGATACATTTTTTAAAGAGGAAAAAGCAAACATTCTTAAGACACTGTACAAATATGTATGTTCACATTTTATAAGCATTTATGAATAGGATTATGTCAGAGGTGTGTAGAGCAATCTTAACTCATACTCAAGTCAAAGTTTTACTGAAACATACAAAGTTACTTTGAAGACATAATGACTCAACCGGAAGTCTATCCTGGCAAAACACAACTTGAACAGGAAAAGTAAAAGGTATTCGTAATTTTCAATAAGCACTTTCAAAAGCCTTAAGAACTTCAAATATAATTGAATATTAATTGCAGAAATTCAACTGAATTTAACACATTCAGTAGTTATTGGACTGTTAAGTGCTATCCCCTTTTTAAGATCTTTTTGGTCCAAAATAAAATGGGTAACACTTTATTTGGAATGGTCCTTTGTGGATGATTAACAAATTGTAGACTCTTAACAAATTATCAGTAACACATCAACAAATATCAGTGAAGCAATCTCAATACACTAAAGTAAATATCTTGAAGATGTTCTGTTGATACATTACTTACATTAAGTAGATGTATTGTTAATAGGTTACTTCTATTACGCAAAACTGAACCTCACCCAACCCTACCCAAAACCTAAGCCTAACCCTGGCCCTAATCCAAGCCATAACCTCAACCCAAAAACCTAACCCTAACCCTCATATGTTTTTGACATGTTACTGAGAGTCTGTTTAGTGGTTGTTTCATCTAAAAGGACCACTCAAAATAAAGTGTCACCATAAAATGTTAAAGCTCCATAGTGGGAGGCAGTGGGAGTGAGGGTGCTAGAAGCAGCGCTAGCGATACGAATTGCATTACAGCAAGTTTAGAGTTTTATCGATATGCAAAACAGCTAAATAGAGAGTCCTTTGTCTTCAGCGCTCTGTGCCACGATATTGGATCAGAAAACAGAAACTCCCTCACAGCTTAATTTGAATTACTGCAGCATTATATCACACAGTCACCACACACCACACTTATCATACAATAAGCACAGTATATATTTTTTATGACATGTACCATCAGTGCCAAATTAGCACACCAAAGTAAGGTATACTTTTTCAAAGCATACAAATATATAGATCCTGTAGGTAAAAAGGTACAAGGAAAAAATATACACTTGGGGAATCCTGTATATAGTTTAAGCAGACTAATATCCTATTAGAGTATATGGCTTTTTCACAAAGAGGGAGGAGAGTATTTTACAACAGTGTGAATGGGGGAGAACATTCTACAATAGACCTTTCTCTCAGTCACTGCGTCGGCTGTAAATAGCAGTGTTATCAAACTTCCGCTTATAGGCAATAGAGGGTCGCTGGTTTTTAGCCTCCCTCAAACACTTTTCTTCGGCCTGAGTGCAGTTAATAGGAGAGCAGTTGGCATGTCTGGTAGTTCCTGCAACATGGACGGAATGGCTAGTTTGACTTGGCCAAAGCATGTCGTGCAAAACTTAAAAACATTTGAACTTTGTATGACCCTGTGCATCTGCAGCTGTTGACTTTGTGTACTGCTGTGGAGAGCTCAGGGGCAAGCCCAGTAAACAGAGTACACTGCAGATTAATATACCATTATTAGTCCCACACCGGGGAAATTTCACTTCCGTATTTTACCCCATCTGTGCAATGAAACACCCCCATACACACTAGTGAATGCACACACACTGGGGGCAGCGAGCACACTTGCCTGGAGCAGTGGGCAGCCCTATCCATGATGCCCAGGAAGCAGTTGGTGGTTAGGTGTCTTGCTTAAGGGCACTCTTAATTCACATACTGTCGGCTAAGGGGATCGAACCAGCAACCGTACAGTCACAAGGCTGGTTAAAATGTTAAAAATGACACATGGTGAACGGAGCTGTTCAGCTGAAGTTGAACATTTTTAAACTTGACAAAGTGGAAACACAGGTAAGGCTATTTAGTTGAATTATTGTCATGTTATTGTTATGTAACAATGATTCTGGTTAGTATGAGACATTGTTTACAGCATGACCGGAAGCTGTTTGACATTACTATTTACTCTTCCACATTAACAAACAAGGTGTGAGAATGGTTTGTAGTGTAAACTGGGAAGTGAACAGTGTGAATGTTGGGAGAATGTCCTAAAACAGTGTGAATGGGATGAACATTTTAGAACACTAGGTCACTAATAGGCGGACCGCAGTCCGAGTCCGGGCCCAGACGCTGTCCTATGCGGACCTGAATGTTGTGAATGGGGAGAACATTCTTGAACAGTGAATGGGGAGAAAATTAGGCTTTGTTGGTGTTTATTGTGTTGATTTGCTCTTTCCTTCATGGCTCATGTGTAGTATTAATTCAGCTTTGGCTCTGGTGTTAGTTTTGTTTGTTTATTTTAATATTGATTCCATGCATTTCAGTAAAGGCCAAGATGATCTCTGTGAGCCTATTCTCTCTCCTGTTTCGAAACCATGCCTTATGTTTTGTGTATCACTCATAAGCACAACAAGCAATCATCAATCAGCTGCATACTTAGCCACTTCCAGATGTAATCATTGCACGTACTGCGTAGCGTCTAAGCACCTGTAATTACAACAGCCGCTAACATCTGATTAGCTTTAGGGAACAAGAAGCACTTAGCATTTGCACTACCAGGGCGTGCTTTGTTTGTACAAATGTGAAATACTTTCACTTCATCTTTAAGAGCCTAATTTCTCTCAGTTAGTTACAAAACTGAAGCATTAGTAGCATATCCCGAAAGCAGGTGTCAGGAGAGTGTTTAATAAGTGGAGATGCATATGGTGTTTCAGAGGTATGTATGCAGTGTGAGATAGCTGCTTCTTGTTGGGTGAGCTCTTCACCATCTCCATGCTAATTTTCACACCTCATACCTCAGCCAACCTGGCCATACTGGTTGTGCCCTTGTGTTGGGCCACTGGCCAGCATTAACAGATGGCTGACTGAGTGACAAAGCTGCTAGCACCGTGTTCAGTGAGATGTGAATGTGATTCCAGCTATTTCCACAGAGCTCTGTAGCACTGAGCAGCTATTTAGGATTCTGTTGATGAGGAATACACATCTTACACTTACGCATTTAAAACATGAGCAGAGCACATAAGGAAGGATAAAGTATTCACAGAAAGAAAGCAAGGAATAAACAACCTGATTTGTAGACATGCAGACAAAACATGTTTACTATTCCTCCTGGAAAATGCATGATTTATTTGGTTAGCAATACTTTACTACATATCCATATTGAAAACAGCAGTGTAACTAAAACTTAATGGACACCTGTTGCAAAAATTTTAATGGGCCAACGTGAAAATTACCCCAAGGAATAAAAAAATATCCATGCAATTTGCTTGTTTTCTTGCTATTGCTATGTCTCAATCATGTTAGTGCACTAATACAGGTTGTATATTAATAGATACATTATTACATCATTTATATGTCAAAAAGACTAAGGTTACCATGCCCAAAGCCAAGCATAGGGGTATAACGCTACTCAAACAAGTTACTAAAGTGAGCTACAGTGCAGCACAGTACTAAGTTATTTCACACTTATACACCCTACCAACAGTCACATCTGTCTATGTAACAGCATCCACCTGGAGCATGTCCCGCCTCACCATGCAGCGGTCATACAGGTTGAAGCTACACAGGTGCAGTCACTATCAGAGAGGAGTATGTCCAGTCACATCTGATCAACAACATAGCATCAACTAGTAACCTCCATAACATTTCACTTAAAGCCAAGATTCAGCTAAAAATAAAATGTAAACAATTTTACCCTAAATGTAGTCAAGCTACCAAAACAGGTTTGGTGTCCAAGAATGTTTGATTCTTTAGTTTTGCACTGGAGCTACAAGGCTAATGTAACTAATAAGTAATAGAAGCTTATAGTATACTAATAAGCATCATGCAAACTGCAAGCCTAAATCATCATATGCTTGCCCTAAACTACATCAAACTGTCAAGTAGTTTCAAATAGACTTGCTTGTGGTTTCTGACACTATCAAGGGGGAAACTATGTAAATTTGATTTTTGGCCATTCTGTCTCTTTAATTGCATGGCCTGAGCTGCATCAAATGAATGAAAATGTGCCATGTTCATGAATGTGTTTGTTTTGTTAAGAGGTTACCAAGTTTTTCAGATGAACCTGTGACACCCTGGTAGTATATTGAAGCTGTACTGGGTTTTGTTAAGAGCAATCATGAAACAAACTAAGTAAAATGTTAGAAAAACTACACCCTTTACATCATCACTGTATAAAAGATTGCAATTAAAATGAAATGCCTCGGTAGACCAATTCAGAGCAAACAGTAAAAAAAATCTGCACCAAACATTTGCCCAACTGATTAAATTATACCATGTAAAGATAAACAGGTTGGGCAAAACACTTTGAAAAAGTAGTGATGGCTGAACATTGATTATAAAATGGATTATTCCTGTCCTAAAATCTAATTGGCTGAATCATGTTCAAAGCTGTTGTAAAATCTATGATATACACGCACCTATGACCACCCCACAACAACTGAATTCTGTCTTACTGCAGCACGTCATGAAAAATCTTTGTGCTGTTAATGGAATAATCTTAGACTCTACTGCTGCTCACATGGACCTCTGAGTTTACTGATGAAGCAAGAACTAACTTCTGTTTAAACTGATGGGCTTATTTTCTTAACTAGAACTAGGCTGGTCAGCTAGCTAACAGGTTAAAAGATAGCAAACATGCTAAACAACTCCAATATTAATATCACAGGCTTATATTCAAGTACTTACGTTATGATTCACTGCAAAATGGCAATATAGAAGTCAAAAGAATGTCACTTGAATGGCTTCCACATTTCAAATGTCTGTGTTTCAGTCAGAAGAAGCATAAAACCCACGCTGAATCTTAAACTGCTCTGTCGTCCCTAGCTAAATAGTGTGCTATGTACTGTATGTTTTAAAGTTCTAGCTTCTGCAGTGAAATAATGCACTGTTTGTTGAGTTTGAATGTAGGTGAATCTAAAATGACTATTTTAGTGATATTATGTACTGTTGCATGGTGGTGGGGCTATGATAAGTTGCTAGTTGGCCTAGCTGAGTAGCTGTTGGTACATGCCTGTTTTGAGTTGCAGGTTCCACTGGTGAGTGCCACCAACCAAATGGTATGAGCAGCAAGTGCAACTTGTTACCAGTTATGCATGGCCTCTCGTGGCATATTGCTTTAATGATCCTGCACTGTTGTTTTTTAAAATCTGTGAAAAATAAATATTTCAGCAAACAATTTTATATATTTCAATTACCTTCTAATTTCTTCCCCCAAAAACCACATTAAACGGAGTGTTTTGTATTTTCTTTCTTTCTCTGTCACCTTTTAATATTGCGCTGTGTGGGCGTGGACCCCAGTGAATTGATTGACAGCCTCTGCATCAAACGTAACTGCTTGGAAGAGCAGGCACAGGCAGAATGTAACTGCTGCAGCATTTAAGGTGGAACAGGAAAATCTGAACAAGAACCTGGCAAGTTAGAAGCTGACTTCAGCTTTGTGTTATCAATATAGTTGAAATGCAAAACCTTTTTGATAAGCTGTCTAACAAACAGAAATCTGACCATAAACAGTATCACAGAGAAGCTGCTACAAGGCTGAGATTTTCAGGTTCAGGAACAGGTTGAATCTTGAATCTTCCTCTTCAGGTACATACAAGTGAGGCCGCATTTGTGTGATCTGATTTTCAGCCTGCTCCATACTGAGGTGCTCACACAGATTTCTGTTTATTAGCCAGCTAATCGAAGGTTTTGCATTTCAACTTTATTGTTAACGCAAAGCTAGTCAGCTTCTAATCGACCAGCTTCTTCTTTGGATTTTCCAATTCCACCTTAAATAATGCAGCAGGTGTTGTAATAACTGCTGCACCATTTAAGGCGGTACAAGAAAATTTTAACAAGAAGCTGGTTAATAGGAAGAAAACTTCAGCTGCATATTGTAAATTTCTAACTTCAAAATGTTCACCATGTCACCTCTGTTGACCAAGACAGTTAGATAACGTTAGCTAGCTAGCTAGCTTTTATGTGGCTGGTTAATCAGATCTAGCTAATAGCACTTAACAATACAGGGTGGGAGCTAACTGTGGGAAAACCAATGATTATTGACAATTTCAAAATTTCATTTATTTATAACGTATAATGTTACAGAAAAAAAGTTTGTTGCTGTCTTGCATCTTAGATCGAAGATATTTGATGGCAGGTTGCTAACGTAAATATAACATTAACAAGCTAAACTAGACAACAAAATCAGCTAACAATAGCCTGCTACATTCTCATTGATAGCTACATTATTGAATAAACATTCATATTAAAACGATAAACGTTATTTTAAAATAAAGATTTATTGTCTCATCATCCACATTGCCTCCAGTAGCTAAGTGTCGGGAAAGTTGTTCCTTTCAGCTTGAGTCGGCCGGCAATCCAGAGCTGTATTGAGCCCAATTTTCAAATGAGTGGGCAATGTACTTGTAGTACGTGTCACTTCAACCCAAGAAATAAAATTGTGCCATTTTAACTTGGTCTCGTTATTACTTGCTACCTTAAATCCCCTGCTCCCTAAAATCATAGCCTCCTTAAATCCACTTAAGCCTTAAATCCACTGCTACCTTAAATCCACTGCTTCCTTAAATTCATTACTACCTTAAATCCACTGCCACCTTTAATTCAATGCCACTTTAATGTTACTGATAACTTAAATCCATTGTTACCTTAAATTCACTGCTACTTTAAATACACCGCAACCTTAAATCTTGTGCTACCTAAAATTCAATTGCTGCTACCTTAAAACCACTGAATACATCTTGGTAAGGCACATTGGAATTTTTAAATATTGGAAGTAATTCATACTGTTTCTTGCTTTTACTAGTCTGCAGTTTTCTTCATGTAATTCTTCTGTAAATATATTTGATGAAAAATTTGCTTTGTAATTTAAATGAAGTTCAGAAAATTCATAGCTTTTTTTGGTCTCTCACCACCTGCTTCAGTCAGCTGCTGCTCCCACAACCTCCCGAGTCAAGTGCAATACCGATGCTAAGCACATCACAAACATGCAAACATGTCCACTACTCAGTAGATTATTAGTTTAATCATCTCTCAAAAGAGCTCAGTAAGACTGAGATTAATAACTGATCACATTGATTCATCAGTCTACCCAGGATTAGTAGAGCTTAGTAACACTGAGATTAGTAACTGATCGCCTTCATTTGTCAGTCTACTCAGTCTTTAGTAGGAATGTCAGTGTTTGTGAAATAGCCATTAATTTAAGTCTTCTTTGGAGTTCATCTAACCAGCATGTTTGCTACATACGTGCACTGATTTTGAAGTAGTTAATAAACAATTTGATGGTGTTTCTTTTGAAGATTGTAATTTTATTTAGTCGTTATTTTAAAAGTTTTTTTCCTACAAATACAAAATGTAACTGTATTTTGAATATTGCTTTTTCAAAATGTAACTTGGACTGAATACAGTTTCTTAATTTCTGTATTCTGAATACGTACTTCTGATACTTGTATTCCATTACATCCCAGTCTTGTAGATAAAGCTAGGAGTTGACGTAGTTCATGAACTGTAGTACTATAAAAAAGATTTTATTGACTATGCATTTTTTGTATAAGATATAAAATATAAAATAAACAGGAGAATACGTAAAAGACACATCCACACTAAATTGTTCACATAGTGGACAATTAAAGATGTTTCTCCTTTTCTTATCTACATCCTTAAACATTAAAATAAATTATGAAAAGCATTACCGAATTAAAACATTGTAATACCCCCCACCCCCCCACCCCCCCAAAAAAAAAGTCTGTCCCACTATACACCGCTATAAATAATTCACCAAATTCACCATAAGTGCATAAAGTCTGTGGTTCCAGACCCAGAAATTTTTATTGGAGGAAAGGTGTGCGGTAACATTGTGAGAGAATAATATTTGGCAGGATGACAAACTAACCTGCTGCATTAGCAGGAACTTATACAGAGCACTGAATTCACCTCTGATGACATCTAGCCTGCATTATACACACATATGTACTCAGCTATAAAACGTTTTTAGCTGACATGATAAACAATAGACATAACTATGTGATAGTAAATGATAGCAGTTATTAATTTTTGATAGTTACCTATACATACCATTGTACAGCCTACTTCATATATTGTAGCTCACAGAGCAGCACTGCTAAAATGTATGGGGCAAATTATTAGTTTGGTCATAATTCTATGACTATTAACAAAATAATTTGTTATTAGCTGGTTAACCACATTTTTAAATACGCTTTTGTTGTTTATTTAGTGGCGATGGTGTTTAGATGTTGTGAAGAAAAACTCCGCCGATACTGAGTTGCCAGTAAAAGATTTATTACATAGTAAAACAGTATCATATCAAGCACTATAGAGTACCTGAGAGAGGATCTGTGCCAATTCTAAATGTCCCCTCCCGAACAGACTGACCAACAGCATATATATATATGGTTCTTGTTGTTGAAACAGGAGACAGAGCATATGGTTCTTTTTAACATGACCTCATCTATTTGAACCTAAGAGACCAAGGGCCCCCCAATTCACATTCCTAGCCCCTGCACAAACAGAGCACACAGGGAACTCCTAGATACTACCACCTCAACTTATTGAAAGAGTGTTTTTACCTTCTTCTATCAAAGGTTTCTTTTTAAAATATACTTCATTTTCACTCTAAGAAACTCAAAGTGATTTTATCCTGTTTAAAATTGCATTATGTAAAAATTATTGAACGTTTTGTTGACTGTACTATTTCTACTTTCTACTGAACATCATCAGTCACAGTATTGTTGCAGTAATCCACATGCAGCACAAGGTATAGCAAAAATTCCTGTAATACACTGATGTAGAGACTTATTTAGATGCTTTTCAATGTTTTCCTAATCTAGAAAGCTAGTGTTAGCTGCGTTCCTAAGCAAAATAAACAAAAATAATGTTAACAAGAGTAATCATTCACCTGTGAGATATGTTAATTATTGAGTACAGCGTCAGACCATGACTGATTGGTAATAGCCCTGATGACAGATTTTCACTGTAAAACCGGTCGCACAATGTAGCAGAACTTCTCTGTAGTGACTGCTTCAATGAAGATGGCTGACTGTCTCACTTTGCTTAACTGGGGTGGACAGAAGGTTGGCCATGCTTCATGGTAGGGAAGCACTGGCCACCACTTGGTTACACCCCTGCTGTGGTTAAATCATAATAACACATTTATGAAGGCACCCTTTATATTATGTCATGTTTGTAGGCTGTGTGCAACAATTTTTGTTGCTTTGTACTCCAGTTAACTAAACTTAAGATGAAATAATATGAGGTTATAGTGTACAATGTCAGCTTTAATTTCAGGGTATTTGTATAAAATGAACTGTATAAAAATCACAGCTGTTTTACACACAGTGCTCGCTATTCAGGGAACAAAGTAATTGGACAAAGCTCAGTTGTTTAATTCATTTGACAATGACGTTCTGCATATTAACCTCATTTTAAACCCAGTGTGCTTGCTGAGCCATGCTTTCAATTTTGCAAATAAATCTGCAGAGGTATTTTTCCACACCTCCAAAGTTTAGTTGGTTCCATTGGTTATATGTTTCTCACAAGTTAAGTAATCCCAAACACATTCATTAATGCTGAGGTCTGGACTCTGGGGTGGTCAGTCCATTGACCAGTTTTGTTTGATTTGCAGAGTTTGTCTAGTTCCTTTTCTCAGTAACAGTTTCTTGACAGCTACATATTCCTTTAGACCCAAAGCACTGAGTTGTCTTCTCACAGGGAAGGGCAGACAGAAACACCTGTGGATTTTTTCAGGTCTTAAGTAAAAGTGGACGTTGATTTTACTTTGGTGGTCTACCAGGTCTTGCGCAGTTGTAAGGGTGTCCATTTTCTCTGTATCATTTAACACTTTTTTAACTCTAGTTTAAAAACTCCTCTTTTTTTATTTTTCTTTGATTTTGCCTTTCCTTATCCAGGTGGATTATCTTATATCTAATTTCCTAAGAAATCTCCTGAAAAGTAAATACTGCAGTACTGTATGTATAGCAGATGTGTATTAAATGAATCTGATTTCTTTAAACCCCATCTGGAATTCTTATTCTTGTTTAGCAATACTGTTAAGCTGGAGCCTAATTACATAACACATATTTACACTTACATAGCAAGTTATGCAATGAACTACATAATTTCCATATTGTATGGTTAGGCTTGAGTTTACACTTTTGTGTTGTTGTTTCTTAAAAGGACAAAAACGTTGCAAAAATTTCTCAATTTCAATGACCTCTGTCTGCCTTTCGCTTCTTATGCAATATCCTGGTCATTTAGGGTTGTTTGTGTAATTAATCAGCACTGTAACACTTGCAGTGTTGACCTCATAAGTTACAGCTTTGCAGGCTAGAAGAGGAGCAACAAAAAAAAGCTGCTTAATTGCTTTCTAAAGAAACATGTAAATCTTGTTTTGCAGGAATCAGCCAGAAGAACAGATTATGTTCGTATTTTGTACACTTTTGTAAATAAAAGTGCCAAATAGAATCAAAAAGGATTCTTTAGAGCAATGCCATAAAAGACCCTTTTTTGTTCCCTAGAGAACATTTTTGTAAATGAGATAACAAGAAGTGCGAAGGACATTTTTTATGTTTAAATAACCTCCATCTAATGTAAAGTTTGTAAAATAATCAAAGGACATACATCCAAGCCTACACCCAAGCCAAGAACATCAAGAAACCTTTATTTTTAACAGTGTACTGTTACTGTTGCCATTTCATTCCACTTCCCCTTTAAAACCTTGCAGTAGGTCGTAATGAAGAAAGCAAAAATTTAATGGAAATTAAGATATCTCTTTAGAGACATCTGTATTTTGTGAGAGCTAAAAATGTGGGAGAACTTCAAAACCTGCCTGATTTGTTGGTGTCTTTATATCAGGGCTGTTGATTTTATGCAAAAACGAATGAACATTTTGATCTTATTAAAATAGAAAGTGTCTTGAGCTCTTTTTCTTCTCCATATCCCCATAATCAAGTGATAAGCACAGCAAAGTCAACAAAATACATGTATGATGCAATTATGTGAAAGCAGACTCAGTTTCTAAACCACTGCTTCTTGCCACTTCTGTCACAGTCCCAGCTTCAGTATGTTATGTTCAGTTTTTCCCTCACATAGCCTAGAAATATATTGTACACAAAATACACTGCTACTTCTGTGTGTGTTGATTACAGTGAGATATTGATGCAAATATTGTGGCCTGAAGTCATTTTGCAGTTGCAGATATTCACAGATGGCTTGTCAGCATCTGATAAGTTTGTGCTATTAAAAAAAAGGAAATATTTCAGTTGGTGGTTTAAAAATGTATTTATGAAATATGTATCACCTACTGTAGCATAGTCCAGTGTTTACAACCGTACTCTTAAAAATAAAGGTTTCTTAGGATCATGTTCTACATTGCTGGGTTAAAAATTACACACATTGGATCATAGTGGCAACCCAGTCAAATACGGACAAAACCAACATGAGTTGTTTCAGCCCAACTATGTTCAGTGTTCTGGTTTTACCCAGTGCTCTGAGTTGTGGGTCTTTACCCAACATTACAAAATTCTAGAATTCAGAAAGTGATCATAATAACAATTTCATATAAGTGAACATGCATTGTTATTTAAGAATAAATACAGTCCACAACATCAGGCTTCTTCTCAGCTTGTCGCAGACATTCTGGTTTATTTGCCTCTTCCTGTAAAGATTACATCATAAATAAATAAATTAAATAATTAAAATGTAAAAAAGTACAGCCACACAACAAAAACACATTGATACCTTGAAGTATATGTAAGAGCCGTTTTAGGCTATCACATGTTCTCAGAAACAATGTTCCTTATCTAAAGTATCCAGCATGCAGTCCATGTGAAAGTGTGAAGTAGAGTTTGTGATATAAAGTCTGGATACTACAGTGCTATGTAGCAGCCTAGAGTAGAGTTGGCACCCAAAAACTTGGGTGCCATGTATATGGTTCCTATGCAAATAGGAACTTAATTGTTTTGTCACAACTTTTTCCAAGATCTTTGATATAAAGGGGAGATTCTATATAGGTCTATAATTTGATAGTTCGCAGGGATCAAGGTTAGCTTTCTTAATCAGAGGTCTAATTACTGCTAGTGTATTTTAGTTGGTTGGCTAACATCAGTTGGTTGGCTAACATCAGCCAACTGCAATAAATGTATTTCAAAGCTAAAGTTAATGTTACAGTGACCTCCAAAAATATTGGTACCCTTGGCAAACATAAGCAAAACAGGCTGTAAAAAAATTTCTTTATTGCCTATCCTTTTAACTTTTCATTTAAATTATTAACCAAACTCTCTAACTTTTATTTCAATTACACATAAAGAAAAATAAAATTTTATTTTTTAATATATTTTTCTCAAATTTGTGTGTGCCACAATTGTTGGTACCCTTTCATTTAACACTTTGTGCAGCCTTCCTTTGCAAACACAACCGCTCTGAGCATTCTCCAATAACGCTTAATGAGACTGGAGAAAATATGGCAAGTGATCTGAGACCATTCCCTGGCTGTGATCCTTGGAGATTCTTTTGCCACTCACACCATCCTCTTCACTATGCATAGGGTCATTATAGACATACGTTCTCTTCCTGGCAGAATCTTAATATTTCGTGTTACTGAAAACTTCTTAATTATTGCCTTGATAGTGAAAATGAGCATTGTCAACTCTTTGACTACTTTCTTGTAGCCATTTCCTGATTTGTGCAGCTCAATAACCTTTTGTTGTACATTATTGCTGTATTCTCTGATGTTTTTCATAGTAATGGATAACTAAGAGAATTTTGCCTGTGTTTCATCTCATACATAAACCATAGTGAAACAGGAAGTCATGGCTGACAATTTAGCAGTTGGTATAGTGTAGTGGGTAAGACCTCTGCTGTGTATGCTGTAGACTGGTCCTTGGGCAAGACTCCTAACACTAAATGTAAATTGTAAGTTGCTCTGCATAACAACACCTGTTGAATGCCATAAATGTAAATTTAAGTGTTCCTAATTGCTCAGGTGAACTTACGTAACTTATGTAAATATACTTAAGTTAGATTTCACTGTTAGGAATTTTTAGGGGTGCCAACAATTGTGGCATAAGTAGAATTAAGAAAAAATATTTATTTCATGACAAGATTTTAGGTTTTTTCATTTTTTCTTTCAATCATTATACCTTAAATAAAGGTTATATTTTTGCTAATATTTTGAAAGAAAATCAAAAGGATAAGTAATAAAGAATGCTTTTTATGGCCCACTTTGCTTATGATTACCAGGGGTGCCAGTATTTGTGAAGGGCACTGTATTTAACATGCAGATATATTCCTACAAATATAATATAATAAGCTACACCTACAAATAACATTCTAGTGAGATGGTCTAATATTACAATTTTTCTTGAAAAAATAACTTGAAATTAATATCTCTGGGGGACTACTGTGTTCAGATATAAACATCTGATACAACAATTGCCAATATATTTATTCAACATTCTCATAAATGAAAAAAATAGGGGAAAAATCTGTGTACGTGTATGTACAGTACTTACAGACTTTCCTTACAAAAGTGTAAGAATTACTTTCCCTGAAGAACTTTTTAATGGATTATTAACTATTTTTGTAAATGAGATAAAAGTTTTAAAGTTCAAAGGTTATATTTCTGTTAAAGGTTTTTCCTAGAACTATATATCCAAGCCAAGGAATCTTTATTTTAGAAGTTCAAGTCTTTCAGAAATGACAGTAAAGCTCTTTCTTTGAAAGCACAGACCCTTTACTAGGTGCTGTTTATCCTGAAGATGAGGCCATGGGTCAGACATTTGTATTATGTAATTCCTATCAACCTCAGCTAGCTAATAATTTGATCTGATTTCATCTAGCAGCAATGCTCCCAGAGTGGCGGTGACGGCAGAGAGGCTTTATCACAGGTGTGGCAGCACATCTGTAGTCCAGAAAACAGCTGGAAGCAATCCATGCTGACTGCAGGGGGTTCAGGGATTGTTTATGTGTATATAGAAACGTTCTGGGTCCCTGCGGCACTGCCCTGGTGAATGCAATCAATCGCTATCTCTCAGTCAGGTTTTTTTTCTAGTAACAGGGTCATTCAGTTACAACTCCTACGGCGCTGGTGATGTGGGTCTGACGAGAGATTCACCATTTGATCTGTAATAGGTTACATGCCTTAGAATTAGAGCTCTGAGGAAAAAGTCTCTGCAATATTTTGCGTATAAAATATATGTATAATCTTTTTAATGGTATAGATAGGGCTGCACAAAATAAATGAAATAGCACATTGTTATTACATTGCTACAAATCAGAGCAACAATATAACTTCCAATATATTGAAAACACATTAGTGAACCTGTGATGTGATCTGGTCAAAGTCAACGTAAATTGGAAATCATAGTGCATTTTAATTCTGTGCCATGGTGTATTGTTCTGAGGTAGCTGAGCTTTTTTCACTGGATGATAGGTTGGGGTGGTAGTAGAGGGAGATGAAACAATAGCAATAAACAAAGATTACTTGTTAATATTATTTTACCTGTCTACTGGTGCACGGTGATGTTACTGAAACTCAGAATCAAAGATTACGGGAGAACAAGAATTTTGTCTTTTAAATGGTTTGGTATGATAAATCATACCTAATATGACCAGGGATATGAACTAACAAGGTAAAACAAAAGGTCAGTTTTGACTTCAGATTGGCCTGCACTATTTTTATCAGCAATGAGAATCCCTCACTCCAATGTTCTTTTCTGCGATATCAGTACTGTGAAGATCAATAATGCAGTAACGATTAACAGGCAATATATTGTACAGCCCTGGTCAGTGTGCACGAGCTGTTCAGAAGATTTTGTATTTTGTTTAAGGACAATATTCTTCAATAAACAACTACAGCAAAGGCCTAGGTTATGTAAAATTAGGCAAGATTAGATTACGTTATTTTAGACTAGATGAAAAGTTGAATATTGAAGTACAAAGTATTTTTGTTGATTGCTATTGCTATTTAAGTGTCAAGCAGTTAAGTGTAAGCAGTGATAAGCTATGTTGAAGTAAAATTTGCTTTAATTTTGGAAGTGTTTTAGATTTGTTTAGTGCTCCACTTATGAGCATGCCTCCAGAAAACACAGCCCAGATTCATTAGCCTACTGAGACATTGCAGCACTCAGCACACCCTGGGGAACATCTGTGTTTTTACGTTACATAAGTTAAAGCACAGAATAGAGCTTTGCCTTTGATCTGTTCAGCTGTTGTGCTCAGTTTATGGACCCTTGTTTTGTGTGCTCAATTCACCATATTAGGACACCCCATGCCTCCATGTGTGAGACAGAGTGTTCATGTGTGTATAAATATGTGTGAGAAAGAGGGCAAGCATTAAGTGCAAATAAGAGATAGGGGACTTTATGGAGAAATAGTCCATTTAGTATCAAGTCAAATCAACTAATTAAATGGGTCAAAGAGATTGTCACACTGCCTCTGTAACACCATAGCAAACTACTGAAGCAAAAAAGGAGTTGTCCACTACACAAGTCCACTACAGACAGCATGTATGTATGTTCTCGACTAGGCCCTACATCAAGATAATACAGTTTCAGATGAGTTCATACTTACAAAATTGTTGGCGCCTCAGTCAAATTAAATTTTTTGTTGATTTCCTAAGTAAAAATAAGTACAAAATCCTCTACAAAGAACACATTTCTGCACATTTTAGTGCACAGTTACCGTTTATCTGTTGAATTTAACATATTGGGAAATAAATAAATAAATAAAATGTGGCACATTTTGTATTTTTCCAATATGTTAAACTCAGCAAATGAACAGATGTTCTCTGTGGAGTATGTGTTAACTTATTTTCACTTTTGACCAAGGGTATTCTAAATTTTTTATACAACTGTATGTACGAATGACAGACATATGTTTATTCTCTTCTATTTCAGTCACAGTTTCTGAGGTCCAGATGAGTTTCCGTGGGTGGTCTGATGAATCAAAGTTCATGTAATCTATCTAAAGTAATTAGTTAAAATAACGCAGGATCAACTTTACACTGTCACATTTAATGGCCCTTAAATGACTATAACCTGCCAGCAATTCTCAAATTTTTATTACAGACTTCTTTAATAAGTCTTACAATGTAATAACTCTGGGAAATTAAGAAGTTAATGAATCACCAATGTTGTTTTAATATATTGCAAAGCATATGGCAATGGTAATATGCAACAGAATACCTGAAATACTGGTATTTTTCCATATTGTCCTGCCCTTGTATGAATATTGTGATTTCAATGACTAAAATCTACCCACTACACATTACATTTTTAATGCTGGTATCTAGAACACACTTAAAACTAAAAAAGTCTGAAATTTGACCACAAGAAGGATCTCGTCTTTATTGAGCAACTAATGAATCATGTAAAACCTCTTGTACAACTAAGGGATGTGTCAAACATGTCATCAATGTGACGAAGTTTGGCGTTTCCTATTGCTGTACTTTCCAGAGCAAGTTACAGTTATTTCCATGTTCATTGTCCATGAGGGCAATGAATAAATCATGTGCTGAGCTAATGGCCTTTGTGCGTTGTTGTAAACCTTGTTTTTAATGAGCTCCATTAAATTTCCCTGTTTATGGTTGCTGGAAAATGCCAGGAGTGATTCTTTTTCATTTGTACTACAATGTAGTCTCATTCTCTCTCTCTCTCTCTCTCTCTCTCTCTCTCTCTCTCTCTCTCTCTCTCTCTCTCTCTTGCTCTCTTTCTCTCTCTGTCTCTATTTCCACACTATTTCCACTTTGAAACTGTGTCTGTGTCTAACATTGGTTATAAAAACCATTAAAGACAAGGAGAGAGGAAAAAAAATCAAGACCCAATTGAAAGATCAATTAAAAGACAAAATTGAGTGAACTCAGACACACTTGACACATCTATGATAATGCACACATTTCATCCAAAATAGAAACAATATGGAACATGAGCAGCACAAGCATTTCAAGCAGAAACGAAGATTCATTCCCCTCACAGGTCATTATTTTTAAAGGATTTTCTTCACCAAATCTACATGGCAGGGTACAGTTATACATGCAAAAGCAGCTGAACAGAAATGATTGGATTATGCACTGCAGGAGAGCTGCAAAATATAGACAAAATATCACATTGTGAATCTCTTGCTACATCTTGCAATTGTGATATGCCTTGCAGAATATAGTAAAAAAATAGGAAAATAGGAGTGGCAAGCCTTTGATGTGACCATTAAAGGCTAGCCTGCATTATTTTTCACCAAAATAATTCATGAAAACCATTACAGAACACTCATGAAGGAACATATATGATTGGTCAAGATAGCACAAAAACAGTTTGTGACTGGTTCGAGGGTCATTTGCACATCATAGACCTCAGTTATCAGTATTGGAAATGGCAAGAGTAATAATAATAATAATATTGACTTATCCATGTTCTGCCCAAGAAAGTCTTTAATAGCTACTGTTGCAAGGTTGGACAAACTTTACAGAATACAGAAAAAAACCCTTTCACTCTAATAACAAATGGTAGGGCACAATTCTACACATTGTTGCAAGCTGCCAGAGGTGCAGACTCGAGTCAGACTTGAGTCACTGATTTGATGACTTGAGACTCGACTCGATAAAATCAAGAAAGACTTGCGACTCGGCTTTGACTCAAACACTAATGATTTGGACTTGGACTTGGACTTGAGTCTGATGAGTCTGAAAGACTTGAGAACCAAAGTGGAAGTAACGTGGAGAGGCATCTGCCTGCAGAGTGCTACACAGTCAGTTACTGGATTTGTTTCCTGCCGTAAACCTCCATAAGCTAGAAACAAGTAAAGCCTCAGTAAGCCTTCGCTCCACACTTAAACTTCAGTCTAACTGGAGAAACTTACCAGGTGTTTTCCTCATGGTAGCAAAACAAAGGAAACAGAACTCTCTTTATTAGACCGATTTTAACAGCTTTTACAGTCAAAACAAGCACAACATTCAACACAAGACTAAATTTGACTTTTTATTGGGCAGCTTCATGTTCAAATTTGCTGTTCCACTTTAAATGGTACAGCAGTATTCCGGTGCCTGACTGCGGCATCATTTAAGGTGGAACAGAAAATTAGAAAAAGCCAACTTCAGCTTCGTACATTCACTATCATTTTGCGGTCTTTTGTGTAAAATTTGTTCAGCTGGTTGTTTTGGTTTCTTTTGTCAAATCTAAATTCTATTAAAACTAACAATTGTTTTTAGTTTGCTGAGCTAGTTTTAGTGCTAAACTTCAAATATAATTTTTTAGTTTAATAGCACTTTAAAAATTCTTTTCATGCGTAATGCACTACACTTTGTGTGTACAATTATGTCTGTTATGGTTGTCCATGTACTATTGATTTTGTATTTTATTTGGAAGTTTAAAAAAGAAAAAAACTTAATATACAGCCATACAGTACTAACGTGCTGCCATTAAAAGGATATTACAGTTATCATCATTTTTGGTTTTCAGTGTTGTTAAATTAGCTGAAGAATGCGTACTGACTTTTTTAGGACTCAAAGATTAGTACTTGGGACCTTGGCTAAAGACTTGCCTATACTGACTCAGGACTTGAACAGAGACTCAATTGTCCTGACTTGGGACTTGACTCAGGACTTAGTGGCTTGTTCCCACCTCTGCTAATTTCTACACAGTTGCTAATTGTTGAGTTTCCAGCTACACTAGTGAACAAGGAACTTGCCGCAATGTTAGCTCAATTACAGAAATAGTCTACTACATCAAATCTATCCAGTGTGCCCTTTCATGTGCAGAAAATAACATTTGAAATTGATAACAAACTTTTCATGTATGTATTTTGACCAAAAACTGAGTTGTGCGCTACAGTTTCTCCTCAGGTTGAATGAGATTTTGCCAATTTTCTGTAAAGCTTGTTGAACCTTGAAACTTACAAAAAACAAATTTGTGGTCAGAGCATGGATAGATCAATTAGCATGTAATATATTGTGCAGCCAAATTTTGCAATGAACAAGTGAGTTAATTTGGCAAGAGCCAAATCTCTCTCTCTCTCTCTCTCTCTCTCTCTCTCTTTCTTTCTTAGCTGGCTTTTGAGGACTCACCTATTGTGCAGGAAAACAGAGGGGAGCAGGGCTGTGCTATTGTTCAGCTGGAGAATGCTTGGGTGAATTGCACAGTGTGGACAGTTGCTGGCCTGAGCTTTACACACATGACCCCTCTCTGTCTACCCTTCAAGCACATTTTTACTGCTGGAGCACAATGGAGAACCAGAGAAAACAGAACATCTTCAGACCAGAGAATGAGGAAGGCAGCAGAACAGTCATTCCACATTATATCAGTCGTTTTCCAAACGCAGTCCTGGAGTAATTCCACCCAGCATATTTTCCCTGTTCTAATGATAATAAGGCCCCATGAATTTATTAGGATTGGTGATAATCATGCCAATAAAGCAACAATATTCCCAAAATCCTGGTTTTGTACTATAACAAGCTGATCTGATGTGAGAAAGGTCATCCATTTCTGAGAATTTGATGATTAATGATTTTATATGCTCATTCAGAGACTGCTTAGCTAATAGTCACCAGTAACCAGTTAATATTATTACAGCAATTCAGGTTGAACTTTGTAAACACAAAAAAACCATTATAGTCAAAATAATAAACTTTTATCATAAAGATAATATTATATCTCAGAAATCTCTATGTGAAGAGAATTGATGATAAATGAGAAAAATAAGAGCTAATTAATTTCTGACTAATTCCATCCTTTAGATGTAAACAAAGTAATTTAGAGTTGTTTGATGTGAAATGCTCTATTTTAGAGAAAAATTATTCACAGCAGTGGTGATAGAAACCAGACATCTAGAGTGTTCAATGCTTCTAATAGCTATGATAGTTTTACTGCTCTTTTGGCCTGAATGTGTTGACCTGAAATATGTTTTTCAAATCCTTTAAAGAGTGATTACACCCTAAGACTTTTTTTTTCTTTAACAGCTGAAATGCACTGCCCTGTAATAATAAAATATACCAGCCATGCTTAAAATGTGAACACCTTTCCAAACTGTGAAAACTATGATTTTTATCGTGGCCAGTCCCACCTCCGCAGCACCCCTCTGGTTCAACTCTGCTATAGGTGCGAATGAAGTGTCTTCATACCAAAGTGCCATGATACGGCACAGCATGCAAATCAGTCAACTAACATTACCGCCCCCGATGATGCCCTACTCATGCTGTGCTCATAAATATGAAAGCATAGGAGCCAGGAGCGAGGAGATAACCACACTCATGCGCTGAGCTAAATACCCCCAGCACCACCTCACAAGGCTGTGATATGCCAGCTGTCTGTAACAGCTGTAAATAACCCAGTCAGTCTAAGCTGAGTTTGTAATAAAGATGTTGGACCGATTAAGTGAGGATTCTTGCAATTCTCCATAAAGCTCCCGGTGTTGCATCCAATTCACATTTTCCTTCAAAACTCAAAGCCTCGGGAGCTGCACTCACTGAACAGACATCAATGGCAAGCAACACTGGAACCATGGAAAGTGAATTTTAGTGGGAAGTGAATTGGATGTAGCACCAGTAAGTGCCATGAACAGCTTGCAGAACATAAGGATTTAGGGCCACTGCAGCAAATCCAGGCTGTCCGGTGTTGTAGTCTGTGACCTTGATGTCAAACTAAATGAAACAGAATGAGACAGTGTTCAGAGAAATCCACTTTATTCATTCGGAATTTAGTGCATCTAAGAAATCAGGACTCGAGTTATATCGAATATGGACCTGCTGAACAGATAATTAGAAGCTAGCTGTCACGGTTTTAGGGAGTGTTCTACCATTCGATGCCTCTGCCACTCACTGCTAATCATTTTCTGGCACATCGTTAAATCTTTGGCAGCTTGAGTCAGTGGCTCATACTGCTATGGCTCAAAATCTTCAACCTCGTAAGACCTCTCAAAAAGTGCTCTTTGATTCTGTCACTCTCTATATTTTCTGATAGCTAATGTATACTAGCTCTAAAAACACAGCAGCCCAGCCTGCCCGGTTTCCCTTGCAGCCCCACCTCCAAACCTAAACATCACTGCAGTGCCCCAATCAGCATGCCCCTCCCATTTTTGAGCATTTTTCAAAGTTGAGCCAGGGGAGGAGTTAGCTGAAAGTAGTGGGGTGTAGGGGGCCAATGTATTTTTTTTTTTCAGGTTTATCATTATTTTGTCCTTATCAACATTACTTATAAAAATTTTTTAAAAATAAAAAAAGAAGATGTGGGTTCACTGGTCTTTTGGACAGTAAAAAATGGCTATGTTTGCATACTAGGCCACTCTAAACAAAATTAGAGTCGATCAATTTCTCTACAATGAACCATATTACCTCATGTCACTCTGAATGACTTTATTTGCATCTCAAAGATGTAATTATACAGATTTTAAAAAAAATTCCGTGGAATTTCCCTGATATAAGTCAGTGAAGCATTTTAACCAAACATAGTTGAGTCTGTTTCCATCTCTGACCATATCAAATCATACTAGCTGATATCAGTTATCAGAATTTCGGCTCCTCAAAATTACAGTTTTATATAGTTTTTTGTAATTTTCATATTGGACAGGTTCTACCTCTTACATACCCATGTAAACTCAGGAATGGCTTGTTAATTACCTGATTATTTGGATCAATTAGTTGTGTTAAAAGCATGAAATATTGAAGATTCTGTAATAAAGATTCAATAATGAATGAATTTTGGAAATTAAAGTCCACGGTGGTATGCTGCTAGTAGGGTTGTATGACATATCAGCAGCTACACTCCATGGCCAAAAGCATGTGTGCACCCCCCTAATTATTGAGTCTGGGTGTTTCAGTCACACTTATTGCTGACAGGTGTAGAAAATTAAGCGCATAGCCATGCAATCCCCACAGAAAAACACTGGCAGTAGGAAGAGTTGTACTGAACAGCACAGTGACTTTAGACATGGCACAGTCATGGGAAACCACCTGTGCTAGATCTGCCCTGGTCATCTGTATGTTCCATTATTGTGAAATGGAAGCATCTAGGAACAACAACAGTTTAGTCACAAAGTTGTAGACCAAACTCAGCCACTGAGTGTTGAAGCACGTAATGTGTAAAAATGTCTATCCTCTGTTGCATCACTCACTACAGAGTTCTCACTACTGCATCTAAAAGCAACATCAGCACATGAACTGTGTGTCAGGAGCTTTACACCACACAGCCACTGGAAATGCACTGGAGCACTGGAAATGTGTTCTCTGGAGTAATGAATCATGCTTCATTATCTGGCAGTCTGATGGACGAATCTGGGTTTGGCAGATGCCAATAAAACGCTGCCTAGTCGAACGCCTACTGCCAACAGTAAAATTTGGTGGAGGAGGGATAATGTTCTGGGGCTGTTTTTCAGTGTTTGGGCTCAGCCCCTTAGTTCCAGTGAAGGGTAAAAGCAATGCTACAACATACAAAGACTTTTCAGAGAATTATATTCAGCAACAGTTTGGGGAAGGCCCTGTCCTGTTTCAGATTGACTGTGCCCTTGTACAAAAAGGGAGGTCCATAGCGACATGACTTGAAGAGTTTGGTGTGGAGGAACTCCAGTGGCCTGCACAGATCCCTGACCTCAACCCCACTGAACATCTTAGGGATGACTTGGAACGTCGATTGCGAGTCAGGCCTTTTCATCCAACAATAGTCTCTGATCTCACAAGTACTCTTTTGACTGGATTAGCACAGTTTTGCACAGGTACACAAAATCTTGGGTAAAGCCTTGCCAGAAGAATACAGGCTGTTATTGCTGCAAGGAGCCCATGGTTTTGGAACACACATAGGTGTGATAGTCAGGTGTCCACATACTTTTGGCCATATAATGTATTTGCAGTGCTGGGGGTAACATGGTACAAAGTAACATACTATAGTAATAACCTTAATTGTCATTCAGAAACGGCCCTGTAAGCTTTACATTTTATTCAAGGCAGATGTTTTTGGATCATTTTACTCGTTAGTTTCTGGTTTTTCAAACAGAATCAGCTGTTCATAATTTTAAGAAAGTAATACTGAGTGTGTGGTAAGAAGAGTAAAGGAAAGGACAGTGACAGGCCTTTTAAATGTTTATTGTTTTTAAATGTTTAATGTTTATCATGATTGGAAACCCCATTTCCAAAAAGCTGTGATGTTGCAGTGATGTGCAAATCATTTGAACCCTATATCTCAGTGAAAATAGTACAAAGACAAGTGAGAAATTTTATTGATTGAATTTGTAGCCAACGACATATTTCAAAAAAGTTGGGATAATGGCAACAAAAGACTGGTAAAGTTGTATAAGGCTAAAGAACCTGGTGGAACATCTCACAACTAATTAGGTTAATTAGTAACAGGAACATGATTGGGCATACAAAGAGCATCCCAGAGAGGCTGAGTCTTTCAGAAGTAAAGATGGGGAGGGGTTCATGAGCAGTAGTGTAACAATTCAAGAATACTGTTTCTCAATGTAAAATAGCAAAGAACTTGGGATATCATCATCATCTATGGTACATAATATCATTAAACAATTCAGAGAATAATGAGAAATCTCTGTATGTAAGGGGCAAAGCCAAAAACCAATATTGGTTGGCCATGATCTTGGGGCCCTCAGGCCATACTGCATTAAAAAACAGACATGGTTCTGTAGTGAAAATTACTGAATCGACTTGGGAACACTTCTGAAAACCATTATTTGTGAACATAGTTTGTTACTGCATGCAAAAATGCAAGTTAAAACTCCATACGAAGAAGAAACTACATATAAACAGGATCCAGAAACACTACCACCTTCTCTGGGCCGGAGCTCATTTAAGATTAGAGCCAGAGCTCATTTAAGATTAGACCGAGACAGCGCATCCTCCAGGCAAAAGAGGAGAGGGACTATCTCACTTATTATTAGCACACAGTTTAAAAGCCAGTATTCAAGATGGTATGGGGGTGCATTGGTGCACATGGCTTGGGTGATTTGCACATCTGTGAACCAGATCATTGATGCTGAGCAGTACATAGAAGTTTTGGAGCAGCACATGCTGCTGTGCAGATAACATCTTTTTCAGTGAAGGCCTTGCCAAACCACAATCACAGCAAGGCAAGCCAAACCACAATCTGCACATATTACAACAACACAGCTCTGTAGTAACAGTGTTTAAGTATTAAACTGGCCAGCCTGCAGTCCAGATCTGTCACCCACTGAAAGCATTTGGTGTATCATGAAATGAAAAATATGACAAAGGAGACCCCGAGCTGTTGAGCAGTGGAAATCCTGTATCATGCAAGAATGGAAATACAGTATTTGCTCTCCACAGTTTCTAAATTCTTACAAAGTGTTGTTAAAAGAGGAAGTGATGCAATACAGTGGTAAATATGCCCGAGTCCCAAATTTTTTGAAACATGTTGCTGGCATCAAATTCACAAAAACAACAAAATTTCTCTGTTTCAATATTCGATGCGTTGTGTGTTTTCAACTGAAAATAGAGTTTAAATGATTTGCACATCATTGCATTCACAGCGTCCCAACTTTCCGATCCCAACCTTTTGTATAACAGGGTTATACAAAAGGACTGCTGGGTTTTTTAACAATTTAAGTAATTTGTAATGAATTACTTTTTTTTGAATAACTACCCCAACACTGACTATTTGCCAGTAAACATTAAAATGATTTATGAATTATTTTTAGCAGTCTAATTTTAGAATTATGGTATCCAGTCATGATGTTAATGAAATTCATGTTGGATAGAGCTATGTCTAGAGCTCACAGGAGACAGCAGTGGCAAAAGTGGCATCAAAAGACTGAGAGTTTTATATTATACTATTAGACATAGCCAAATGGCTGAATGACTCCACCTTTGGTGGCTGAGTGTTGCCAGGTCACCTGTTCTGCTCCATTTGGCAGATTTGCGAGTTATCCCTCAGCGACAGCTGCCCCCTACATACACACTACAATTAACAAAGACCACATGTGGAGCTTTCCAGCACTTACAGAGGAATGCATCATAATGAGTGGATGACCATTTCATTAAGAAAAAGACCTTTGCTATTGTAGTCAGAAAACGAGTGAGCAAAAGGCAAAAGGCTTTGTCTTTGTGACTTGATCTGTGCCTCAGGACTGAAAATGCATTCCAGTTTTGGAGAAGATAATAATTTGAAATCAATAAGCCTGAGTTAGCAATACATCATCATGCTCATAAAATTACCTGACATGAGAAAAAGCTGAAAGGGCTGACAGCATAACACTGCAGTGGCCTGATCCATGATGGATGTGGAAGCGAAAGCAGATTAGAAGCTAGTTGGGATGCAGACAATGTCTTGCTGAGTGATTCATGGTAGATAGACAGAACTGTATCTATATCTCCTAATCTACAGTTCAAAAACACTGAAATGATCTGTGGTCTGAGGCACCCATTTATTCAGCAGGAAAATACATAGACAGACCATGTAGGACATGTTATAAGTACAAGGGTTTTTTGAGAGAGAGAAAGGGAGAAGAGGAACAGAGAGAGAGGGAGGATACAGAGAGAGGGGGAGAAAGACAGAGGAATATAAAAGAGAGATAAAAGAGTGAGGATAGAGAGAGCAAGAGACAAAAAGAGAGACAGATAAAGAGTGATGATAGAGATGCAGAAAGAGAAAGGAGAGAGAGAGAGAGAGAGAGAGAGAGAGAGAGAGGGAGACATAACGAGAGAGTTTTTAAGTTTACATTACAAAACAGTACAATTTATACATTGTCTTTTTTCATCATTTTGGAATTAAAACGCTTTTTTGTGCTGGTACAAATCAATCAAAAACTACTAACAAAAGTACGAGACTGCAATCTTCTGATGTCATCAAAGTTCCTTCATCTTTGTTTGAGATGGATCACCAAGAGTTTGCTATCATTAAGTTATCTATTAATCAACTATAATAGATTTCTGATTGGAAATTTATTAGAAAACAAATTATTTTACTTTTACCCAGTCTTTGATTGCATTAGCAGGGTGTTTTGGATCGTTGACTTGTTGTGTAGTGATTCACTGCACAAATGAGACTGAATATGTTTTAAGAGAGCATTTGGGGAAAAAATCCATGTCTGCTGCAATGGAAGAAGAAATAGACAAAGTATATTAGAAAAAAATGCCTGTATATTCTTCTGAAATCATTGCAGTACTACTAATTACATTATAACATAATTACATTATTAATACTGTGAGCCAGTTCCTGAGATCATGCTATCTGCTCTGCATGACACTATCTTTATTGTGTTTCACTACTGTTTCTTTGTATTGAATCAGTGATTATTTTAAGCTTTCCATCACTTTGTCTCACTTGTCCATCAAAACATCAAATTACAATAATTTAAAGAAAGTTTACATTTTTTATCTTATAGTCTTCATGCTGGTGATGTCTACCTTCTTGCAGTAAATTCTACCTGTGCTCAAGAGCAAGTAGAACCAATAGTGATTATAATGACAGGTATTATTTTTCACATCTCTGTTTATTATAAAAGACATAAAAGATTATCAATTAACAAAGGAGGGTTTGCATGCTCATTCATCACATTGTTTAAAACAAATACAATACAGCTTAACATTCATCACACTGTTTAAAACAAATATAATATAGCTTAACACTCATCACACTGTTTAAAACAAAAACAATATAGATTAACATTCTCACATTACGTTTAAAATAAATAGAACATTAGTTGCACCTTATGTGGATTGTTTCTATATGAGGTCATATATCTGTATGAGGCCACATATCATTGCTATCCAAAAACACCCAAGTGTCTCAATTTTTTTTCTTTATCGTTTGAGTATGGCAGCTGCCCTTTACATTATGTAAAAACAATTCACAATGATTGGAACTTTATTTCTTATAGCTTGGAATAAAATTTATTTACCTTACATTAAAAGTAAAAAACATTTTTGCCTTGGGCTGCGACAGTATGTTACTGAATATAACACTTTTAAAGCACTGAGCTTTGATCAATTGTGCAGCTTATTATATCACTATTTCATACTATTATATGAACTATATGCAAGATATTGTCACTGTCCAAAGAAAAACAGGTATCTCCAAAATATAAACTGCACAGAAGAGGGCAAAAACGTTCTTCACTTTCAGTATACGTTAATGTAAGACAGCTGCTGAGCTCAAATTACTCACAAGGAAAAATATATGGACATATATTTTTACATATTTGAAATACATTTTAAATACATCATAATCCATGCAAAAATACATTCCAAATGCTAAAATGTATTTCAGAACATGTTGCCATATTAAGAAAATATATTTTAAAGAACTTCTTGTTAAAGTATTGCTAATACTTGGCAACCAGTGAGCTATGCAGTGATAGAGCTATGGTTAAAAATCTCTAATTCAGCTACTCTGAGCATCTGGCCTAATGATAGTTTACCATGATTTGGTGAAGGTTGAATACACATGGAAACTTAATTGCTTAATCTGACTGCAAAATGTATACAGAAAGCATTCCTTGTTGGAATATTTTGATTTATTAGCCCTTTCAACCTTGTTACTTAGGGCTCACTCTATAGTGTGGCTCTGAGTGAATTACAGACAGTGTGCTCATTTCAGCAGATTTTGTCTTAGTTAGCTTAGCCCTGCCACACCAAAAGTACCTCTTGCAACATATAAAAGCAAAGGTCTGACATTCCGCTTAAAGGAAGTGAGTAATGCAGAGAATTAGAGCTTTAACCTAGAAAACACGCACAACTAAATGGTGAATTAAGTGGAAGATATTGCTTCAATTACAAAACAATTGAGAAAGTATAAAGCTGAATCCTTGATCAAATTTATCATGTAGCCAACTGTGTAATAATAATAGAATGGTTTAAATGCAGTGCAATGTAATTACAAAAAAATGCAACAAAGCAAAGTATGTGGTGAACACATTCATCAAAATTATGGTACTTAATGCTAGGGTAACTGTGACATTTGAAAAAAATAAGGGATAAAAAATGTAGCACAAAATAAAATATTTAGTGATTGCATAGGGGCACATTCTCCTTTTATTGCCTTCTGTGATGTCAGACGTGTGAAGGCTGATATCATGATAATGAACAGCAAACAATATATTGTGCAGCCCTATTGCACCTTTTCAACCTCTTCAAGTAATTGTCACAGTACCGTGTTAACCACTTATAGTCAAAGCATTAAATGTACAAGTTAATTTAATTTAAACAGAGGTGAGGATGTGGAAAAGCAACATCAAGGCAGACAGGGATCACATGAAGTAAACAGTGCAGCTATACCTTTAGAAGTAAAGACCACATTAGCATGAGCTCAGGGACTTAGTACAATCCCAAAATCCAAATCATCACATTAATTTGCATAAACAAGACGAAACATGACGTGGAAATGCATCATTTAAACATCAGCTTTAATTCTCTGCTGTGGGAAATGGTCAGTGTGGCATGCCACGCACCCTTTGTTAATCACCTCTGTGTCCCATCAGAGATCAAGGTGTGATCATTTGGTGACCTCAATGATTTCAGGGTTAGAAAGTCTTTTGTGATTTCCTGATCATTCCAATGAGTTTAATCATGAACTGTCACTATTAATAATATTAGTAGTTGAGTAAATATGTATTATCATCATGCAAGCTTGTGTCAGTCCTACTTCAATCTCTGCCCCACTGCAAATACAAAACATAGCAAATGAAAATACTATCCTCCATAACTGATAACATATAACGCCAAATATATATATATATATATATATATATATATATATATATATATATATATATATATATATATATATATATATAGAGTGTGTGTCTATGTGAAGTCAACATCTATAATAATAGCGTATTGGTAATGTGCCCTGTAATGCATCGCTGCACTCATGGACCCTTCTGCAGCAAAGTGGTACAGGAATGGCATGCATGCCGAGCAAACCACACTGCGTATTATGCTGACCTAACTTTACATATTCCATCAGCCATCCTCATAAGGCAGATCCCCAGCTGGGCTCTGATGTTCAGTCATGGTGAAATATAGACACGGTTTTTGTCCTGAATGCACCCATGCAGATGTACTATTGTTGTCTTGTCACTCCAGGAATTAAATTAAGCCCCATGCAGGGTTGGGAAGTAATGGAATACAAGTTACATTTTGTAAAGGCAGACAGAATACAGTTACTTTTTACAATTTTAGAAGAATTGTTTTTAGAATACTTACCCAGTAAGTTAAAAAATATATATACCATCTTTAAAAGAAACACCGTCTATGCTTGTTTACCAACTATTTTTAAAGATTCTGGCGAACTCTGCCCCCGTGGTAGCGCAGATGTGACAGCCGTAACTGCAGCATTCTCATCAGTCTATATGGAGCAGATGCACTGATGAAGCTCACTAACACACACCCCTGAAGACATATGGCAATAATATGGACATATAAACGCTGCACGCTCCAGATCACTCAAATCAAACACAATCTTTTACCATACTTACTTAAGTCTCAATCACTGCTCACCCATTTCCAGAAAGTTTAACCTCTCTCTGCAGGCCCCCTTATTGGCAAGTGATTGCTGGTGGAACAGAAATCAATTTGGATATTTTTAATTATTGTAATCACATAAAATATTTTCCCTGTAAAATGTTATGAAATAATCTACACTCTTAAAAAGAGAGTTCTTCAAGGGTTCTTTATATATATAAAATAAATAGCATTCAAACACAATAAAAACACTTGTATAAACATTGACATAAATGTGTGTGAAACACACACATTTTCATCATACAAATATATTCTATCAATGTTGTACAAGAAACAAATGCATAGTTGAATTGAGAGACCTCCAAAATTAATTGTGTTGTATGGCTACCATGGCTTAAAGTTGTTCATTTTTTTCTGCAAACTAAAGACTATGCGCCAATTTGGTCCAATAACTCAATTCCAAAAATGTTGGGACAGCAGGTAAAATGCCAATGAAAACAGAAAGCAGCAACCTGCGAAATTCTTTTTGACGTGTTCAACTGAAAAAAAGTCCAAAGACAAGATGTTTAATGTTTCAACTAATTAACTTACTTATTAACTAAATACACCCCTTTTTTAAATTTGATGCCTGTAACAAGTTGGAATTGGGTCATGTTTACTACTGTGTTACATCACCTTTCCGTTTAACATTCTTGTAGTTGTGAAAGTGGATTTTTTTCACCTGCTCAACAGTCTGCTGCTCAACTGTCCAAAGTCTCTGTTGTCATTTTTTGCACCACATAATCGCCAGTGGGAGACAGGCCAGTCTATCACCTGTGCTCACTTACTATGAAGCCATGCTGTTGTGACACATGTAGAATGTGACTTGGCATTGTCTTGCTGAAACAAGCAAGGATGTCCCTGAAAAAGACATCATCTAAATGGCAGCATATGTTGCTTCAAAATGCCAATGTACCCCTCAGCATCAATGGTGCAAATCCTTTTCCTTTTCGTCCATTATTTCCAAAAATAAATTGAAAGGTGGTCAGATCACAGCATGCTTCCACTCTGCGTGAGTCCATCTCAGATGAGCTTAAGCCCAGAGAAGTTGACAGCATTTGTGAATGTTGTTAATATATGGCTCCCACTTTGAATAGTATAGTATAGTGTCTTAACTTGCATTTGTCCATGTGTTTATATTCATTACAGAAGCATGCCAGTTTTTAGTGCAGTGTCATCTGAGGGATCATAGGTCAGGGGCATTCAATATTGGTTTTTGACCTTGTCCTACATGCACAGAGATTTCTTTAGATTCTCTGATTCTATCTTTTAATAATGTTATGGACTGTAGCAGGTGACATATTTAAAATCCTTGTAAATGCTTGTTGAGGAGCATAGTTCAGAATGATCATTTATGCGCAAGAAGTTCAGATGGATTTTGAAAGTAAATTCACAAAATTGCTGCTTTGTGTTTGTATTTTACTTACTGTGACAATGTTTTTTGAATTGGGTTTGTATTATACATACAGCAGTATAGTGTAGTCAAATAGGAAATATAGAAAATTTGCAATCTGTTTTCGCAGTGGTGCAGTCTAGTCTAAAGTAGTGGGTAAACTGTTACTAGATCCTAAAGGGGTGATGACCTTATTCTGAAAATCAAATGTTTTTTTTTTTAAACTTGATTTTAATAACATTTTCCTTTTTTGTTTCATTTTTATTAACCTATCCATGCACTGCCCATGAATGTTTTCTTTTATGAAAACTATTGCTGCTTTGACAACAAAATTGGCTGTTAACTTTGTTAGTTCATGTTCCTGGTCACATTAAACATCATATCTTATAATTTAAAAGGCAAAAGAAAAGTTTTCTATCAAAATATAGTGACTTTTGCTCACCTCTAAAATGTATTGCAATTTCGTTTACATCACTGTGCACCAGCAAGCAGTAAAAACAATTTCAACCTAATATAATTTTACCTTAGCCTCCCACCACCTCCACCCATCAACAAGAAAAATAGTTAGTTCACTCCCTAATACATATTTCACTCAGACATATGTCACTGTATAGAAGGAAAATGCATTGTGATTTCTAAACTCTACCTAAATGTTGTAGGTTGAATGAGATTTTTGCCAACATTCTTGTCCAGTTGCTGCAGAAAAACACATTTGAAGGCAGAGCAAGGATAAATTTGTCAGTGATGGAGGGTTTTATTTCTGTGGCTTTTCAGAATTAGGTTACTGCAATAGTAGTAATGGCCAAATGTGCAAATCTTTTGCATGCCAGTGTGTATTTCTGAGTATATGTAAATCTTAATGGTTTCCTAAAGAATATATGGCAGACACTGAAATATAAAAGTTTGGAATATATCATGAATGTGTCATATATAATCTTTGTTACTTTTGTATCCAATAACTAGTACACTGTAGACTTGAATATCATAAACTAGAGAAAATATTTTAGGTGTTTTGTTCACATTTATTTCAAATTGGAAACACGAGAAGTTATTTAATGATCTTCAATACACTGTAATTACTCATTTACAATGCTTGTCAACTTATTGGACTTAAATTTTATCACCACTTGGAATACAAGGCATTCTGGATTTTCATTTATTAATCATAATTTCATTTTTATGTTATACAGCTTTCTCAGTCATTTTAAAATCATACATATATACTGTACAGCTTTGTTCATCATTCTGGGCACATTTTATTATTTTACTAATTCTAGACACATTTTATTATTTTAGTAATTATTTCAAAGTTCAATTGAACTTTTGAAGCATTTGAATCCTTCCATACATGTATCTGCAACAAAATTGCATTTATATTAGTAAAAACCTTGATTCCAAACTTGTGAACAGTGATTCCAAACTTGCAAATGTTAGTGTATATCACTGTTCCTTTCAAGTAATTATTTGTATTATGAAATTACTGAGCCAGTATAAGATGCAGGCAGAATATAAGTTTACTGATGAGCTGTTTGAATTACAGGACTGACTAGAAAACAGACCTTATAAAGTGGCCCTGAGAACCATTCTGATCTCAACAGCAAAGTAGTGCAATGCTGAATCAGGTGGATCATTGGCTGTCATACACAATGCCTGCTCAGTAAACCACTTTACTGTTGAAGTGGTGGGACATTTATTCACCGAGTGAAGTGTATTTTTCAAGTAGTTTAATAATAATGTTCAAGCACAAATTCAGACACTAATTGGGTTTGAATCTTTACAAGAAACAAAACAGAGAAAAACATGTTTCCATAGTGATGTGCAGCAGTACTTGATGGACATACTGGACAGGAAGAGGCTAAACATGCACACAAATGGTTTCCTAAAGACATAATGTGTTATCAACATAGCCCATTTTATCAACCAAAATTTAAGAGTTACTAGTTGATGGTTTCAAAGAAAGTGCTTTAAGAGAGAGAAGGGAAGCTATTTAGATAATCACAGAACAGACAACAAAAAACACTATTACTTAAATTCACTGACCAAGAACATCCTAGCAAATTTATGAATGAGCCTAGCTCTGACTACAAAACCACTGCAAGGGGTCAAGCAGCTGCCTGGGCCTCACTCCATGAGGACATATCACTGTAGACAGGATTACCCAAATATAACACTGCCACTGGGAGTCCCTCTCAATAGCTTCTTGGTTCATGTAGCAGGGGCTTATGCAAATAGATAGGCTCATGTCTGTGATCTGACTACTACATTAATGGAGACAACTATTCTCAGTCTGATTATACTGCAGCAACACTGACAGCGCTAGCAGCACTAGCATATAAAAGTACTACATGCTTAAAGTACTACATCTTTTTCTACAAAATTTTCTGACCGCAATGGTTGATGTGCACAAAAATCAAAATATCAAACAGTCCCAGTGACTGAAGATTACATTTGCAAACCAAAGTTTCTGCTTAGATATTTTTTGTTGCCAGTCGTGGTGCTCAGGAATGATTTAGTTTGCTTGACAAATGCTTGAAATTCAAGCCAAACATTGGTGTTATTGTTGCACAAAACATTGATGTTATCACATGACATGATGGACTAGTCCAAATACACTACATGGACAAAAGTATTGGGACACATCTCTTAATCATTGAATTCAGGTGTTTCATTCAGTCTTATTGCGACAGGTGCATAAAATCAAGCTCTATAGAATGTAGAGCTCTATAGAGCTCAATGAATTTGAGCATGGTACGGTATTCGGATGCCATTGTAGCAACAAGTCAGTTTGCGAAATTTCTTCCCTCCTAGATATCAACTGTGAGTGGTATTTGTGTATGGTGGAAGTGTTTAGGAACCACAGCAACTCAGCCACAAAGAGGCAGACCATGTAAAGTTACAGAGCAGGGTCACCGAGTGCTAAGGAGCGCATAATGCATAAAAGTCACCAACCTCTCTGCTGACTCAATAACTGCAGAGTTCCAAACACCCCATGGAATTAACATTTGCACAAAAACTGTGTGCCAGAAGCTCTATTGCATGGGTTTCCATGGCCAAGCATGTGCATGCAAGTCTTACATCACCAAGCACAATGCCAAGCGTTGGATTGAGTGGTGTAAAACACACCACCACAGACTCTGGAGCAGTGAAAATGTATTCTGTGGAGTGACAAATCATGCTTCTCTATCTGGCCGACTGATGGCCGAGTCTGGGTTTGCCGAATGCCAGGAGAATGTTACCTGTCTGACTGCATGGTGCCAACTGCAAAGTTTGGTGGAGGAGGAATAATGCTATGGGGGGTTTTTCGGGGGTTGGCCTAGGTGAAGGGTTCAAGAGAAAAAAAAACTTAATGCTTCAGCATACCAAGACATTTTGGACAACTGTACAGTTTCAGGAAGGCCCCTTTCTTTTCCAGCATGACTGTGCCCTAGTGCACAAAGCAAGATCCATAGTCGCATGTTTGGGTGAGTTTGGAGTGCAAGAACTTGACTGGCCTGCACAGAGCCCTGACCTCAACCCCATCAAGCATCTTTGGGATGAACTAAAACAGAGTGCCTGACTTAATAAACGCTCTTCTGGATGAATGGGCAAAAATTTCCACAGACATAATCCAAAATCTAGTAGAAAGCCTTTCCAGAAAAGTGGAAGCAAAAAAAAAGTTACAGTTGCAAAGGGGGGAACCACTCCATATTACTGCCTATAGATTTAGAATGTCATGAAAGCTCCTGTAGGTGTAAAGTGTACGTGTCCCAATACTTTTGTCCATTTAATGTTTTTCCTATTGCATATTCTCAAATGGCCTAAAATAAAAACTCTTTGGCCTCTGAACAAGTGAACTTGAAGTGAAATCCTTCCCCATATGCAGAAAAGGAGGGAGGTGTTACCGGATGTTGTGTCAGAAGGAATTTTCATTTGCCGGTGTAGCAGTGGTTTCCAGGTCAAATACCAATGTTTACCAGCAAACCGGCTGACAGACAGCTTGCTACATTCTGACTCCTAAGGCTGTTGGTCCAAACTTTCATTACACAGTTATATAAGCTAAGAATAACTATGATCATTTGCCTTGTAGTCCATGTAGTTCCTGAATAATAAGCCTTAGGATGTAATAAGACTAAGATTTTAACATATTGCACTTAAAGTGATAGATTGCTGAAAAGTAGTCAATCCAAATATAGCCAATCAGTAACACCATTTTTGGTGTCTTAAGTTAGCTTCTTCAATTTTGCACTGAAGCTTCAAGGCTTATACATTTGCTGTACATATATCACATAGCCATAAACAGCTTGTTTCAAATTCTAAATTTTCAAAGTCTGAATTTTGGCTGTACGTTTTTCATTTTACACAAAATGTCAGAAGCCACATAAGCGAGTCTGTTTAAGGTTACTTAACAACAAAATGCACTGTGAGTAAAGAATGTGATGATTAGGAAGGCAGTTTGCATAATGCTAATTCTAAGTATAAGCTATGTATAAGCTCCAGTGAAAAACTAAACCTAACAACTAACTTCAGACACCAAACAGGTGTCAGTCTAACCTCATGCATGTTTCTCCAGTGATGCCTGACTTTACTTGAGCAAATCCGCTACAACACTCGAGGCTGAATGTGTGACAGTCACAAAATGACTGGCTTGGTAGTTATACCTAAAAAAACATATGTGAGGTGGATCAGGCCTAGTACAGAAAATGCATATCTATCTACAACCCCATTTCCAAAAAAATTGGGTACCATACAAAATGTAAATAAAAACAAAATGCAATGGTGTACAAATCATTTAAACCCTATATTTCATTGAAAATAGTACAAAAATATCAACACATCAAATGTTGAAACTGAGAAATGTTTTAAATATATGCCCATTTAGATTTTGATGTCAACAACACATTCCAAAAAAAATGTTGCGACAGAAGCAACAAAAGGCTGGTAAAGTTGTGTAATGCTAAAAAAACACCTGGTGGTTGATTGGCAACAGTTCAGTAACATGATTGGGAATAAAAGAGCATCCTAGATAGTCTTTCAGAAGTAAAGATGAGGAGGGGTTCAGCACTCTGTGAAAGACTGCACAATTAATTAGTGCAACAATTCAAGAATAACTTTTCTCAACATAAAATAGCAAAGAACTTTTGCTTTTCATCACCTATAGTACATAATAACAATAAAAGATTCAGAGAATCTGGAGAAATCTCTGTATGTAAGAGACAAGGCCAAAAAACAGTATTTGCTGGCTGTGATCTTTGGACCCTGAGATGGCACTGCATCAAACACAGACTTAATTCTGTAGTGGAACTCTGCATGGGCTCAGGAACACTTTTGAAAACCACTGTCTGTGAACACAGTTCATCACTGAATCCACAAATGCAAATTAAAACTCTAAAACGCAAAGAAGAAACCATACATAAACAGGACCCAGAATTGCTGCCACCTTCTCAGGGCCCAAGCTCATTCAAAGTGGACTGAGGGGAAGTGAAAAGTGTCCTGTGGTCTGACGAATCAACATTTGAAATTGTTTTTGGAGATCATGGACGCTGTGTCCTCCGGGTTAAAGACCACTCAGCTTGTTATCAGCGCACAGTTCAAAAGCCAGTATTCATGATGGTATAGGGGTGCATTAGTGCACATGGCATGGGTGACACATCTGTGAAGGTACCATTACTGCTGAATGAAAAATACATGTTTTGGCAACATATGTTGCCATCTAGACGATGTCTTTTTCTGGAAAGACCTTGCTTATTTCAGCAAGACAATGTCAAACCACATTCTGCATGTATTATAACAGCATTGTTCCATATTAAAAGAGTCTGTGTTCTAAACTGGCCTGCCTGCAGTCCAGACCTGTCACCACTGATAAGAGGCACTTTATGAAACAAGAAATATGACAAAAGAGACCCCAAACTGTTAAGCAGTTGAAATCCTGTATCAAACAAGAATGGGAAAACATTTCACTTTCAAAATACAGCAGTGTCTACTCAGTTCCCAAAAGCTTACACAGTGTTGTGGAAAGAAGAGGTGATGAAACACAGTGGTAAACATGCCCCTGTCCCAACTTTTTTGGAGCATGTTGTTGGCATCAAATTCAAAATGGGCAAAATGTTTAAAAAAACAATTTTTCAGTTTCAACATTTGATATGTTGTCTTTGTAGTATTTTCCTTTAAAATATGGTTTACATGATTTGCATATCATTGCATTCTATTTTTGTTTACATTCTACACAGCATCCCAACCTTTTTGGAAATAGGGTTGTATCTATTTATCTATGTTTTATTTATTTATAATTTATTGAAACTTGTTCTTGAAAATTACCCCACAAATAGGTATCTGTTTATCTCTAAGACAATCGCCTTGCAGCTGACACATTGACACATGAAATTAATAAATGAATGTCAGTTGAATCAAGACCCACTTTAGACCCCACTGACTTCCATATTGAATGTCTGATTGTAAGTGTGCCTCTTAAGACTCTTGCTTATGTTTTCTGTTCATGGGCACAAACAGTGCGTGTTTGCTATGCTCAGTTACAGCCAGTCTCTGAGTTTGCAATTCCGTCTCCTTCAAGGTCAGGGTTCTTTGTGGGTGGTGAAGAGTGAGAGTTTCACATCCTGCCTCAGTAGCATCGGTCACAAGGATAAATGGCGAAAGACTGTGTGAGATCTGCACCACAGTATTATAGCAAGTCTGTAGTATAGTGTAAGGCTTATAAATAGGATTACAAAGATCATGCCATTATTTGTATAGCACACAGCATGTGCCAATTCTGTTACAAAAGAAAACAAACCATATCCCAAACAACACTTTTGCAATAGTATAGGATCCTAAATCGGCAAGCCCTCAAGTTAATCCACGCCTGTACTGGAGCGTCAGCCTTGACAAGCTATATAGACCAGCTTCTGACAAATAGAAACATCACTTGTAAAATAGGAATTTATCAAATGTCCTATGAACAATTTCTTGTCATTTTCCATCAATTTGCACTGCCATTTCTGAATGTGATGCCCCCCCTCCCCACACCAAAATTATTGATGATCTTCATAAAAGTTTTTTCTACCAATATCATGATTGACACAAATAATTTACTAACTGCTACATAATTGCATCATCCCTTGACGCTTAGGGGCCCTAAACAGCATCGCTTATAGAAAGAATTGGCCCTGCATGCCTAAAAACGTTGCATTAGTTAAGCTCTCAACTGCAATGCCTCATATTAGGATTAAAAAGTGTGAGGTGTGATTAAAGTTATAGTATTAAGTATATCTTCATATAATATAAAATTTAATTTACATAACATGTTATATGTTAATATGCATAATATATATGTATAATATATAAATGTTTTTTCAAGTTCAAGTTTTTTTTCTATCACTATACAACCATTACAAGAACATTTCAGGCACTGCAGATGTCCTCAAGACACTTTAGAGACAGCAGCAGGTATATGAAATGTATTTCAGCACTCTCTTTCAGATTTGGAGGCTTGTCCGAGGTGGCTGTAATGAGTGCTTCTCAACATGTGCTCTGGAGCTCCATAGATCAGTCCTGCACCCTCCTGTGTGGTTACAGTGGGAGCCAGACGATCGGTGGCGTGGTAATGATCTATCACAGCACACAGTCCTTAGCCTCTGACCACCTGGACCCATTCATTCAGCCACATGCACAAGCACCGGTCAACCTGGCACATAGACACAGATATACTTGCTGGCTATGGACTCACTGTTCTTTATTCTGACACATTTTTAAGCGAAAGCACAGGGTGACTCCAATGAGTCAGCCTTTTCAATGTCCCTGCATCTTTTTTCTTTACTGAATAGGCCTAGAGTTATTTAACTTGAGTCAAATTTGAATTGAAAGCATACAGAGATGTTCCAGATACAATAGAACAGCTTTGATACAGTGAAGGGGGTCCTTTCAAGTTTCCTCTGCTTTTACAAGAAAGAGAAGCCATGATTTTCCTTTACAAAGCCTGACTCAGCTTAAACTATGGTGCAGGACCTTACCAAAGAAGGTTCCATTTCAGACCTAACTGTCATCTGGGTCTTTTATGTGACCTCTGCCATACATCCCCACTGAAGTGCTGTACTGTATTTGCTCAAGGGAAGGACAGATGTGCTGTCAGGCCAGGCTCATTTGAGACACTTGAGTGATGGAGGTCAGGCCCATTTGTCCAACTCACTGGAACACTCCGTCTCAGGGCTGATGGAAAAGGACAGATGAGCGATGAAACACTGTACAGGGATGTTCCCACACCGCCACTTCTCTGCCACCAATGATAAATGTTCTCCATAATGAAATGCTTTAACTAAACATGGGCTTAAGGTAAGTTGCCAGAATGTACTGTAGAGAAAGTTTGTTCTGAAAGAACATCAGAAAATTCTTGGACTCCAAACTTCCTTCACCTTCCACTGCTGAATTATTCTGTGCTCTCCCTATAATTTGTCACACAAACTTGTTACATTTCACACCCATTTACCGTGGTATTTTCCCTCCTCACACACATCCCAGGCGATTCCTCTCACCTTCTTGCACTCCAATTACTTTCTGTCTCAGTGCACACATCCTATACTTCCTCAGCCTCTTCAGCGTAGCTGTGTTTTTATCCCGGCCTCCACTTCACAATGTGTTTTCACTGGCATACCAAGGCCAAGAGAAATACCAGAGAAAACAAAGTGATAGCTTTCGGCAAAATCTTATTTGCAAACTTGTCCCCTTCCCCAAAA
The DNA here is from genome assembly GCF_904425465.1 of Colossoma macropomum. NCBI lineage: Eukaryota > Metazoa > Chordata > Actinopteri > Characiformes > Serrasalmidae > Colossoma > Colossoma macropomum. The sequence continues at coordinate 31,675,068 of NW_023494790.1, forward strand.
TGACCTTGATCAGCCAAGATGGTTGTCTGAAGTTATTTTTTTTAGTTTTGCACCGGAGCTACATAGCTCATGTAGCTAACCCTGTAGTGGAAATCACTAAATTAAAAAATATATAAATTAAATTAAAAAAACACATCAAGGCTTGATTATTAAGTTTTTATTTTATATAAAAACTTAATAAACAAGCTTTGTTAATAGTTAATTTATTTATTAACTATTTTAAAATCAGGTCATATCACATCGCTGGTTAGATGCACTCTTCTTGGTAAATGTTGACATTCCTGCAGTTTGTACAGTGCTAACTGATGGTATATAATCCAAACATGTCTTGGCTGATTTACCTCATTTAGGGTAAATCATGTTCATTTGATTAAAAAAATCAAACTATCATTTTAAAGGATCCTACAGAACTGCTTTAATCAGCACCTGCTTATTGTCATTTTGCCTATTCATGCCTAATACAAGTTCACCCTAAATTAGCATAATCACCATAATTTAGTGCTAATTACATCGACTACAAACAATTGAGCTGCTTGGAAAACAGCACACAAAAAGCTGTTTATTGCAAGAATGGCTGGCTTGTTGGACTGCCTGCTGTTTTAGAACTCCAGGATGGGCACTATTTCCGCATTAATTGTGTGCCAGAAAATTTTGTTACAAAGCAAAAGGTTTTCCAAACACAGAAGACATAGTCAGAAGGATCAGAAGCATGGTCTGATCCTATGTGCTATGTTGCACTTTGCATTGTGCCCTGTGATCTGATTTCAATGATCCAGGCAAGGCCCAGTAGGTCTACACCTGCATATATCCATGGAATAAATTCTGATAAATGGCTTGTCTGCAGAATGCACTCAGCAGTCCAGATCATGTGAGATTACATCACAGTGTGATCAGCTGTGTGTCATCAATATCTTTTCAATCTCAGAGGTATGAAAGCAACACTACAGTATAAGGGCTCAATTTTTTATTGTATTTTATTCTTCCCCTCAAGTCGACATAGAACATTTGTGTGCTTTTATGTACCCAAAAACAGTTGCACTATATTTTTACACGAACATTTACCAACATCTCTTGATCCCTTAGAATTAATCAAACTGTTTTGCTTAAGTGTCTTTGAAACTGATTGATATGTGTAAATGAACTTCGTACTGATTGGTTGATCTCTACCAAATGAGGCACTACACTCCAAAAGCAACGTGGGATAAAATCCTCAGGAATGTCAGAAAAAAAATAAACGTTAACCTTCGACCTTGCAAAATAGACGTTAAGATGTCCGGATCCTTTGGCAGGCTGCATCACATTTGCCTCAGCCAGGATCAGCACAACCATTAATGCCCTTATGCTATAATACCTACTACCCACTATCTGCAGTATCACTTCAATATGAACAGATGGTCATATTTAAATATGTTCATAGTTATGACATCACTACCATAATGAATTTAAAACAGTGTTTTACAGCTTACTTTCCATATATGGACTGTGTGGACCAAAGTGTGAACAGTACTTTCTGTTGAAACAACAATATTTGCAAAGTACATTACATTTGGTCAACATAAATGTAATTAAATGTTCACATACATTACTGTTCAAAAGTTTGGAATTATATATTATAGAATATTTTAAGCAAGATAAAGCCAGTTTGGTTTAAGATAAATGTATAAAATTAATTACAGTATTCTAGTCCTGTGTAATTTCATAACTTTCAGATAATTAGTTATAAATGTTTGATGTGTCCAGAATAATGAACACTCTCCATCACTCAAAAAGATGTTGTAATAAATTGCACATCCAAAATACCTCATATTTGAAAAGTGGAGGTCAAATCAAGGTAGGTAATTTGACAAAATATGTTGTAAACAGATTAAGATCCTAGAGATATTTACTACACATAAAAAATAATTAAAAGTTCACCTGCGATATTCCAAAAACATGTGAAAAGAATCATTGTGTCAAATTCTATGACAAACCACAAGCCAGAGTATCTAGAATTAGAGTATTTATGTAATGTTAGACTTACTTATTACAATTGTTTTAAATGCACAATGGATACTGCAGTGTGTCAACTTACATTTGGGTTGGATCATTCTTCCACTTTCTGTTGTGGATAAACCATGATTGATTAAACTGTTTTGTGTAAAATTTACTTAGTTCAGTATGGTTTGTATTATATATGTGTAGTTATCCTTCTACTGACAAATACTTAGGCCTAGGGTTTGCCATTATTTTGGATAATGTTGCCTTCCACCATCATCTTTGTTTCAAGTTTAGGTAAAAAAAAAACAGTAAAATTATTTGTTTCTGAATGTACTGGGTGATTTTGTTTGTTTGGCTGCCTCTCTAGGATGCTCTTTTTATACCCAATCATGTTACTGATCTGTTGCCAATTAACCTAATTAGTTGGGAGATGTTCCACCAGGTGTTTGTTTAGCATTACACAACTTAATCATTCTTTTGTTGACGCTGTCCCAACTTTTTTGCAATGTGCTGCTGGAATCATGTTCAGAATGGGCAATACAATTTCATAACATTTCATCAGATTCATATGATCATATCATAACATTTGATATGATATCTTTGTACTATGTTCAATTAAACACAGAGTTTAAATGATTTGCACCTCATTGCATTCCATATTTATTTATACTTTGCAAAGTGTCCTGACTTTTTTGGAAATCATGAAATCATCTTTACTCTAAATGATTATTTATTGAACATTGTATTTTATTCTATTGTATTTTATTACACTGTATGTTGTTGTTTGCTGTCGTTTTACAAAATCAATTAGCTATGTATGGTGATGCTTTACAGTGATTTCACCACAGTCAGGGGGTTAGGGGAAAACATTTTAGAGAAAGGATGCAGGAAGTGGGGTGCTGAGTGTGTTGCAGCAACCCCTGATTTCAAGACTGCAATTTCTAACAATAATAAAACATTCTGAACTTTATAATAATTTGAGAGCAGTAAAACCCCATGTGTTCTTGTTTTAGAATGGAGTTAGTATTTTATAGTTTTCAAAATCTGTAGTAGTCATGCTCCGTTAAGTGAACATCATATTTTCATTACAATGAGAACAAGAGAACGGTGTTTTGATGTGTTAGACAGACGGACAAATCATTTTGCATGATGTCATCGGTCACGTTACATATATACTGCTTAAAATTTCAAATTTAAATTCCCAACTTTAAACACCTTCCCGCATTCCTGTGCTAGAGTCTTTCAACATACAAAAATGGGTATAGAGTACACCAACTGGATGTTTCGGTTTGTGCATGTTTTTCCTGTCTGTGTACTTAGGTCTTTTAACCACAACAAAATCACTCTAACACACAGCCTCTAGTAGCCCAGGAAGTGATCTAAGTTCAGTTTGTTTGTGGGTAATTTAGACGGGTCTGAGTTTTCTCGCTGAAATGGTCCAATTATTGACCTACATTTTCTGAAAGACCTGACCTAAGGAGCTGGCAACCGTCCTATTAAACATGAATCCTTTTAAATTGAGTCTTTGTTTCGTATTTGTCTGTTCCCTGGTTGCCGGTGTCTCGTCATCCAATTGTATCCAGCTAAGGCTTTCTTTTTGTTATATTCATATTGCCACTACTTAAGAAGCTAATTATACAACAACCTTGTATTAAGTAAGGTCAGCTTTGCCGCTTGTGCCCTGTAGACAAAGGACAATGCATGGAAATCATATTCAGTTGCACAAAAGAAATACGCTAAATGTACTGTATGAATTAGCATTTTGGCCTAAAGATGCAGATGTGCCTGTAAATAGTTGGATAGAGGCAGGTAAGCCAGAGAAGAACTAGACCTGGGCCTAAGCTGGCAACTTTGACAGCAACATTTATAATGTATTTGGCAAGATCACAAGTGCAACAAGTGTGAGTCTGTTAGAAGATTGCCTTGCTGACAGATTTCCAACCTTGAATACAGCTGATGTTACATGAAGGTGCTGATGTACGAAAGTGCGTCTGGCCTGTGCATGCTTGACTGTAGATACACAACTGCCAAGAACAGTCATCCACTCCTAACTGAACATGTCCACATTTTCTGGTCAACTGACAATGAGAACTCTTTTCATAAACACCGTCTGAACTGCCACGCCGTTTATTTGGCACTGTTTTGACTGAATCTAATGACTGGCATTAGCTTCATATCATATCATGGTAAACATGTGTAAACAGTTAAATAAGATAATATCTTCAGGCCATTGAATGTTATTTTTTTATGGGTACAACTGACTCTGAGAGATTTAGAGATGTTATGGATAACTTTCCCTAGCCCTCCTAATCTCATTATCTGACAAACATAATTCAAAGTTTAGGACACAGCAGAAAAAGCAACATGGAACTGCAGCAGATAAGCATAGCTCTGTTTTTCTGAACATATTTGATTTGGAGACCTTGCCTTGACCTTTCTTACTTTATTAAGGTAATAAGAAAAAAAAGCTGCTAAATACAAGTATAATACTTAACGACTTCACTGTTGGAAAAAGGTTTCAAACCAAAGGCAAAAATGCTTCAGTTTTTACTTTGATAAATCAGTGCATTTGCGCTGGACTTTCTGAAGCCTAATGGAGACAGTGTTTGGTAGATTACTTATGAAATGTAATCTAGTACAGAGTATAAAATACAAAAAATGTAATCAGTGATTAATTTTTAGATAAAAAGTCTAGATTACCTCTGGAGAATTTCTGATCTAACTGCTTTATTTGATTTTCTAATCAGGTAACTGATTTCATAGTTCAAAACATCACAGGATTGAGATGTGATAACCTCTCCCTTCTTTCTGATAAGCAGTTGTCAGTCACAGAGACGTGGCTTTTATGCATATGCTTATGGGCACGCTCCATAGATGAAGAATTAAAAGACTGATTTACTGCAGTTGCCTAATCAAAAACATCCTTAAAAACAGCAACCCATAGAAATGCAACGCAAGAGGCATCCAACACTGATTACAAGTACATGGTTTTTGTCAGCTAACATAATCCAGATTACATGTAGTTTATTACCCAACAGTACATGGAAAGCACCTAAAAGTGAAGAGGATGCTTTTAAATATTAGATTACGGTGAGTCGTGTGCATTTTCTCATCTAAACATTTTACCAGGCTCAACCCAAAACATTCCACCACAAATTATTTATTTAAACATTACGTTGGTTAAAAGACTGCATACAAATAGAGGCCTTGACTTTTTTCTTACTTCAGGTACATTTAAATTGTTTCTAGAAATAAAGTTGGCATTTTAAGTAGACAGAAATGTCATCACATGACATCATATACTTACTTGCAGCAAGTCCAAGTCCAAAAGGTCCCCAGAGTTGACACAGTATAGCCAGGCTTTGTTTTACTTATTTATTCATGTATTCATTTTGCTTTTTTTACTGGTTTAAGGCTGGCGACCATGCCACTGCAAAACAGCTGTTATCTGTTATACCAACTGAGTACAGAAGCAGTTTGATATGAGGGAAAACATTCATTGGATGGTCTGCTTAGTAGTGGTGAATTACAAAAGGCTGATCTACAGTATTGAGCTGCTGTGTTATGGCAACAGGTACTGATGGGTGAACAGAAAGCTAATGTAGGCAAATGACAATGCCACTATATACAATGCATTTCAACAACGTACTAATTTTAGTATATTTCTCTCATATCAATGTACAGTATAAGATTAACAGTCGATAAGCAACTTTGTCATATGTTTAAAGAAAACAGTATTCATGTATAGACAGGTTCATCATTGTGCTCCAAGTTAAAACAGTAAAACATGATTTTGTTCATTCGTGCAGTAGAGCTCCATCGACGTATTATTCTCGTCATTTCCCACTGTGCACTGTGCATTTGGCTGTGTGTAATAAAATTTTGGGTTATCAAAGAAAATGGCAGATTCTTGAAATTTACACCAAGGGCTTCCAGATCCATTGTATAATACAAGCATGAGCAGACAGGCTGCAGAATCCATCACTTTCCATGCAGTTCCTTCAGCAGCATATTCAATTTCTGCTTTAGCCATCATCAAACATTCAGCTACAATCTACACATTCCTGATACATCACTGAACAATAATTAAGCAGTGTAAAAACAGAAGATGATTGTTTTTGCTTAGCTATTAAGCATTCAGTGAAGCATAACTGTAATCCACCATTGTGCCTAACAGTATAGCACTGTAACAACACATAAAAAAGGTGTGTCTACTTTTTTTTTGGTTGACTTAAGTACAGGACCATGTGCAAGTTATTTCAAGATGATGCCACAAATCTGGGTGCAGCTTCATCAAAGTTTTATGTTTTGTCAGAATTACATCCTGCTTTTCCCCAAAAACAACATCTGCTAGAAAACACGAGGCACTATAGTAACAGAAAGCTCCACCACAAAAAATGAAAGAGGAACAGAAAAGTATGCAAAACTTCCCCATCTCTGTTGGACCCCTGTTTCTAGACCCAGCTATCCATTGATGGCTCTGCATACACCCATTATAGAAAAGTTTGCTGTGGTCAGCTTAATACAGTTCTAGTGATGAGTTCTGAGGTTTGAGACCGCTGTCCTGTCCTACCTCCACACTGACAAATTACCTCCGACATGAATTCCACAGTTCAGAAGTCAATAGCTCTGTCATTCTTTATTGTGGATGGAAGGTTAAAGGTCGCCGCTCTGGGGCTCGGGGTTGCGGGCCTCACGACCGGAGCTGCGGCCCAGCCGAGGAAATCGTGACGTTGCTTTGGATCGGCCCGATTTGCTCCCACTCTCACTGGCAGCAGGAGTGTCCCTGTGAAAATATAAAAGCAGGTGATAGGATCCCACTATTTCACAGTTTCCTGCAGGCTATCACACTGGTCAACCACAAGGACATGATGGAATTGCTGCAGTGGGACTTGCACTGGACAAGTCGTATCCACAAAGCTCTAGAGTGTTTATCGTATTCTACAGTTTTCTTATATTTGCCCTGAAATCCACTTATAAGATTTATGTACCAAAACAGTCATTCACGTTTACATGTTCATCAGAAAAAATAACAAACTCCAGCGGCTCCTTTCTTTGGAAAGCTGCAATAATACATTTCCTTCCTGACTGGCAGAAACAGACAGTTACTGCTCCATCTTCTACTCCAACAACCTTGCTACAGTCTGTCTACAGTAACAACACTCCTTATTATAACGTGAATGGGTGGGCTAAACTGCTGTAGGCTGAACGGACGGTCACATGTAAATGTACTCATGGTTGTGACACCACAATGACAATGAATTAAAAAAAAGGCTGTTTTGCAGCTTAGTTTACATATTTGGACAGGGGAGTGGATGGTGCATTTTGTAATTTGTATAATGTTCACACAGCACAGTGAACTACCGCTTTTTCATTGTAAGTGTAAATTCCATGTTATCATTATTCTGTTTCAGCAATTACATACAGGTGTCTTTACGCTGAAAGAGATTAGACTCCATTTTAAAGGAGCTGTATCATGGAAAACCAAATGGGACTTGCTTTTTTGAAGCAAGTCCAATTTGAAAATTTGAAAATTTCAATGCACTGCTCTTTAAATGGAAAAAAACCTTTCTTCAAGTCAAATTTGAGTATGTGTGATTAATCATGAACAACAACACAAAACAATTAGCTTTGCTACTAGCTGCTTGAAAAAAAAATCTTAAGAAAAACATAAAACTAAATTAAAATCTTACATAGAGAGAATTATTGTTCCTTATGATTATAATTGGGGTTGTGGTCATTTATTTAAATAGCTACTGAAAGACACTGAAAGGTTTCAGAAAGGCACTGAAACAAGGATTTCTGTGATTACTGAGGTATGGGCAGAATCAAAGGTAGCACGTGCACGCACACACACACATGCGTACACACACACAGCTGTGCCGTTCTGTTTGATTGTTCTGAAACTACCTCACTCACTGGCTACCATGACAACCACACTACTCAGGAACCAGGGGAGCCATCGACCACCTGAGAAAATCATACCCCTGTGGCTTTTTTATGTCTGTGTGTGTGTGTGTGTCAGAGAAGGGATGCTAAGACAAAGCAAAGACATCAGAAACTTAAGTGATTTTCTGACCTAAAGGACAGAGCAAAGTCCTCCTGAATCAAAGCTGAGCTTGAGCTTGTTCTGTGGTAATGTTTCTTCAGCTGTGCTGGGAAAGAACATAACAAGGCTTTTTCCGAATGTATGGGTCCACAGAGGAGAAAAATGGAGGAGAAAAAAAAAAACACACTTCTCTCTATTTATACTGTTTCCATTAACATGCTGAACATTTCAGAAGGAAGAGCCACGAGTCTTTACTCTCTCAGCCTTTTCTCTATGTTCTACTATGTTTCCCCTAGATGCACATAAATACACACAGCAGTGAAAAGAAGTGGCTCACACAGCTAATAACACCAGCAATGACAGAGACTGAGCTGTGGTGGCAAGGGCAATAAAACACATCAGAGTGCAAAGCTGTGAAACCCAGAAACCCTATCTGACACACAAAGCTATACGACTGTTCTCTAAACACACTAATATACTCCTCTACAGTCAAATCAACACACTGAGAGAGAGATACAGATAGATATATAGATAGATATAAGAAATCCTGACTGCCTAAAGAGCAGAGACTCTGAAAGAGAGAAAATCAGCAATCACGCAAAATGTACTTTCTAAAATTTGAAAAGATTCACCCCAAATTGAATCGTTTCTGACACACTGTGAATCTTGTCATGAGGACAGAAAAAAGCAGCATTAAAGCAAGGTGATATATATCTGCCTGCCACAATATGACGGATAGTAAGTGATCCAAACAAATACAGCACAAACACACATACAAGATATATAAAAATGTTTTGCACTGTTGACAAACACATATATGTATTAATTCAAATACTTATTTATTTTTATTTATTTATTTCCACCTTCATTTTCTTACCACCTCGACTCTAAATTGCTTTGATTGCCTTTCTTTTATGTTTTGGATGATTTTTTTTGTATCATCAAATGACAGTTTTATATTTTTGAAGGTTCTCAGAGTGCATTCTTGTTGTTCCTTTTTAATGATGTCTTGGCAATAATGTAACTGGATATGGTCATGCCATGAATAAAGATTCTGATTTTAAAATAGAAGAAACATTTACAAAGAGTATGGGAAAGAGAGCCTGAAGGAAAGACAGACAAAGACAAAGAGAGAGAGAGATGGTGAGAGAGAGACAGCAAGAGAGAAAGAGAAAGACAAAGAGAGGAAGAAAGAAAAGGAGAGAAACACCAAGAAAAAGAGAAATGTGAGATATACTGTAAGAAATGGTGAGAGAGAGAAAGAGTGATGGAAAAAAGACAGAAAGAAAACAGAATAAGAGAGACAGTAAGAGAAAAAAGAGAAAAATGAATTACAAAAGGCAGAATGTGAGAGAAAGAGAAAAGAAAAAAAAACAGAAAGAGAGAAAAGAGAGATATTTAAATGAGATTGTCTGAAAATGTGTGACAGAGTCTGAAACAGCGTCATAAAGAGACAGGAAAAGAGAAAGAAAGAGGGAGAGACAGAGAGAGATAGCAGTTGAGAGAAAGAGAAAGGGAGAAGAAGAGGGAAAGAGCAAAAAAATAGAACAAGAAAAGAGGAAGGGAAAGAGAGAATGAGATATAGCAAGAGGGAGAAAAAGGAAGAAAACAAGACAATGGCATGTGAGAAAAAAAACACAAAAGGGAGAGATGGAGAGATAGGAAGTGAGACTTCCTCTCTTTTGTCATTCTCTCTCTATCTATAAAAGAAAAAGTACAAAAAAGGAGAATGAACAAAGTGAAATTTGAAAGAAAGAGAAAGAGACTTGAAGAGAGTGAGAGATACAGAGGGAGGAAAAAAGAAAGGGAGAGACAGTGAGAGAGAGCAAAATAGAGAAAATGGTAAAAATAGAGAAAAAGAGAGAGAGGGAGAAGGGAGGGAGAGAGAGAGAGAAAGAGAGATGCAGAGAAATTTTGAGATTGAGAAAGAGCATTGCTGCTGAGAAGCTTTCAATCAAGGTTGAACAGCAGGCAGAATTTAGCTACAGGTAAGTGGGGTTCTGTCGCACAGACACTATTCAATCTATCCACTTATCTCTGTCTTCTCTCCCTCCCTCTCTCTCTCTCTCTCTCTCACACACACACAGAGATGATTCAGTGTGTCCACACAGAGAAAGCTGACCTGAGCTGCAATCTAAACAGCAGCTCCTCACTGAGCCATTACATAACCGTCAGGAACAGAGCAGGATTTTTAGCCTTTAGATTTTTGGCCTCCAAAATCAGCCAGTATTGAGGTTCCATGGATTTATCAGCTATTGAAATTGTCCCTTTAAATGTTATTTATAAAAACATTTTTTTGTGAGGCACTTTTGTAAAACAGTTGAAGTGAATTAATACTTTAAATTTCCACTCACTTTGTAGTTCCTGCTAGGGTTCAGTAGCAAAGTTACTTATAAGTGCCTTGTTTTACATATGTATGTGAGTGTGTGTGTGTGTGTGTGTGTGTGTGTGTGTGTGTGTGTGTGTGTGGGTGTGTGGGTGTGTAAAAATACGGTAAAAATAAAAAAATAACGTAAAAAAATGCCGTAAGTGAATATTTTCAGATCAGAAGAATTCCTCAGGTACTTTGGCTCCAGGAACCAACTATTGGGCGATATGACGTTTGTGATTGTCTTGTCAAATTCTTAACCGTTGCTCGATGGTTTTAACCTTACTTATGAGACTGTGACCATATATGGAATGATCTCAGATCATTTTTAACTAATTTATTTTAGCTCCTTGAAATCAGTATTGGTAACAACATTTTCAGATCACTCAGGCCTTACTACAGATGTCTTTTATTCTATTAAGAGCCTGTCACAGCTGGCCCCATCATTACACCCCTCCTCCTCCAGCAGCTCTATCAGAACCATGCTGATAACAGTCAGGAGGAGATGCCAGGATTCCACGGTCTCTCGCAAACAGATTTTCACATGAAAGGATCTCGCTTACACACTCGCTCCAGAGCCTGTGCGTGACGGCGTGCTCTCTGCTTTAGCAGTAGTAGGAGAGCAGTGTCGCATAAAAGCCATTTAGCCACTGGCAGCATGAGTGCCCCTTGAAAACACAAGAGCAGATGATAGGATCCCACTATCTCACAGCTTCTTTCAGGCTGTTGCACTGGTCAACAATGAAGACGTGTGATAGAAGTGCTGCAGTTGGCTTTGTACTGGACAGGTCAAACCCATAATGCACCAGAGGGCATATCATGTATTTAAGATGGCATTTGAGAAAAAGTGGAATAATTTGTAAAGAGATTGACTGAACTCACTTTCAGTGTAAAGACAGGAATATGTAACTATGTCGGGGCTGAAATGGAATAAAGGAAACAAAGTAATTCCAAATGAATTAAAATTCATAATGAAAGAAGAGTTCAAACATAACAGACTATTTGGAGGTACATAAACAAGTTTATCTGGTTAGTGTAAATTTGCTCAGCTACAGCAATGTAAAGGCAGTAAAAGGCATATTTTAATGGATTGGGTACTGGCTGAAATAAACCCAATTTAACTGCAATCTCCTGTTTCTTTACGCACTACGTTCATGCCACTGCTGTGCCATAACCAAACATAACTACAAACATGCAGCAGTGAGGCACGTTTTCAGAAGTTACCAAGACATTAAAATGTCTGCAGTATGGAACTACTTCAAAACAGAAAATGAAATGAAAAAGAAATGTTGCATTTCGTCTTCTATTATTTACTATAAAATAATTACTTTACTGTAGTCAAAAATACAAACACACTCTTAAAAGCAATCAGTTCAGAGTGTGTGCAATATACAATGATAGCCAAAATTATCAGGGAAGTCAATAACACTGGGTCATGATCAACATTAAACACAATTTAACTTCAAAAAAAGTCAGCCAAAAAACAATATACATCAGTAGAGAATGTCACATTATGCCTGATAAATCAGTGATTTTACTGTAGTATTAATTAGCACCCTACTATATCATTACCTAAAGTATATGGCTGCATTATCTAAAAAAAATACAAAAACTGGATACAATTGTATCGAACAATACTCAACATTAAGGTACTTGGACTCAATGGGGGCAAATTAAAAAGTTAGGAATAATGAGGAAAAAAGTAACAGTAAAACTGATAATAATAATTCTAATAAAAATCCACTACTGTCCTGCTCCAGTTACATTTGTGTATTCAGTGTACTTTTAAAATTATTCTGTACCTAAATAATTCAAGTAAATCCCTTTTACACCAAGAAATTTGCCATTCTAAAGATGAGAGACAAATTTTAGCCACCTGTTTTCACCTCAGCTAATGTTATTAGCCTAGCCACGTTATACTTCACCATACACTTTTGATGCAGAGTTAGTAATGATTTTATGAAGAGTTCGCTGATACCTAATGTAAAGGCCTATTAGCACATACAAATTCTACTTGATTATTTGATTTTTTATACTTCCATGACCGTTTGAATATCTAAAAATCATCCCTAGTTAAGAAAATGTTTAATAATGTGGGATATAATTAACATCGCAGCAATTGCAAGTCAAGTCAAGTCAAGTCAAGTCAAGTCAAAGTTTACTTATATAGCGCTTTTTACAACAGGTGTCACAAAGAAAAATCCAGGTCAAACTTTACAGAAAAATCCAGGTCAAACTTTTTCAAATTGTGAACTGCAACTTTTTCAAATTTTTCAAATCAATTAATCGTTTAGCCCTAAGGTAATTACATGGAAGTGGAGCTTCTAAAAAAAACACATACACACTGCATACAGTATCAACAGTAGTAAAATGAATCATGACTTACACGGCAACAGGAGAATTTCTGTTGTGGGTTGTGACTCACATTTTAGCAGAACGCCCTCTACTCACTCTGTGTTTCTCAAACACACACACACAACCCAAAACTCTCCCCTAATTTCAGTGTCTTCACACTAACACACACTCTCATGACTCTCTTACCTCCTCCACTCCCCAGTCGGACCATTAACACCTCATCTGGCCCTACACAAATTACATCAACCCGAAAGCCATTAAATTAACTTGCAATCTGTAAATCTGTGCCAGGAATTCCCTTTGAATTAATTCTGATCATTTTGATGAAGGGTAAGGAGACTTTTTTCATTAATCTTCTGTTTGTAATTGGAGCTGGCTGAGAGTCAGTGGACTGATAGTAATTCAGTGATATGCAGCGTTTGCAAGGAGAGTTAAGCTGATAGACGGAGGAGCCAAATTTGAGCTCTAAAAATAGCTTGGAGAATTAGCCAATGAGGAAACTGAGGAAAAATGACAGATCCTTAATACAGGGTTTATATATAAACAGGACGATTACAGACACAGTAAATTATAAATGATGGAATCATATTAATATGACAGAGACACTCCGACATTAAAATATTAAACATTATTTAACTTAAAAGAAAAAAGTATCAGAATTAACAAGTACTCAAGCAGGATGCTACAAACAAATACTAAGTATGTGTGTATGCATGTGTGTGTATGTGTGTGTGTGTGTGTATGTGTGTGCACTCACTGGCAGAAAGGCAGCAGCTGCAGCAGCGTCTCTTTGGTGGGTCGGGCTGTGAACTCGGGCAGTGTCTGGATCAGCTTGTTCATCACCATGCGCAGGTAACCCTGCAGCTGCTTCCTTCTCTCCTCCACAAACTTGGCATCCTGCGAAGACCCACACATTTGTTAGTATGTGGGGTCATATATGCAGTATGTATATATACAGTTGTATGCAAAAGTTTGAATACCACCAAACAAACTGTTATGCTTTGTTGATTTTCAAAGTAAAAATAAGTACACATCCTTTATAGAGAACAAGCTTAAATACGGCATTTTTCTGCAAGTGTTAGTCGACAATTTCTATTTATTTGCGGAGTATAACAAAAAACATAAAATATACAAGTAGCCATAACTTCTGTACACACTCACTTTGTGTTTTATAAGCCTATTCCACCAATATGTTAAATTCAGCAAATAAAAAGTAATTGTGCTAAATCGTGTGTAAAATATGCAGAAGTGTGTTCTCTATAAAGGATAAATACTTATTTCCATGTTGAAAATCAAAAAAACATTTAATCTGGCCATATGTTTTGGAAAGAAACCCTTCAAATATACTGGGGGGGATTCCAAAACACACTAGACCACTTTCAATATTTTTATGATATACAGTGGGACCACTTTTATTAAAAAAGAACAACAAAGAAATGCTTTTTATCCTTTCAGTTAAAAAAAAAGAAACAGGGAACTTTTGTAAAAGCATTTTTCAAAGTCAGGATCAATTTGGTGGAACTGTGGATTAGCACTGTTTGTCTCTGCTTTTTCTAAAAAAGTCAGAACATTTTGTCCTGAAAATTTCTGAAAAATAAACAGACACATATAGACACACACCATCATATCAAATTAAACAGCCATCAATGGAGAGTCACAATATTGTGACAGAGAATGAGATCAAAATAACTAGAGATTTAGAAAGAGGAGGAGAAAGAGAATAAGACTGAGGGCAAGCATGTACTTAAGAAGGTGCAACGCAAAAACCCTGATGCAGTCACAATATGCTCTCCCAGTGCAACTAAAATTAATTTACTAAGGCTGTAGCTAATCACACATACCGTGCAAAGCACTGCCTGCTGACTGTATTACGCTTGTGAGATAAAGGGGTTAAAACGCACTAAATAGTGGAGCCATCAACAAGTTCACGACAAAAGAGAAAATGCAAGTTCAGTGACAGCAGTGTTAAAATTTCTAAAAACATTCAACAGGAACATAATTCTACTCAAGAACATGGAAAGTCTAAGCCTTATGAGTCTTATGAAATTGGAGGGAGTTGAGATAGTGTTGTTCAGTTGGCAAATATTCAGAACATGTATTCTGTGTAAGAGTATTTTGCCACAAGTGATGCTGTACGCCAGCAAAGCACGTTTCAGAACATACTGAGCGTATACATGCTATTAGGGGCAGCCATTCACAGCAAGTAGCAAAAAATAGACATAAAGCTTAAAATTGCCTATCATGACATTAACATTCTAAGCATCCGTGGTGATGGAGAAATGCAGGGATTCCTTAAAATGCAGAAATGCAGGGGTTCCTTAAAATATGCTTCATTTAGCTGCACCCTCATGGAAAAAGAAAACAAAACAAAAAATAAATAAAAAGACAGAAATATATGTGGTTATGGCACTGATGTGCCCAAGACTGTGATTTCCATAATACTATCACAATGCTGCGGTGATCGTTGCGGCCCTAAGTGCATCTAGCCCTGAGAGCCGAGCATTGAAATAGTTGTAAATGTCCCTTAATAAGTAATCACTAATGCTGCACTGCGCATAATGTGAGATGACATAAGGTAAGATGAGGTTTGATGGCAGGCAGCTCTATTCCCATGTTTGTGATGACCATGTTTAAAGCTTCTGATTCTGAAGACTCTATACATAGAGTCACTCTATCCATCACATGACAGCATATGACTGACTCAGTGCACCTATAATCAACAGGTGTGTGTGAGTGTGTGTGTGAGCCATTTGCACCACTGTAACCATACACTTCGGCACTAGTGTTTGGCTAGGGCATAAACTTCTAATAGTGATCTAGCTTTACCAATCATGAAAATGCATGAAAGTTGCTTATGACATGGTATATGAGGGGGAGATCAGTGCTGTCAGATTAGTTTCCTCATGAGGGCTGAGCTTGCCATTGCTCATTTAATGCTCTGTCTCAGGACTCACATCCTCACACAGCTGCAACATGGCTAAAACACTTACAGCCTACCACAAATTTATCACCTTAACATAAACAAAATGTAAGGACACACTCATTTAAAGCAATACTACTACTGTGTTTAATGCAGAATGGCACTCTTGGTGATTTAAATCAATTAAGGAGAAATTTGCCCATTTTCTAAATTTCTGCATTATTAAACTGTTAAGATGTGAACAAAGTCATTCAGTGCTTTGATGTGAAGCACGCCATTCAAGAGAAAGTTAGGATTAAGATTTCATTTTGAGAAGGGTTTGGCTTAAAACTATTTTTACTACTACTTTTTACTTCATTCATTATGGAGAAGTACATGCAGGGTGTTGTAAGGAAAAATAGTACCCAAAAAATAAATATTTGTGTCGTAGAAATTGTGACCCCTGGTTCCTGTTACCAACTCAGATTTCTGTGATGGTCACTCTGTCCATCACATTTATCTACAATGAACATTTCACATTGAACTACTCTGAATGACTTTGTTTATATCATAACGGTTGAATTATGCATAAATCCTTAAAAATTGCTTGAATTTCCCTTAACAGTGAAAAAAATTAAATTATGTAATGCTTGTAATGTGAAAATCTGGTTTCAGCTAAGCTGTAAAAGCACCCCCTTCAACAGTGATTAAAATAATGTTATTTCAACATGCCTTATATTTGCACAGTATGCTATGTCAGAAAAGCATTCTTTTATTTCATTCTAGCTTGTTACCAAATGGAGAAGGTCTAGGGCTGAACAATTAATCATTTTGATATTGAAATTGCAATTTTAAAAAGTGCAATTTTCAAATCACAAGAGCTGCAATTTTAATTACATACAAAATTATTCAAAATTTTCTTAACTAGGGATGAGACAGAATTTTTAAATGTTTGATTAATCATGGAGGTTTACAAAATCGAACAGTAAAGTAGAAATGTTAGACATGCACATTAGCTTACACATTTGGTATCAGCAACTCTTCATAAACTTGCTTTTTTGCTTAAAGGTATGAGGTGAAATACAACACAGCTAGGCTAATAACATCAGCTGATTTAAAAACATACAGTTAAATTTGTCTCAAGACTTCAGACTGACAACATTTTGGTGTACATTTTTCAAGCCACCTGCTATGCATTTGGGTCTGGGTTTAAATCACAAACGCAATACTGGTCAGAAACATTGGAATTACATATTTTCCGCAGATCATTCAGCTCTAGTAGGGGGCACAGAATGCTGGAGCATGAACGAAAAGCATAGCTTCAGAATGAAACGAAATGAAGAAAAATTGTTTTCAAATCTCTGGATGCTGTTTCTGTTCAGGAAGACAAGCTGATGGAGACACAAACTTATAAAAAAGAAAAAAGAACCTAATTGTTGCCTAATTGTCGTCCGCATGATGCAGAGGAAAAAATATGCCAAGACGTGACAAAAATGTGCATGCTTCTGGTTTGTGTGGCACAAACAAAACAAACACTGTCATTTCTGTGCTTCTTTACTTAGCAGTGAATTATTTACCTAATTGGAATCCTTGAGAGATTTCTCTCAGGTGAGGGAGCATGTAAAATTGCCTGTTCCACTGCGCACTGCACAGGCGTGATCACAGCACCAAAGCAAACGAGGCTTCACAGCAGAGGACATCACCATTTTATTGAAAGTTGATGTAATAACAGACAGTATCACATGTACAGTGTGTGCGTGACATCAGTGAGTGCACCGCATGCCTCCATACCAGTAAACATGAGCCCTTGCCTATTCACTGATTGAAAGAAATAAAGTGTAACATGCCACTTGCGTATTCAAGTCTCCAGTGGAACAGACAATAGTAGAATAGAATTAAATATGCTGATTGAAATTAGAACATGACAGATTTTTCTCAATTAAATCACCACTGTAATGATTTATGTTTAAGCCATGTGTAAAATATGGCACATGAAGAAAATATGTTTAAAACGCTACTATGAATGCAATATATGTTTGTCTTGATCGGCCGTAATATTCACCCATTCTGCAACACACTAAAACGCCACCAGCACGTCAGTGTTACTGCAGTGCCGAGAATGATCCACCACCCAAATCATACCTGCTCTGTGTTGGTACTGTGGGAGTCCTGACCATTGAAGAAAAGGGTAAAAGGATGATAAAGTATGCAGAGAAAGTGATGGACTACAGTTTGTAATTGTAAAACTACAAAGTGCACCTATATGGTAAATTGAACCGATAAAATGAACAATGAGTGTAAAAACAAGGAGTTAGTTTTAAGGTAATGGCTGATTGGTGCATATTTTGCAAACTCAAAGTATACCATGTGTTTTTATTTCGCTAACACCTTTTGTTTAGCAGCTCACTGAATTAAAGGTTTTACCACAGGCTAGCAACGCAACTATCTAGGTCAGTGTTTTTTTATCTGGT
The DNA here is from genome assembly GCF_904425465.1 of Colossoma macropomum. NCBI lineage: Eukaryota > Metazoa > Chordata > Actinopteri > Characiformes > Serrasalmidae > Colossoma > Colossoma macropomum. The sequence goes on from NW_023494790.1 coordinate 31,693,187, forward strand.
CCTCAGACAGTCCATATGTTTGCTCCAAACTAACTCACAACATATCGGAATGAAGAAAAACTGTGGAACATCTAGGGGTCCATCTAGGTAATATGCTTAAATATGTAGCCAAAGTGACTTATATGAGCCAATGCTCCGGCAAGAGCATTATCTAGAAAGGCATGTGGCATTTGCCACTTGCTCAGGAAAAAAAAGACACAACACGGCACTTGCACATGCTGGCTTGAGCGGCATATGTCAGTAAAGTGTGGAACCTGCCACTGATTTCTGCGAACTACTAGTGATTCATTGCAAGTGATTGTTTTTAGTATCAAGTGTTGATTACAGGTAGGTAAAATTGATTGATTTATTTTAGGTAGTCTAAAGACAGTTGGACAAAGCTGATTTGGTTTGATCAAAACAAAAGGGAAATGAAGTAGGCTTATTGTGGTCAGCCAGATTGTTCCAACAAATCTGCCTATATGTTTTCTGAACATATTTTATAATTCCTTACTTTAAGGTTACTCCTATGGTTGTCCTATTCTGTCCTTGAAATGTCATTGATTACACAGTGTGATATCATGTGACAAGGTGCAGGAATATGAAATGTACTGAACATAAAACTCTAAACTCTAAAAGATGGACAGAAACTTTTAAAATATGCCGTGTAAATTTTCACATTACTTAGCAGAGCAACTCACCGTTGTAAGTGAATGTAATGTTAGGTTTCTCCATGAATGACTTATTGGTACCACAGAAGCATTCCTGTCTGGATGGGGAATCAAACCTCTGGTCATCAGTGTGTGTTGCTGTGGAGTTATCCACAATGTAGCATTTGAGTGCATTTTAGAAGAATGGAAATTACTATCCTTAGTGACAAAACATCCTCCATCATCGTCCGCAATTCTAACATTTGATCGATAATAATTGTTCAGCTTACCCGTTCATCAGTCGCTGATGTATTGTACATCCCTAACTCAAACCACACATGTTCGGACCTGAATTCTAAGCTCTCTTCAACCCGAACAGACAATGACTGCGGTTAGCGCCATCTGCCTGGCCTCTTCCTACAGCATGTCCAGACAAGCTACTGTCTGATCTGTGGACTGCTTCAGTCAACTGGCACCACTCTGAAAATCAACTCCATCACTGAGTAAACACATACAGTGAGACTAAAATAATTTCAGTTTGCGATTTAGTAGTCAAAGATTTTGTGACATCCACTGAGAAATATCTGACACACAGCTGGCAAGCCTGTCCACCAAGTCTTAGGTATCACAAGGAAGGGAAATTTGTGATTGTGTGTCATCAGCATAGCTATGAAAATTGATATTGTTTCCTAACGACATCACCTAGAGGTAACATGTACAAAGAGAAAAGCAAAGGCCCCAAAACTGAACTCTGTGGGACTCCACAGAAAATGTTAATTTTTTTTGATGAATGATTTCCCAGTGAAACCATGAACTGTCTATTAACTAAATATGATTTAAAACATTCTAAAACTGTGCCTGAGAGGCATATCCAGTGTTCAAGATGGTGAATTAGAATCTTATGATCAACTGTACCACAAGCTGCACTAAGATCCAATAAGACCAAAATAGAAGGATTTTGTGCATCAGCGCTCAGCCTGAGGTCACTGACAACACAGACCAATGCTGTCTCAGTACTATGTTTAGAACAAAAACCTGATTGAAACTTCTCATATAACTTGTTTGGTCTTAGCTATGCATTTTATTGTTTGAAAAGTCTAAAATTATTTAGTACAAAAGGACTAATGTTGGGCGATATCATAAAAAAGCATCAGAAGGTTTTCCAGAAATTAATCACAGTATTACTATATCAGGATAATAATTAATATTTTATTACGAAAGTTAATGATCTTATGATTTAATACAGTTAAAAAGTTTGCATTCCAAAAGCTAATAAACTCATGGTTCCTGACTACTAAAAAAATGTCTTATACCCTTGACATATATTGTTTAGATTGGATTGTTCTCTTAAAAGGACACTAAAAGCAATCTTACATAGAATTATAAATGTTAAACATATCTAGCATTAGTTTCTATGCATTCTTAACTGTTCTTTCACAACAATTAGAAGCTCCCAGCAAATGACATACATTGCACTTAACTGTCAGATCACAGATACTGTTGATCAAGCACACAAAACAGAATTAAAAACAAAGCCATTAACAAAGTTCTTGGCAAAAGGAACACCATTATTTTATGGGCACTACATCATTGATTAATCAAATATATCGCTATAAATACTGTTAAACTGCAAAGAAAAAAATCAAAGTGTGTCAAGATCACTTTATATGGCCTGTATATGACCCATATAATATGGGTATAGACAATATATTGCCCAGCACTATGTGAGATGTATATAAAGGCACTTTTTTTTTTAAATAAAAGAGACATACTGTCCAAAAATAAGAGTGAGAGGGTGTAAGTAATTCAGTTCCAGTATGTCAGAACGGAACGCACCATGACTTCCCCCAGCAAAATGCTAATGAAAAAGGAAGAAGCAGAAGGAATCTGGGTCAAGCTACTGGTGGCTGAATGAGGAGGAACTGAGGGGTTAATCAGGGCTTGTATGGGTCTGCTTCATGTTCGTAAACATAATATCCAGTGACCTCAGGTCAGTCTCAGGCTTCAGATAGAACAGCTCGTTTCACGGTGCAGACCAACTGAAAGCATTCACTCCAGCTTATGAATTACATACTGGTGTAGGACCTTTGATAACTGTTTAATAATTAATAATGAATATGAAACAGTTACTATGGGCAAGATGCAAGCTATTAAGCCGTCATACTGCTATGCTGCAAAGTGCTTAAATGCAATTTTACAGGATGTCAGAGTATGTGCTAAGTCCCATAAATGTGAAAAAGTCCCACAGACAATACTCATAAATAATTTCATAATTGCAGAATATAATTCAAGACTATTAAAATATTAATAATCCATTTTGGTATTTTTTGCCTGTTTTATGGTACAAAGGGAATTCCAGTATTTGATTAATGAAGCATTCCCTGACATCTTTGTTTAAATATATAGGCTCTATATCTAGCATCAGTCAAAGGCAGTCTTACACTGTAAAAAAGATCTGACGAGCAACTTTTTACAGTGTACACATCCAGCCATGTTGGCATCACAGAGCGTGTACACTGCTGCCTCACTACACACTCAAAAGCTTAGGTAATGTCAAAAAGCCCCTTAAAGCAAGCCATTAAACTATGACATGTAGCTCGCACACTGTTTTCATGTTAGTGGAGGGTGGAGAAAACACATTACACATGCATACAATATATGGCAGTCATAATTTATTCACTTTGACTTGGGAATGCAGGCTTAGGAAACAGGAATAATGAGCAAAGGCTACGTCCACCTGGGGGCATCATCTTTAATGCAACGATAATGCTGTGTTCAATTAAAGCTGCTTGAAAAGCCTAGAGAGACGCAACACCCAGCTCTGCTGTCTTCTCTTCAAATGCTTCTTTCAATCTTTTATTTTCAGTACTTTACTGTTAATATTACATGAAGAAGGCAGTGTGCCCCATAATGGACCATAATGACTATGGCATAAAGCAAGTTTTGGAGTTCCTGGACATAAACAGCGAGTGAAAAAGACATTTGATGTGAAGAAACAGGCCACCTAATGCACCTGGTTCTGCTTAAGTCCTTTAAATAATTAATCAATTGAAAGAGTGACTGGACAGGAGAGGGACCGCCAAGTTGTTGCAGATGAACGGTGACAAGTGACTGAAACTGGTGAGACATGGCACAGGCACACTAAACAGTTCAGTCAGAGGAGCATCTTGAAAAAAGCGGCAACAGCAAATTCGCTGTCTGAGTGTATATGTCATCCTAAAAGAGCAATGTAGCAGAGCACGCATTCTAATCGGCTGTGAATCTCTTACCCCTTTCCCACCGACAAGGTTGCCAAAGATGGTGCAGTTCTGGAAACCAGCAAATATGTTTAAAGAGCTCGAATTTCATACTTTTTTCCCCTGAAGGCCATATACAACGTGTATTGTTTCTAAATATTGTCACTGTTAAAAAAAACCTTGTATCTTAATTTTTGTGTTTTTTTTTTTTTGTTTTGTTTTTTACAGACTTTGAAAAGACAAGCTGTTGTTTATAACTGTGTAAAAATTTAATGGCTAATGGAATAATTGAAATGGTCCAAAATTACTTTTTAAAACTTATTATAATTTTATAATTAATCAAAATGACGAAATTCTGAAAGTTTGAAAGAATGATTTTTCCTTCTGCTGTAAAGTCACTTCAGCAACAAAGTCATAAATTATTTTATTTGACCTTTTTCAAACCTCGCTTTATCCCTTAGAATTAAATAGGTTGTTTTTAGTTACGGTGTCTAAAAGACCACTATATGCAAATGACCTCTTTTCTGGATGTCTGGATTCTTTGGTAGGCAGCAATTATACATTTGCTTCAGCCAGTAACAGCACAATGTTTAATCTGTATCTTCCTCTGCAGTAACAACAAAGTCCATCTAAGGTGCATCCATTTTCCTTATTTACTGCTGTTAATACTATTATATTACTAATTCTTCACTCAAAAAAGAGGAAAACAGCAGTTCTTCTTTGTGCTTCTTCTTCTTGCTTTGGAAAATGGCAAATCAACTGTTGTAAATAACACAATGGCATTATCCCATCCCCAAGACCCTTTACATCATTAGTCCACTGCTTCCAGACCAGCAGTTTTATGGGGACATGAATGGATGCATGGAACAGTTTGAGATTAGGCATTGGCTCCATATATGTGCTGTCTGGCTCCAACTCCTGCTCTGCTCCAGTTTGTGGTGGCACAGTGGAGGATTCCAAAACCTGTATCGTTCCCCTCTCCATGTGTGCAGCATGCTGAAGAAGATGAATAACTGACTACATGAAGTAAGCTCAGGACAAACAGAGGTGTATTCCTCACTGCTGGAAGCCGTGCATGGTAGTCAGCATGGTAGAATTTCAGGGGGGACAAAAGAAGCCAGAACCACTGGCATTAAGGAAAAAAGAGATAATGACAGTAAAGCATTAACAGTCTACAATGTATTATTAACTGCATTTTAACTTCAGAGCATCAAGGACAGTGACTGAAGTAATAATTTAGCAATACATACAGAGAAGCCCTCCATTACATAGGAGCCAAAGTGAATAGTATGAGTACGGTATATGCTCAGATTTAGTGTGCCTTTGGAGTCTGCTGCTTCTGTTGAAGTATCAGTGAACAGGTGTGTAGATTAGCATGGTCCCATTCGACTCAGCTGCTATCAGTGGAGAACAGGCAGAGGGGGTTCGAACCACCGTTCACCAGCCAGCCATTATGTCTACAGAAACACCATACACACAGCCTGGGCTATGACTGCTTTCCCAAATCACAGCCTTCTATCAGCCTCTCAGCCTGGAGACACACCAAGCTCACTTACTGCAGGAATACAGACCCACACACCCTGTCATTCAGAAAAACAAAAAGGTGCTTATTCACACAAAGAGAGTTCAGCAACCTGGGGAAAAAACTCCGTTGCTGGGGAGGTAAGGGCTTGGACGTTGGCACCAATTTTAAGGTGAAATTTCAGAGAAAAGCTGCCAAAAATTTCCTTAAATATGTTCAGTGAGCCAAGACATGTTTAGTGTCCAAGGTTTGCTTTCTACGAAGGCCAAGTAATTTATGCTAGACACAAGAAGAGACAAAAAACTGGCAAAATCCAGGCAAAACAATGTACTTCTGTCCATTACACAGTGTCAGAAACCACAAGCAATTACTTAATTACTTAACCACTGGACTCAGTTTGAGGAAAGTGTGTGATGTTTTAAGTGTGCAATTTGCCTAGCGCTAATTGATGTGTTAAGCTTCCAACACTTGTTAGCTACATTTGCTGAAATACTGCTCTCTGCTTAGTCAGTGTCTGAAACAGAACCCCTACAATTTACTCCCTATTTCAAAGTCCCCGAGTAAGATGGAGGAGGCGCACGCTCAAAACAGTGACTGTAAATTCAGTCCCAATAAGAATCTCCTCAGCTGTAAAGAACTGGCGGGTGAGAAGCCGTGGCGGTGACAGTTTGACTGAGAGAGGAGACAGCTTTGCTCTTTGATGTCATCATTCTCAGCATGGCTGGCTGGGCCTGGCTGTAGTTGGGGCGGATTTGACGGAGCACGCTCGGGAATGTTTAGCGCGTTTAGCTGGGCCCGGGCCCTGACAAATCAGCTGCTGAGGAGCTGTCAAAACAGCTATGTGTAGAGGGGCCTGACATGCCCTGAACAGATGGGGGAGTGGGGGTGTGGGACGCAAGGAGACCAGCAGCAGTGGGTCACAGATTCCCTCACAGAAGACACTCCTATTCGAGGAACAGCCCCAAAACACACAGCTTCTCCAGCTCATTCACAAGAACTGCAGTGGGATTTCCTCTGCCTTCCCTGAGCTGTGCAGGTAACTCCAGCAGCATGTTAACTCTAAAAAGTGTCATGTGTACTACACTGAGATTTTTTATTTACTTTATTTATTTACTATAAACTACTGCTATTTTGACATTTATCGTACATTGTGCATGCATCATGAATTAAACCTTGCATTCTGAGAGTGAGGGTGCAACAATTGTTTTTTTCTTTTAAGGTGCACCAAATCAAGCCATACTGACCCCTGTATAGCAATCTGTAGAAATAGCTGTGTGCATGTGACTGTAACAAAGAATTACAGAGCACTTTTAAGACCTATAACACTGCCAACAGGCTGAGAATAAATTGAAAGGAAAGGGGGAAAATAGCTAACAAGGAAAAACTCAATTACAGGTTGTTGTATTACCTTTGCTGCTTCATAATATGAAGTGAAAGCCAAAACTGGAGAAATATGGCAGAAATAAACAGTAGCTGAACAGTTGCGTAGCGCGCTGTGTACTTTAGTTTGGCAGAGGTGAGGTCTGGGGTGGTAATTACTTTAGTTGGTCTGTCTGGAGCTGCATGATGAGAAGGGCAATGATGCTTTCAGAAGACGATCATATGTGACAGCCCCGTAGTGCAAACATTTAAAAGGGTCCAGAAAAGCTCCTCATTTGAACCTCTGTTTGCATTCCTTCATCATTAAAGGATACCATACCTGATATTGAGGAGTCAGGCATAACGATCATGCTGAGAGACACATCTGATTACTGATTAAGACATGATGATATACTCACAGAGGCAGAAATGCCAGTCCATTAACAGCACACACTGCAAAAAGTGCAAGAAAAATGAATGCTGGCAAATGAATTATATACACAGAGTTGTCAGTTTATAAGGTACAACCCCTACTTTCATGGAGATTGTACATTCCAATAAGTCTTATGTTACATGCTCATGATTAATGTCTAAACAAGGCAGGCCAGCTTTTCTAGCAATAGTTAGCACTGGACTAGGCACTGGACTTTTTGTCCTAAGCTTTTCACACACAGCAGACCATTTGACCAAAAATGGTTTGAAAACCAAAAACTGCCAGCGATCCGTGACCCTGTGGACGCAAACAGCTTGTACATCAGATGAGTCTGAAGAGAATGATAAGAGTCATGCAAGTAAAAAAAACAGTCTACAACCAGGCATAGCACATCTAAATTCAACACTGGACCTTTAAGGAGTGGACAAAATTGCCTGGTTGGATGAAGCCATGCTGATGGAAGGATCAGAAACTGCCACAAACCCTGTTTGGTTGTGATGGAGTGGGAAGGTGTATGTTCTGTTGGTACACATTAGTGCCCCTGATACCAATCAAAGAACATCTGAAGGGCACAGCATATCTGAACATTGCCGCTGACGAAATTAATTCCTTCATGGCTACAGTTAATCTACACTACAGCATGATAAAACATCACGTCACTAGGCACTTCTTTTCACTGAGTAGTTAAAGGAACAACAGGCAGTTTTCATTGCTTCAGTGGCCTGCACAGTCAACAGATCTCAGTCCTATCAAGCATCTTTGGGATGACACTGCAATTTCAAATGGACAAATAGGTCTAACTTCATCTATATCTCTGCAACAAACAGAACAGAGCCACAGAGAGTATATCAAGCTCTTTTATACAAGGATGATCTGATAGAAGAAGAGGCGTGTGCAGCACAGCACATTACCTAGAGGAGAAGGATTTAACAAACCGCTGCTGATAACAAAAGCCAATCACAGAAAACAATAATGGGATTAAAACAACATAACAGCTAATCTCAGTGGTCTCAACGATAACAAACAACAAAAAAACCTTGTCGCCCTCAAACTGCTAGTGCTGTGCTTATTACATGGTAAGGGGTCTCCCTCTGCCTCTCTCTCTTGCTCTTTCTTTCTCTCCTGCTTCCTTGTTCTAACAGAGCCCTAAGGGCTTCTACACTCCAGTTAGATTTGCACGTCAAAGTTCCTGCCAACACTTTGGAGACAAGCAGTTCTTTTGGAGACAAGCTCTTCTGCAATAAAAGGCCAAGAACAGAGAGGCTTTCTGCTTAGCGTGAGAGCCTTTTTTGCGTCAGTAAAACTAAGCCACTATCAAGATCAGGTACTTTACTGAGAGGTCATCATACAACAACGTGTCATCATTAAATAAAGGAACCTCAAGAAAAAACAGAAAAACTTTACTGTGCCACAAAATTCTGTGCTAATTGACTCAGTAATACTCCATCCTGAGTGATAATACTTTAAGTGCAAAGAGCTAAGACCTACTTTTAACCATCTGGGGTTGACAAATCCACCATTGCATCAAATTAGATGTTTCTCTGTGTTTCAATTAATATCTTTGTGATAATACTGTGTAGAAACACGGTTCAAACAGTTCCAGGATATGTAGAGTCTGGCCTTTCTATTCCATCACATTGCGAGAACGTACATGACTCACATGTGGAGTTATGAACCAGTGAAGACAAGTTAAGTCACACGTCATCTGCCTCTCACCGTGTGTAACTGGTGAATCTTTGTGTCTCATCTGCCTCTCGCCTGTAATTCGTGGATTTGTGTGTCTGCCTATATTTTGCATGAAACTGACCAATGGACACTCAGGCAATCACTACAGGTGCAAGTGGTGTGGAAAACGTTTGCAGTCGCTGAAGTTGCTGCAGCGGTTTTGGAAAACAGCGATGACAATATAATTTATCTACCATTTTATTCATACATTTCACTACTTTTGTGAACCTAAGACTTTGGTATACTCATTTTATGCACCAAAACAATTTGTCGGCATGAGTAAAGCTATGTTTTCCACAAACGATATAAAGAATTTCTAAAATTCAAAAAGTTCGATTTTTCAGTTTTTGGGCCCAATTATCTCTTTACACAGTGCTCCAGGTGAAAAGGGTCTTATTATAGAGAGCGCAGAGACTGTACTGAACATTTTGATATGACATGTAATATGTGGGTATTATGTCGTATGCAAGTGCCTTTATTGGTAAATTTAAGAACATGTGCAAAAATCTGGGCTCTCAAGTGGCATAACCGTCTAACCGTTGGCCCTATCATTGGGAAATCGCGAGTTTGATCGGTGATGCTACAGCCATCCATTGCTGGGAGCCCAAGACAGCACAAGTGGCCTTGCTGTCTGGGTGGGAAGGATGGTCCCCCTTCTCCCCCATCACTCAATGCAATGTTAGTCAGCGCAGGCGTCTGTTAGCTGATGTAACAGCTTTGGCGGTTGCCGCTTTCCTCCGAGCGCGTTTGGCTCTCAGTGACGTTGCGTGAGCAGCAGTTCGAAAAGATGCGGTGGCTGGCTTCACAGGTCACATGTGCTAACCTTTGCCCTACTAGTGCTGTTACTATCGTGTGATGGGGGAGTCCCAACTAGTGGGTGGAACTGCGGACGACTAAATTGGGAGAAAATTGGGGAAAAAAAAAAACAAAACAACAAGAATATATGCAAAATCAGAACCAGAGGGTTAATGTGAAAAGAAGTACATGGCTTCAGGTTGTTGTATCACTCGTTCCTTACAACAGATTTAAAGGTAGCTCCAAGTTCTCAGCACAGCTGCCCACAGGTCGATTACCTCTTTTTATTGGCTGTCCTTGAGGCAGGAGGCAGGCTGGCACTATGTGTCTGGGTCCCTGTGAATCAGCTCTGTCTTTCACGCTCTAAAAAAATCTACCTTTGAAGGGTTGAGCCAGGCCCACCTGGCACCCGCTCAAAATCATGGGCAGGGGAGAGGAAGTGGAGCGATGGGCCAATTATTGTCCGCCAGCTCAACTGAGCCACAAAACAAGAAGAGAAATGAAAAGCCAGGAGGGGGACGAAAGGGGCCAGCCTCATTAGCCTGTATGGCCCTGCTCTTCTGATGACTTCGATATGCTGCGGAGTAGTGGGCCGGATTATAGCTTGCCTAACCAATCTACCCCCACACTCTGCACAGCAGCCTGACAGAGCAGAGACACCTGGCAGATGAAAAATGGGAAATATTACACCTGAAAAGGTTTGGGTGTGAGGAAGGAAATGGCTTAGAGAGTAATACTGGAAATGGCTTATAGAGTAATACTGGAAATGGCTTAGAGAGTAATACTGGAAAAAAGATAAGCAGTGTCACTGATCCCAAGCTACACTCCTACATAGCACTGTCAGTGGGTTCATGTGGTCATCTCCATAACCTAGGTTAGTTAAAGTACTGCCCTCATGCAATTACTGTTTTCCATGTCAGTATCGAACGTACCCTATGTCTGAATACTTACATAGTGTTTCAGGCCATTTTCTTCATATACATGCAATTTATTAGAGCAAAACTAGGAGATTCTTGATATCCTCTTGGTTCAGGTTAATTCTAATGCCTTTCAATGATGAACACATAAGACACTTGAGTCCTAATAGCTAATAATGCTCATACAACACAGGCATTTAAATCCAGTCCCAACATCTTAGTTTCATCCCATTTCTCAACACACTGAGTCAGCTAAAGGGTATTTTACAACTTTTGATTACCTGGCTGATGTGTGTTTGGTGCTGGAAGAGCATAAAAATAGGGATTTGCTGGGGGTCCCCAAGTATTTGACTGAAAACCCCTGCACTAGTGAAGTAAATAGATACTGATGCAGTTTCTTCAGGGCTTTCCTTCACGGTGAAGACCAACAACTGTATTTACTCCACTAAATTATTCAATGAGATTCCACCCAGGTCCAGATCTCCAATGAAACTACAGAGGTGCTAACCCAGCTGGTGTCTGGAGAGCTGAGCCTTAATAATGAGAAGCAGCAAAAGGCAGCAGGTGCTCTTACCTTGTTTCCAATGGCTTTTTTGGGAGGGAAGTTGAAGGTGTCGACTTGAGGGAACCTGGCACGGAGATGATTGTGCAGCACTCTGAACTCAGCATAGCGCCGATACACATTCCACTCATTGTCCAAAATCCTGATGTACACCTGAAACATGGATCATGCAATGAATATTCCATAGATTATCTCCTATCTGGGTTAACAACCTCCTTTTAGCAGGCTACGGATTTTTTTGTTTACTTCCCTTTGGTCTGACAGAAATGTCCATGTCCATGGATGATATTTTTAATTCAGATTCATTTTTCTCCCTTGCACGTCTTACTTGTTATACCTTACGTTTCATTTGGGTCTGTGAGCATGTGGTGCTCTTAATATTACCTGTTAGAGAATAGTCCTCTACTTGAATATTTGAATGTGTTATTACACTTGGTGCACCACTTAGTGCATGTATAGTTATGAGTGGTGGGCATTTCCATCCTTTTCCTCACTGGAATGGAGCACAGTGGGTAACACTACAGCCCTTCACACGGAAGATCAGAAGTTTAATTCCAGGCAGGAACGCCACTGCTATATTAGAGTCAGGATGCTGATGCTATTCTCACACCTGCCTCTCTCCTCTTTCCTCCAGGCCTACGGCCGCAGCTCAAATGAACCAAGCCTACCCTCTGTTCACAGCAACGTCACACACCGTCTCTCACACAGCATGTCCACTGGGTATGAAGAGCAGTGGATTATGTATTTGTGTGCATTCGTGTGTGTGTTTGTGTATGAGACAGAATTGAGCAAAGGCAAATGGTAAAAAAAGGCAAAAGTGTAGCTGTGTGCTAAAGAAAAATTAATGTTAGCTGTGTTTATTTTGTCTGCTAGTATGATGGCGGAAACACAGAATTTAGTCGATCAGCTAAGAAGTTTGATGTCTGAAGTTTATGTTTTTTGGACAAAATTACAGACAAAATTCATGTTTCAAGAGGACTGTTACTACTGTTTTTAACTATACAACAAAATTGTGTCAATTTGTATACAAAGAAACGTTATACAGCGTCAGAAACCACATAAAGAGCGGGTTCACACTGTATTTTTCTGAAGGTGGAAAAACGCAGGTGCACTACATGTAACCGTCAATCAGCTACGCCAGCTAGCTATTGTTTCGATATGTACAAGCAGAAAGTTCACTCACTTTGTGACTGTACTTGTGATTTCACTCACCTTTTGAGAAAGAAACTCACCCACTTTATTTATGTCAAGATAATTTTGTTCTATTAAATCACACTTTCTTAAAAATTAATCAAAAAAGTGTCGGGGTAAACACAGAGTGCAATACATTACATGTCACACAGATTATAAAATAAAATAAATAAAAAATAAACAATGCTAAATCGAGGTACAAAGATTTTGTGGTGGGTGCAAATTTAAATGGAGTTTCTCAAGGTATCAAGTAACTGCAAAAAAAGGCTTTTTGTTAAAAAAAAATTTACACAAAATTAGCTAAAAGAATACAACGGCTGACTGTAAAATACGCATTCTTTGCATCTTTGACAAAATTATCGAAACCAAAGTAACTGCAAAAAAAGGCTTTTTGTTAAAAAAAATGTACACAAAATTAGCTAAAAGAATACAACGGCTGACTGTAAAATACGCATTCTTTGCATCTTTGTATAATACCGAAAAATTCTTTAGCAGAAGGTTACTGATCACAAGAACAAAAGTTCATCCAAAATAAGCTTGTATGCCTACATTTGCAGAAGAGTTGTAGGGGCACCCCCCACAAAAAGCAGGCGGGCAATGCCCCTCTCCCAACGAAAACAATACAATAAAGACAACTTTGTCCACAATAAATGCATCCAGTGTGATTTTCCCCCATCTGCAAAAGTTTATTTGACATAACGTTTTGTGGAAAGTGTGAGATGATTTAGGGATGTAGTTTGCACAATGCTAACTCGTGGGTATTTTATTTTAGAATTTTGTTATTGGCATTTGACAGTTATACACCATCATGGCAGTAGATGAAATATCAAATGGCTGTCACATAGGTCACCAACTATTGTAAATTCCAGTACTCTGAGGCAACAATGCTGCTTGTTCATTGAGTCTGAAGCCCAGGGAATGTTGCCTTTTTTTATTTATCACCTGTACTGTGAAGGACAGGGATAGCAGTAGTGGTTTTGCGAGTAGTGTACTAGTTTTGAGAGCAAAATAACTGTATTTGATCAAAAAGCCAGATGGAAGAAGGACAGGAGACTGGTTGTGGCTACTCTCTGTCAAGATCAATGGCTAAAGGACACATAAAAGCTCTACATTCCCATACTGCACTTGGAGAACATCCATGTGAACTCACAGCAGAGATGCCAGACCATGTCACAAAGCATGCCAATGAAACTCGCTTTCATTAAACATGAGAGGAAAAGGAAAATAGGTATAGTATGGTACAGACACGACGCTATAGATTTGATCTCTACTTTTAATTAGAGGAGATTCACAACCAATCAATCTTCATCATAAATGCAGGGTAACTTTTCTAGGGTTCTCTTTCATTTACTAGTTATTTAAGACTGGTTTTGCTTTCACTGTGCTCCAGATTCAGTTTGTCAGGGACCAAATAGACAAAATTTATGCACATAGGTGCCATCAATGAACGAGTTCGTGAAAAGGAGCAAAATAAAGTATTCTGTCTTCAAAGCTATCTACATTATTCCAGAGTTTCCATTATTATGTTTTTTTTTTTTCTTCAAAGTCCACGTCCATTTCAAATATCAGTCCTTGGACTTCACCAGAATATGCTGAATGGTCCAGCTAAAAAAATGCCCATAATACGGTCAGTGCCAGACTGAAATTGTGGAGGAAACTGAAGTGAAATCTCAGGAGATTCAGGACGGCTTTCCTATCAAGCTAGACACTAGTTGCTTCTCTGGATTAATATAAATGTAATCAGCCCTGATCAGATATGGTATCCATTAATCAAAGGAGTTTTTTAGATGCTGTAACAACTACAAAGAACACACAAAGTTTGACACACATGGATACATCGCCTCAACTGAAGGAAATCAAATGACAAACTCATGGTGTTTTGAAGCTAGCATAATCGCATTGACGTAGCCTCATTAGCATATATATTTATGGAAACAGATCATCCTCTAAAGAGCAATCATCCCCCCTCAGTAATTACAAATTAATTCTTTCTTTATCTTTAACAAAAAGTGACTGTGGAAGGCCAGGATTCAGTATGCCAGTGGAAATCATCTCTTTGTTAACAGAAATAAAATTGTCATTAAACATAATAATGATGCTCTGGCAGCATATCATAAATCACTGGAATAGGTGTTGAATAAACAAAGTTTTTTGCTATGCTAAGAATGACTTAGAGGAAAAAGTATCACTTCCTGGTGAATGTCACAATTGGCAAACATAAAAAGCAAAGCACATCTTCAATAAAAAAGTTCACCGTAAAGGCCCTGTACAGAGATTGTTAAGCGGGTAAATTTTAACACAATGCCCACCATAATGGTAAAAATAAGAAAAACATGTAAAATGTACCTAAACTTAACATTTACACAAGGAACACAAAGTATGTCACAAAAAAAAAAGCTAACAGGGCCCAGCCAATATGAATACCAATTTTAAGGGGATAAAAATTCTAATAATTGACAATACTGTCTAATAATATTGATTATAAATAACTGTATGTTTTAGATTTAAATTTTAGATTCAAATGATTTTAGTTAATTAGATAGATTAAATCATATTGGCCAATATTATCAAATATTGGAATTATTAACTTTTCAGATTCTTCTATGGAGATGCAACATTTGATGACAGTTTTGGGCAAACAAGCCTGTCAAGAATATAAGAATATGGAGTTGTTCTTCCTCAGACATGAAAAACCAATAAAGCATCATTAAACCTGATAATGGCTCTGGCAACATTTATCTTTTTTGGAGGAAACAATAATAAGGGAGAGAAAAGAGCAACCACAGTGAATGATTCATACTAAAAGCAAATGTCAGCCTGGGGGAGGATGCTAATATTTTTTGCCCAACCATGAAAGCATTTACAATATCTCATTATATCCTCTTTGAAAGAGGAAGTGTACCTCACCGGGGGACTGAGATAGAGAAGAAGAGACATTTTGCAGAGATTAACACACACACACACACAAATTGCTCCAACAAAACTCCTTGGCTTTGCATTTTTGTCAGAGTTGGTGTGTTTAGGCTGTATGCTGAATGACTAAAGCTGAAGTGTGCTAGGTTTGAAATACAGCTTGGCAGCAGTCTAATTAGCAGTTGCAGTAAAAGTTGTGGACTGATCCCGCCCATCTCTAGAGGAATCACATTGAGGGGCCTACTTCTCTCCTCCCTGGGGGACCTCCATCTACCTACAGGGACTTCAGCACAGACGCATCCTGCTGAGGTGTGTAGCAGAGCTGGAGCTGTCAGTGGAGAAATTAATGTTTGAGCCCCAAAGCTACAGAGGCTGATGATCACACTGAGAACACACTACGGCCAGCACATACACACTTTTACTCGCAGCATTTATTCCCATGTTTATGATTTATTTATGATTTATGATTGGAATTCAATGCTTTTTTTTGGCTGATCTGTGTTACCATTTTCTGATTTAAATCATGAGGGCCAGGAAAGAGTAAGCATGCTCCACTTAAATGCTATATGTACATTTCTGTCCATGTGGTAAGTCACCCTATTTCATGTTGGTGTGTTCATTTAAAGCTGCACTGTGTAATATTTGGGAATTTAGAGATCTCTGTGAAAACATGTAATTGCAAGCAATGTGTGAAAGAACTTCTTGTAACCTTATAATCAGTTGTGCATCAGATCCCCATAATGGGTGTGCTGTCCGCAAGCACGTTGAAAGAGCAAGGTAACTTCATCAAAACTTAGTGAAAGACATGTCTTCCAAGGATGTAAGTGAATTATCTACCATTGTGATCATATCTTCATCTCTTCAGTATAATGTTGAGCCAAACCTTCTTTTTGAGTCTGTGCATGTGACGTCAATATGTAAAGACGTATGATGTGGTCTGAAAAACTCCTGAAAAATCCAATCCAACACCTCTTACTTTTAAATTGCTTCAGGCTTTACAGGGTGACTCGCAGCAGCCACACACACAAACACATATATATATTTTAGAGTGTTTTTCCTCCCGACTTTTAATTTTAACCAAAAATCTTACATAGAGCACCTTTAAGGGGGAATATAAATAAGCTACTGTCTTAGTTTCCTGTTAACACGGTGGCCAATGTGTGTGTGTGTGTGTGTGTGTGTGTGTGTGTGTGTGTGTGTGTGTGTGTGAATGAGTAAGTGTGAGAGAGAGAGAGAGAGAGAGAGAGAGAGAGAGAGAGAGAGAGAGAAGAACAGGGAGCAGTAAGGAGTGAGGAGGGACTCTTAAATCAGAAATCTTTAGCAGCAGTATCTGTTACCAGTGTGGAATGAGTGGAATGAAGTGAGAGAACTGTGTGTGTGTTCGTGTTCCAGATAACATATTTGTGGCGTGCCCCCAACGGCGGCTGTGTGAGCCAGCCGGAAGGCAGGGCCCGAAAATCGAGCGGCGATGAACCCCAGCGAGGAGCTAAACTGTAACATTTTCTATTTCAAATGCATGTTCTCTTGAATCGTTAATGGAGTTGAAACAGAAAAGCAAGTAACTATTATTCACAACGACCCTGTTTACTTTTCAAACACTGCATCGTCGCCTTTACCAGCGAGCCTCTCACAGGAGCACAGAGAGATGCTGACTTTCCTCGGTTTCAATAAAGACTGTTATTGTAAAATTTTGTTGCAGCAAAGTGTAGACATACGGCAGAATGCACAAAGAACAGACTGCACTTTTAAATTTCAAATTTAAATTTAGGTTGTTTATGTACTTGCTTAAAGGAAAACTGATTTAGTTTAATATTTTTTCGCTGCTACTTTGCACATCATTGGTTTTAAATTTTGACAGAAAAAAGATCTTGGAGTTTTATTTATCTCTAGCAGGAAAGTTCATTAAAACAGTGAATTTTTGAATAAATTATTAATCTTTACTGTCTTCATTGTTAGTTCGCAAATGCATGAAAAACCTCAAGCTAAATTTAAAAGCTGCTAGGTACATAAGAGTTATTCAGGAATGTAGTGATTCATAATCTGAATAAAAATCTGAAAAATGCATGTTTACTCTAATGCACAGAGGAAAGACAGGTTAATTGATCAACAATAACGGCCAGACATGACAGTCTGACCTTATCTGCCCTCTTCATGAATGGTTACAGAAACAGGCAGTGACACTAGATGACAGCAGTGTTCTGGTTTACAGGAGCATAGCAAGAACCATCAGAGGCAGAACTTAAATAAAAACAACAAAGATCCAGAGAGCGATGTAGCAAAGGCATGGCTGACCTTTCCTCTAAGGGGTATTGATATCTCTCATTATAAGGCCTGAAGAATAATAATGTCACCTCCTCCCACCTGCTGCAAAAGTGATAAAATTATCATCCAACTTGTCCTTGCGGATGCAGTAACAAATATCCAAGCTTGTCTGCTCGAAGTGTGTTAACAGAGTGAGACAAAGTGCTGGTGGGAGTGTGAGATGGAGCTGGAGGCAGGTAGGAGGTAGGAGTCACCTACAGCAGCAGCAGATGTGTTATAAACAGCGGGAGTAGTAGTCAGGGTATTTTCAAGAGAAAAGGGTCCAGTGCACCACCTATACATGAGTTCAAATGTAGGCAGGTTACAACATAAGTGTTTACTAAGTTATTACTAAATGAAAACCCCCAAGCAGGTTTAACTAAGGTGAAACCAATGCCAACCACATAAACAGCTCAAAGAAGCTACAACATGGCCTAATTAGAAAAGGATGACTAACATCACTCACATGACATTATTGCCTTTGATAATATAACTTACTAAATAAACACTAATTAAATATTAAATGCTGTGTGCTCTGGTTTAGTATTCAGTATTTCTGATAATACAAAGATGCTTTAACATCCACAGCTCCAGTTCACTGAGATTCTGAGATAGACGCTGAAACGTCTTGACTGATTTGTAAGCCAACAAATGTTAATGGTTGCCACAACTTAAGGAATTATTACAAAAGGAATGCAAAAAAGGAAAGGCCATAGTGATTCAATTTCATTCAATTAAATATTAAAAATGTAAATGTGTACACATTGTTCTTTTCAATATTTGAATTTGCATTAACTAAGAACTTAGTGGAGACTTGTCAGATATGTACAACTTTATGTAGGGCCAAAAAGACCCTATGCACAGTACAATGAAAAATATTTCCGTCAACATCATTAAACCTGAGCATATGTTTCACATATGCGTTGCAAATACAGAAAACATTTTAATCGACATGACTACACCTGAACTACATTTTACAAACATGCAGTAAATACAGAAAACACATACAACTTAAGAAATGCAAAGCCAGTCACAACACAAAAGAATTGAGCCACAACACAGCACTCTCAAAGGGGATGGAATATCTGTGATGGAAAATAGCTAACAGAAGTTGATAAGACCACAGAGACTCACAGAGCTCGTTAAGGTGATGGGTAACTGGGCTGGCTAGTTAGTTATCTGATATGTCATACCTGTACTAAAGTAGTCAGTCATATCTAAATATTAATTACTATTTGAAATTGTACAGTTACAGTCTACAGCTAATTCCCATTGTGATACAGTAATAGTCATGTACTAAACAAAAGTTAACCTACTTTTACTGGTGAATGTTTATGCTGCATAGAATTTAAAAGTTTTAATGTGTCCATCACCCTTGAGTGTCCACCGGAAACATTTCTGTTGTGTTGTGACTGGCTTTCCAGTGTTTCTGAAGTTGTATGTGTTTTATGTACCTGCAGCCCGTTTTATGACATGTAGTGCTGCTGTCATCATTTTGATGAAAGCGTTCTCTGAATTTGCAGTGTGTGTACGAATTTGCAGCGTCCTTTATTATTTTGCAGAGAATTCGTAAAATGCAGTATATATGTTGCCATTTTTATGAAAGTGTCTTCTGCGTTTGCAGTTCATTTCTTCTCAGCTACCATAGTTTAGTATCTATGCTGGATTTTGACCCGATCATATGACCAGGGGTCATTCTTGAGAGAAAAAGAAACAGTAGACTGTTAAGAAAAGTCAAATGACTGCACGCGTCATTATCATAACCAAGAGGCCTGTTTGGAGGCATGCGAAGAGAGACAACATTCAGATTTATTTAGACAGCTTACACAGAGAACACTCCGTGAAAGTAAACAGATGTCATATCATACATGCTGCTATTTATGTATTTATTGATCAGAAACAACCATCAAAAGTCTTTAACATCAATCCAATCTATCTTGAAAAGATTTGGCAAAGAATCAAATTCACACATGCCAAATGTAATTGATCAGCCTAGATGTGCAAAGTTTGTTTCTTTAGTTTTGGACTGGAGATGCAAGGCTAATGTAGCCAACAGGTAATGGAAGCTAAAACTAGTAGTCACAGACACTTTAAAATCTGAATATTTCTGCGTTTCTGCCCAATTAGATATACAACAGTGTGAGAAACTACATGTCAGTTTGAGATTTACTACTTAAAAACTGTGTGAAGATTTTTTGCAGAATATGCCATTTGAAAGCAGCCTAATAGTACAATCACCTATACAGCAGCCTATACAGAACTACACAGTTAAGCATGTGTAAAAGACACAGAGTGGATACAGAGACTTACTGAGAGTGTGTGAGACAAACAGCAACCACATATATCTGAAAGACAATATAGAAATCTGACAGTAGCTGCTTGTTTTGGCCTTGTGGAGCAGCTGTGTGCACAGGATGCTTATCGTGGGCTGTCTGGTTTTCAGTAGCTCTGCAGTGAGCTCTGATGCTCTCACCTCTGCTGGGACCCTTATTTGACCAAACAATTTTTGGAAAATGCCTTTCACACTCCCTATTCTGCAGAAGGTGCTGAGGTTTGATAGACAGGACTCACACACTGCTTAATGAACTGAGTTATAAAACCCTAAATCATTTAGAACGTTATGCAACAAATACAGCATCATATCAGTCTGCTGTTGGAAAGAGAAAGAAGCAGAAAAGGACAAACAACAAACATACACACAAACAACAAATTCTGATATCAGCTATAATGAGAAATGTAGCTAGACATTTGTCATTAGCTTTTGAAAACAGCCAACAGTGAAATAACAGTGGATGGAACTTTATACAGAGGCCACTCAGCTTTCCACAGGTAACACAGCAGACTGAAATATAATCAGAAATTGATTTGCACCCCAGAGGAGGTTCTCTCTAAATTGACTGTATTTGGGAGTAGTGTGTGACTGTGTGCAGATTCCTCCTGTCATGCATGCTGATGGCTGCATGTCTGTAAGGGTATTAATTAATCCAAAAATAAGCAGAATATTTACTGCCAGTGTGCAGAAGAGAAGGCAGAAAAGAACAAAAGACAGAAAAGAACAGAAGATAGAAGAGAAAATGTGAGAAAAAGATGACAAAGAAAACAGAAAAGGAGAGGAGAAAAGAAAACAATACAGAAGAGAAAGGGAGAAAATGAGGTGCAAAAACAAAAGAACAGATAATAGAGGAAGAAAGTAAAGAAAAAGAACAGAATATGGAAAAGGAGAAGACAGAAAAGACAGAACATAAAAGAGAAACAGAGAAGAGAAGCTACAAAAGAACAGATGATAAAAGGAAAGAAAAGAGTAAAAATCTAAGCATGAGTATTTGTTTCTTCCCCTCAGCCTGTGCAGTTGTCAGTGAGATTTTAGTGCCAGTGAGCTGCAGTTTTCTCATCCATGAATGAGTGCGAGTGCAGGCCGCTCAGACACTGTAATGAGGATGATTAGGAGATCAGCCAAGCTTTGTAACAAGCACCAGTTTAAAAGGTTAAACACACTCACACCCTGTCTGTGTCTCCTCCTGGAGAGTTAACAAAGTCTCCCCTATTATTTCATTTAGTATCACTTTCTTTAGTATCACCTTCACTGCTCAGGAAAGAGTTTAACAATGAAAGATTTGCATTCAAATAGATGCCAACTTCCAGCAAAAACACACATAGAGCTAAAGACTGTCACTATCGATTATATTATGGACAAATGAACTAAATCTTTAATAATTTTGCAGATAAACTGCATAATCAGAGTTTTAAAAAATAGTATAAAATACTTTGTTTGAAAAAGATAAATCATGAAGCCTTTAAAAATAAAAAAAAATATATATATAAAGAGAGCATGGAAAAAACACATTATAAATAGGTATGTCCAAAATGGAGTAGGAGAATAAAATATGCAGTATCATCATGCAAATTGCTAAATAATCACTGCTGATTCACTGAGAACGCAGATGGATAATTAATGATTTTTTAAGTAATCAGGTTTAATTGAGTAATCAATTTAAACTTTAAGCTCACATTTTATGCTTCTTCTCATCAACTGCAGTCCTAAATCAATGATCTAATTATCTTTAAAAGTTGTCTGTGCAAGATGTCAATCAAAAGCGCTGAACATTATGCAATAGCTGGCGGGCAATTTTAAATGTTCACATGCAAAATGCTTTGCGATTAATAATAACTCAGGAATGATTTGACTGCAATCATAATCATTATCATACTAAGCAACAGGACATCACAATTTTCACCATTTTCACATAATCAGAAGTGCATCATGTACTGCCTGTAAATGCATAGGCTGTTTCATCTGTTTTCATGTGTTGAAGTGAACAAAACGGTCATGATCTGCTTTCACTGGCAAGTGAATAGAGGCAGTGATATTGATATTAAAGGCACTTCTACATCCTCCAGTGTCCTCTCTGGGGATGAAGAAGACATGAATTATGCAGCTACCCACATTTACACAGATTTATACAATTCAATAGATGTGACTTTATATGTGCATATTCAATGACATCAGTACAGAAATAATTAACCGTGAACTTACTTAATAACTATGCAGAGGGAAAGCTCTCTCTCTGGCCCCCATGCAGACACACATTAATAAACACACATTTTCCTGCCTAGGCACACTAATCATAAGAAATGGGAAATATTCCGAATTCAAATAAAAGGAGAGAAGGAGAAAAACCAAGCATTATAAAATCTCATTAGTCTAACAAGACTTTGCTGAGTTGTGAGACGTTGGGCTCAGCTGGTTTGCTAATCAAATGCAATAATTCATTTAGAAAGACTCTGAATTCTGAATGCTGTATTGGCTGCCACAACCTGTTCCAATGCACTGCATAGAGACACGGCTGAAAACTGTATACTAAAACTCACCTGTCTTGTCCACCACAATGAAGACAAATCTCACCAGCCACATCCTTCTCTGACAAGCTGAATCAGGGGTTTTAGAGCAGGGGAAACACTCTAGGAATGTCTCAATCAACTATTTGCCCTTAATCAGAATTAAGTATCTGTCAATATCTGGATTCAATTTAATGCAGTGTTTCCTATACATAGATTATACTTTTGCAGTGCACCAAGGTATACGGACACTCGCCAAAGTATTTGTCCGACCGGTTTAAAAACGTTTTTATTAATTCGTTTAGAAAAAAATGTGCTATTGTTCTGACTGCTACCTGAAGGCAGTTCGGGTCAGGGGAGGGGACGAGTGACAGAGAGTGTAGCAGACAGCAGCAGAGTGAGAGAGAGAAGAAGAAGTGAGAGAATAAAAAGCACTTGTAGAAATAGTTAGCTAGCATGTAAAAGTTGCAGACAAGATGCCTAATAATCTGGCAGCTCCATCAGTGATATGTCTTACTATTGTGTATTATTTTACTTTGCTAAGTGTACAACCAAGCACAAGTACCTTACTGTATCATAGATAAGACTAAAAGTCTGATGTAACTTAGTACAGTTAGGGTGAACATGAAAGTTAGAAAAGTTAATTCTGTGTTCTCAGAGCTACCTTGACAGGCCAACATGCTTTTCATTCACTGAGCAGAAAATAATTTACCTCATGTAGAAAACAACAACTTTTCCCTTAGTTTTTGAATGACTGAGGTATTGAGGTTTTGATTGCTAAAAAAATGTTTACAAATGTGCTCATATGTTTGCTTCCTTTGTGCTACTGCTGTTTAGCCCTATTGGACAAATGACTGACAAAGTAATGTTATAGCAATTCTCAGATAAAAATGATTTTCAGTGGTTGCCAATCAGAAGTAACCCATCTCTAAAGAGGTTAATCAAGCTTTTTTTTATTGTACGTCAGTTACCTTTTTACGCATGTTTAGTCATGTACACTGTGCGTCTGCAAACGCCTGTGTATATGAGTTTGTGCTTAATGCGTTAACTTTTGATAGTGTCAACTATTTTCATTAAATTTTCATGCAGTTACACTACTGATTCATTTAATATTCACTTAAAAGATGAGTGTTGAGACATATTTTAACAAGAAGCCACATGAGTAGGAAAAGAGACTTTATGCTTTGTGTTCATTAAGCTAGCTTAAACCTTACTAAAATACACTCGTAAGAAATGACTATATCTTAGAAAAGTACATTTCCGTCATTTCTGAGGTTGATATTCGAGTAAAAGAGGTTATTCGAGTCTACAGTGCATCTTTGTTTTTGACATGTATTAAATCCCTTTAGTCAGCCATTATAGTTTCTGCTGTCAACCATAAAACATTTCAGTTCACTGTTCTTCCCTTGTTAGAGCACATAAAAAATGGCTAGTAGGCTGTAGTGTGATCTACCCAGAGCTGTTCAGCTCTATGCGGTCAATACGCACATTGTGTACGGCCCCGCCTCCACCTCATATGAAAGCTGCCTACTGTTTACAACTTTAATCAGAGAACGAAGCAGAACTATCCACATATGCGAGTGAAATGTGGGAATAGCAATCGGGTAAACCTGTGTTCTCTCCTCTTCAGGTTTGATATCAGTAAATGACAGTAATTTTTAACAAATAAAAGCTGATGTGCTAGCTTGGCACTGCATCTCTCGGTCCATCTGTGTCTTGCTTGCTTGTCAGCCACTTCCAGGGCTATATTTTTGTGCCTGACAAAAGTGAGAGCATAATACAACTACTAGCTCTGAAAAGACAACCGCATTTGTATACAGCTGGACAACTCAAGTACATTACAGTTAGTAAAACCAACCTAGCATAGGTGAGATATGACAGACCGCAAATTCCAGCAAATTCACTTTACCGATATACATCATGTGCCACCCTAAACTAATACACTATTGTTTTTTGGGTTACATTTTTGGAATTTTATAGCGCCTCATGTACATTACTGTCATATTTCAAGTGATTCTATTTTGAGCACCCTGTTACCACTAAGTCTGTAATAGCAATGCACTCACATTTTATGTGCCACTAATTTGACCAGGTTGAACACTGGCACTGCAGATATTACAAGTGGCCATCAGGCTGTTTTCATTTTCTACCTTTAAATAAAATGTCAACCCTGCAGACATTGTTAATTCTAAAAACAGACATTGTTAATTCTAAACTGCAGATATTGTTAATTCAAAAACGCACCTGAGTACTGCAAGTTCTGAATAATACACTGTCTACATCACCTCTATGACCATGATGTAAATAGAGTGCAGTGGGCCTTAACAGAGAATCAGAATTTGATCAGGTAGTACAGAAAATAATGATCTGATAAAATTTGCCAGGACTGGCTCCGACACTGATCTTTCTGATTGGATCTGGTCATCCCTGCTAAACTCTGAAGAGCTGTGGCCCTCTAGGACTTGAGGGGGTCACTTCAGGTTTATATAGTGCTCCGTAAACTGTCAACAACGAGTTCACAAGCAAAAGCGTTTACATTTTAGGCACCACACAGTGTAAACTCACCAGCCAATAAAGTTAATGAATGATTTGAGTCAAGTTAGTTGGTCCCAGGCTGCATGGTGACTGATAAAAGCTCCAGCACCTGACCAGCTCTGAAATTTCATAATAAATCTGCAGAGACAGATTCACAGAGGATATTTTACAGAGGCAAACTGACACTTTCAACATCAAGAACGAGTACTCTGGTCACTTCATCTTCAATAGAAACCACACTTTGGCATTTCTGCTGCCAATCACACACCAGAAAAGCAAAAGAAGGCCACTGAAAACAGCCTCTGTGGCATAGCTTCAATGTGAGCATTTCTTTGACTCTTTACAACCTCTTTTTAATAATTCTTTCCCCAGGAAATTCCATAAGCACAAGCAAGTTTTTGCAGCAGCGGTTATATTTTTTCATTATGTGACAAGAAAGGGAAAAAGTGAAAAATTTTCACAGCGAAACAAAGCAGCAGTAATCACCCTGAAGAACAGTTATGTTCTCTCTATAGGCATTGCAAAGCCACCCAGATCTTGTTTTGTGAGGCATAATTTAATTGGGGGAAATTCTTCAGGTGGGAAATATTCCATATGAATTTGCAAAAAACATTTTTTTTGGTCAAGTCTTGAGTCAGTTCTGACTGGCCAGCCATCAGGAATTCCAGCCAGCCATCCCCAAGAAGAACAGACTGCAGCCTCCAGTCTGGGTCCTCACAAGATAACTGACTTCAGAATAAGCACACCTTTCATAAGTGTTGCTTCATTTTCCCAAGACAACCAAAGACACAGCTCTTAAGTTCCCTTCCCTGAGGGGCTATAATATTGACCTCAGAAATCTTATGTTGATCACTAAGTATGACACCAAGCCACATAGAAAGGCACCAACAGAGAAGAACACAGCAAGCTACACGAAACCAGTGCATCAAGGTGTCATTGACACAATACTGGAAAGCCAAGTTTAATGAGACTCAGCATGTAAGGCATCTATTTTCCATTTATTATGTTTTCTTTGTGTGTGGCTAGGGCTTCTAGCCAATCAATATGCAGAGACAGAAGCTCACAGGGGGACACCTGAGAAGACCTAGCCAGCCAACAAGACTGCTCAGATACTGGGGGTAGAAGAGATACAGGTTAAAAGGGGTATAAAAATGCATCAATGCAGCATGATGCAATGATCCAGAAGTGGCCACACAACTGCATCCATTTCATTAGAATTAAATAAAATAACAATAATAAAATTGATTTTAATTTTATTCAATACATGATGTGTATTTAGCTTCTCAGTCAACTTCAAACATAAAATACAAAAATATGTACTGTCTACTATCCACTGCTGTGTGAATACTTCCTCTTGTCACATTCGTTTACTAAGTGTATTTATAATTATTTTAAACTGTACCAAAATAAGCAAACCACTCCCACTAAACCCCATCTAGTTTATCTGTCTGGAGAGAAACAGCTGATTTTCAACATGTTAGGATTAGCACCAGGGTTAGGTTAGGACTAGGGATGAAGGTTAGGTTTTGGGTTGAAGTAAAGGTACCGGACAACATAAGCATCTACAATGGGATTTCAAAATAAAGCAATATTTGAAATCAAATCAAATCATGGTGAAATTGTAGATTTCATGATGCATTTAATCGTTTCTAAAAGAATAGTAATCTAATTGTCATCTTCATCATTATCATCATATTCTTTATTCAAGATTGGGATTAAGCTCAGGTTTACAGAAGTATATCATGAATCATTGCAAAGGGAAATAATATATTTTTCTAGTATGAGCCTATAAACCTCAGCAGAAAATGGAGCTTTTGATTGAAGAGAACTGTAACAAATGTCAGGCACAAGTTTTTTTCTCAGGCAGCACAGACTTCCATGCCTGAAGAATAAAAGGCTAGTCAGCTGCTAGTGAGTGAGCTAGCAGCAATGCAGATAAAAGAAACACTTCTGCCTCGCCAAAACAAGAGTGGAACAACGCCCCAAGGAGAAAGAGATAACCCTGTCAAAACATCTGATAGTCCAGTAAAAAAGTTTTTGCAAAGGACGGTATTTCCGACTTGCTAGGCAATAAGTGACATCTAAAAAATAAAGACTATCCAGAAAGGGTTCAAAGAGCTTTATCCTCTACACAATCAGAGCCAGTCAGTACTACTGCCTAAAGGTTTCACTGAAAGGTTTCACCAAATAGGAGTCAAATAGAGCATTTCCCAAAATAACTTAATATCTGCACTGGACCAAATGAACAAAAGATAGAAACAGAGTATTGTCAAGATTCAGAGCAACTGTAATTTTCAGCAGTGGTGGTGATGTCCTATAATGCTAGTGAAAATGCCTGTCCTCGGGCTTGCCTGTCTGTCTGTCTCTCTCTCTCAATTTCTCTGTAATAGCATTTAACAGGTTAAGGGAGTTCCACCTGTATTTTACATTTTCTGCATTCTGAATTCACTTGCTGACATGTAAACAAAGTCATTCAGAGTGGCTTTATGTAAAACAGCGCACCACAGAGAAACTTACCAACACAGATTTTACTTGGTGGTGACAGGAACCACGTCATAATGTCTACAATGCTATTTTACCTAAAACGACCAGGTAAGCTAAATGTGTCTTCTGAGTTTTTTATTGAAATGTTGATAATAGTAATTATACTATTATAAATTATTATAAACAGGGTTTTAGAAAAATTACATGCTTCAGATATCTGGTTCTTATCACCATTGCTATGACAATTCTGACTTGTTAAGTTTCTCTAGAATGCATTTCATATCAAACTAATCTGAAAGATTTTGTTTAGATCATAATTTAATTATGCAATCATTCTGAAAAATCAATGAAATTCCCCTTTTATCGCTAATTCTGATTAGCGAAGCACTACTAATTATATTAATTTTTAATTAAAAAAAATTTAAATTAAGTCTTATTTAGGCCTAACAGAGCAATCTTGACAGACCTGACAGGGTAACAAGGTGGCCCTTTTTTGGGTTCAACCATGCCGCTATAGCCGTGCAATGTGCTAGACTGCTGTTGAGAGGCTAAATGTAAGATTTTAGGTATTATAGACTTTAGGCCTTAATATGCAACACTCCTGTTTAGTGCACTGAATAAGAAAATCATCATTGCTACTTTCTGACAGCAAGTAAAAATGCTACCTAATCTCTGCATGTTGTTCATGCACGCAAACACAGATACTTCCACCGATCAGTGAAAAATTAAATACTGGTATGTTCCCAAATACAGGAGCACACCATTGCCATTAGTGGGAACAAGGCATCCTGGCCTCATTTGTCATGTCTGGAAATAGAAGCCTCAGGGATAACTGGGTTAAATCTAAAACAATGGAAAACGTTTGCCATCAATCATGTGCTGTGCAAACAACAGACCTGTTTCAATAGGGATCCATTACAATGTTTGGCTCAGGATAAAATTAAGACAGAATGAGGGGAACAAGCTGCGTAGAATCTAGTTCTAGTTTAGCATGATACTAAAACTGAGCATTATATTAAACATACAGTGAGTTTGAACCAAAAAAAGACAGAAATATAAAATGTGGCTTCAAAACCACTGACCAGACCTATCTGAGAAGCATCTAGGTGTGGCCCAGTGCTCTAATGAGCATGCTTGATTGACAGTCCTCTGTCCAACACTCCCAGCCTGCTACGCCACTCAAGTGGCGGTGTGAGTGAATGAATAAAACAAGATTTACAATTACAGGTGGTGTTGTAGACTATGCCCGCTGTGTCCATTCACAAAAAAAAATCCATTTTCCAGCTTTTATATGGCAATGTCTTAATGAAGCGGACAACAATTAGACAGTGCTAGCTCAGTCATGTTTGCAAGCTTACTTTCGCTCGGTTGTTAGCTTTCACTGTCTGACTCGTACACAGACTGTAGGAGAACACAGTTTTGTTGAAGCTGCGCAGGCAGGACAAACCCCATAAGCCATGTGATCAGTCATTTATTGGACACTGAAAAAGTATTCACAGGAGTATTTCAAGTATTTTACAATAGTATTAAACATAGCTCACCCATGTTTAGAATCATGTTTGAAAACTACCTGTTTTTAATCACGAGATTTAAAGACTGCAAGATGAGACACTGCTACAACAGTAATGCTCTATTATCCAGGGCTTCAGATAAAAAAAAAAAATAGCTTAAGGAGCCACTGGCTCCTAAAAGAAAAAAAAAAACAGGCGCCAATAGCTTTTTTTAAGTGCCAAATAATAATAATATGCAAACAAATAAAGCTTTTCAACACAACTCAGGTCAGCTCTGTTATTTAAAAGGCAAATCCACCGATTTCTGCATAATTAAATGGTTAACATGTCAACATCATCATGCAGAGTGGTTTGGTATGAAACGCTTTGTTCTAGAGAGACTTACAGAGTCAGAATTGTACGCAGTGATGATGATATAAACCAGACATCAGAGGAGTTAAAAGTCTCTGAAAGCTTCCTCCCAAAAAAGTCTTATATGAAATGGTTATGAATATACTGCCTGATGTCTGAGACATTGTTTTACAGTAAATTTGTGATAAAGTTTTGGTTTAACCGTGTTTTAATCAATTCATTTTAATCCATTCATGGTGGACGGATACATGAAGAGTGTTCTAAGGCAAAATAGTCCCTAAAGAATTTTCTGATTTACCACTATTTTACCGTCATCAATGTTACACAAAAACTCCTGAAGTCCTGGCTTCTGTCACCATCACTGTAAAGACACCAGTCTGTAAGTTCTCTGCAAAAGAACCATTTCACATTAAAACAATGACTCTTTATATCTGAAACACTGAATTGTACAGAAATTTTGAAAAATCAGTGGAATTCCCATTTAAGTATCTCTGACTTCCACTGTGCCTGATTCTCAAACCCATCCAGTCTGCTACTTTTCATTAACACGATTTGGGAGGTTAAGCAGATTAGGGGTTGAGCAGATGTTACAGTCCGACAGAGATGGTGATTATGTGAAAAAATTTGTTATTTTTCGCTTTGCCATTTTCTCCACACTGAGGTTAACAGTAAAAAAGCTCATCTTGGCTTAGCTGCTTTGCTTGTCATGTTTTGCCGCTCTGGTCGAAATCCCACAAGCATGAAGGCGTTTCTGATAGGTGGACACTAAAGACTATCAGTTACATTTTAAGATGAAAAATGGTAAAACAAATGCATGAACAATAACATTAACAAATACAGAACAATAGAAATAAATAGTTAACAAAAAAAATTATAATAATCCAAAATTGCTACGTGTTGCCACTGGCGAGTTAATTAATTTTATTACTCGCGAATTAATAATAGTGGTGGCAACTGTGACCATCTTAGTCACTGGGAGCCCTGTTATCTGATCATTCTTATAGGGCACCATCATATCACTCCACTCATCTTTCCATTAAGCATGACATAGCTTATTTACAGAATCAGCCAAACATAAAGAAAGGGGTTCAGGCAGCATATAGTATGTACAACACATCTGACAAAACAGGCGAATAAAGCATCTTGAAAGAGCAAAACAGTGCGCATGTGGGTGCAGAAGATTTCTACTCTACAGTGGGTGGTTATGAATGAGATGTGTCTTGTCTGCATGCAGCGAGGAGAGAATTACAGCACTCAGCACTCAGATAAATGGATTCAGTAATGATATATTACCTGGTAGACATGGTAGGCATTGGCAGCACGGCCTTGCAGGAATACCGAAGGTATCCATACGTTGACAAGAGCACGATGAGCTCTAAGGAAAAACACAGAGAACAGTATTTAAGACAAGTGCACCAGTGACATTATTCATCATCCTTATACAATACTTACCATATTGTAGTATTTGCGTAGAAGAAGATATGGAAAACATTGTGCTTTTTGAACAGGCACTTTAACAGGCAGCAAAAAATGACCAGTGCTAACCCAACATGTAACACAGGAAGGGGTAACATCAGTGGACACAATTTACGAGGAGGACAGATACTTCTGACGACTAGTTACACTACAAAGGCCACCCCCCTCAAACACAGTTTGCTGAAAACAACACAACTACACTAATAACAGCTACAGCATCAGCAGTATCAACAAGAATGAGCGTCTCTGTTATCTGCGAGCGTGGCAGCGCGACATGTGGCACGTCACAGTATACATTTTCAGAATGTCGGCATTTTAATGTAATGTAATCCATACAATTGTACAATGAATGGACTTACCAACAGCCAACCACTTAACACTTAATTACACTACATGTTGGTATCTCCTAAAACAAAATTTACGAGCTCTTAGCTATAATAATGTTAGAAACCAAAGATTATCTTATATTTGTATCATGGACGTTATAGCCAATAGTTTGGCGAACAATCAAATTTACACAATTTTCCCGTTACTCTGGTAGTCAATCAGCCAAAATATGTTTTGTGCCTGCAATGCTTAAGTTTTGCCCTGAAGCTGTGAAGCTAATGTAGCTAACAAGTAATAGAAGTGTATTGCTACCAGTTTGCACTGTGAAAACTGACTGCCTAAATCATGACAAACTACAACACTGTATCACCGTTATTTATATATGCTATAAAAATTACCAAAAGTCTGCTGCAAAGCTAAATCTTAGGTAAGGCAAGTGTGAGATTCTTCAGGCATATAGTTTGCCTGATACTATTTGATGTACATAATCTTCCATTACTTGTTAGTAACATTAGCCTTGGAGCTTCAGTGTAAACCTAAAAAAAAAAGCAAACTTCAGACACCAAACAAGTCTTTTGTGCTTTTGATTTTTCACTGAACCATCGCTTTAAGAGCCAGGAGAACTGTCTGCACTTCCACATGCATTTTCTCTTTTAACCATAGTCAACAGACAATAGACTAGAAAGAAAAAAACAATCTTATGTTTTAACGATTAAAGATTGGTGGATATAATACCTGAAAGTTTACAGCTGCATTCCACAGAGCAAAAGCATTCAGCCCATCTATTCTTAGACTGTTCACTTCAACTTAGTATGACACAAATCACCCTATTGGCTCTAGTGGCGATTTTGAAAGGGAGCAAAACCACTCACATTGTATAGCACCCACCTGTCAGGCAAAAAGAAATACACTATCAAGAATACACCACAGAAAAGAAAGCAGAGGGTACTTACGTCTCAAAGTCAGACAGGCTCGGATCATCAGAGGTTTGGCTTAGGTCCCCGGGCACCTTTATAGAACAGAAAGCAGAACAAGTGATACCGTTCATTTGAGATTTTGTTTTCAATCAAGCTTTTTCTATATTTTATATTGTGTTATATAACTTTACCAGGGCTGCAAATTCCATGTTGAAATGACACTGCTACATATTATGATTGCAATTTGCCTTGCAAATATATTCATAAATTAATTAATCTTTGATGTGGTTAAAGATTGGTCTGCATTATTTTTATCCAAAATGATTTACATTTTTTGAGTCATGTGAATGATCTGATGCCTCTAAATCCCCACAGAAAAAATCTCATACAATCTAAGGCCACGTTTACACAGCAGGTAAAAGTGGCCCAAATCTTATTTTCTCAACAAATCCGATTTTTTTGTTTGGCTGTTCAGATTATCTTTTAAATGTGACCTGTATGCGACATTAGTCTGAACAGATCATGCTCCTAAAGCGACCCGCATGCACAAAAGCCACGGCTCGTCCAGAAGTAAACAATCATGGGCTCATCACCCACAGTGTGTTCGAGTTCGCCGAATTCGCTTCTTTGGTTCGTGTCCTCGGATTCTTTAAACTGTTCTCTGACGCTGCAGCCTCGGTCTCCTCCGGCTGCGTTCGGCCGTTTCGTTCGAAACCTCTTCGAGCACGGAGCGGCTGCGGTAAGTCTCTTCTATTTTTTGCTACAGAAACATCAAATGTTTATGAGTCTAAGCAGAAATTATGACGAATGTCGAGTTGTACTGACGTAAAAGTCGCATGACTGAGTCGTATTGCCGCAGATCGGATACGTATTGGATTTCAGTACCACATATGAAAGCGTCTCAAATCGGAATCGAAAATGTCAGATTCAGTGTGTTTTTTGCTGTTCACACTGCCACACAGATGACACATCTGTGTCACATTTGAGAAAAAAGATTGGATTTGGGCCACTTTTACCTGCTGTGTAAACGTAGCCTTTTACCTGCTATGTAAACGTAGCCTTTTACCTGCTGGGTAAACGTAGCCTAAGACTGGTAAAAGTCTCTGGTCAAATTTCAATTTTTTCTTTTCATCTTTTAGGGTTTGTTCAGACTTGGCAGGTTTCGTTTGATTAAAACAAAACCTGGTGTGATTGTTAGTGTAGTTTGTTGCAGCAAGTGAGAACGCCATCATCCGAATCTGATACACCAAGTAAGCAGACCGAGAATCCCTAAGCAGGTCGGTCTCAGTTCACTTCAAAACGAACTCTGGTGAAATTTGTTTCATGTATATGGACCAAAGATATCTGAATGAACCAGTCAGAATAAGTCAGAATAAACGGTCATCTCCTCTCTTAATAACTTAATAACATCATTTTAACGTGTTCATGGGTTTTATTATTCATTCATAAACTCTAAATCGGTAATTATAGAACAAAGAGTTTCTGTTTTAAAACGAAGCTGAGGTCATTATAAAATATTCAATGTACAAATTTGACTGCACACAAATTATATTACATATTAAGACACCAAGATTTCTCAGTTTTGTAAAAGCAGTCAGCCACTTGAGGCTGTTACAGGGATTTCACTCTGCTTTGCTTTCACTCTGCATTGAATCTTATGCCTTATTGCTCAAACATTACAAGACAGACAAAAGAAGACAAAAATAAAACCAACCTGATAGAACAGAGAACAGGATTTGACGGATATTGTACGTCATAAAATCTGGCCAATCAGTTGTGACTTTTTACCTGTATGACTTTTGTTTACATCTTTTGGTTCAATGTTAAGTATGTCAGTGTGAAAGCTAAAGGGAACCAGAATTAAAATACAACTGTGTATCATTTTCTGCTTTGGTCTGGACCAAGAGAACTGAAATACAAGTATAAACACATTCTTAAAGTAAAAAACTGTGGTTGACTGAAACACTAATTTATATGCAACTTTTATCCATAGTGTTTTTATATTTATATATGTTTATATAAAGATACACAATAATAAATATATAACAATTTATATAAAGATAAATAGTAAGTCTTTTATATTTTATGAAGTTTCTTAAAGGCCAGTAAAGTGTTTGGAATCTTTGATTTGATTTGTTATTGATCAATTAAGCCCATTTTTATTTATTTTAAACTCTGTATTAATTATATTAATATATTAATTGTAAAATAATCAGTCAATAACTAATACAGCATGTTCTTTTGGTAAAATTCCAAATATCAAGTGCTAATTAGCATGTGCAGTGGAGCAGACTATACAAGCAGTACGTGGGCATTTTGGGGTTAACTTACAAAGGATAATTGTGAAGATGATTACACATACAAAAAGGTGGAGAAAACAGTACGTAAATATGGCTTTTGGGTGTGCTAACTATTCTTGATAGCCATGGCAGGTTAAAACGTCAAAGAGATGTAAAGAAGTACATAAAAGAGCTTTAGCCAAAAAGAAAGAAGACAGAAGGGACATGGATTCACAGTGCACCAAGCTTCCAATCTGTTTTTCGGTGATGTCGGTAAGCTACATTCAGCTAGAAACACATTTAAAATATTCCTGTTTGTTCCTATGAACTGATTATTTTCTGGTAACACACCAAAGATCGTTACACCCAAGGGATAAAGGTGATTAGAGCACAGAGATCATTTATATTAGCTGATAATATGGATCAGAATAAATACAAATAAGACAGGTCATGTTCAAAAAGTCCAAATAAATACCAATGAAACAAATATTAATTTGCAGTTACACTGACAACATTTACTCTAGTGGGAAGGCTTTACACTATATGTACATTTCTTGAGGATTTGATTGTATTCAGCCACAAGAGCAATAGTAAGGTTAGGTACTAATGTTGGATAATTAGCTCTAGATCACCAACACCACTCCAATTCATCCCAAAATGTTGAATGGTGCTCCATCACTTCGGAAAACACAGTTCCACTGCTTCACAGCCCAATGCTGGGGGACTTAATACCCGCCTAGCTGATGCTTGGCATCGGGCGTGGTGATTTAGGCTCACGTGCAGCTGCTCATTATATTAGCAGTGCTTTTCTATGGACATAATACAAACTGGGTGTGCACAGCTGAACACCTATGTCAGCAATGGGTGCGCCTTAAAGTACCTGATCTTACTAATTAGAAGGGGTGCCTGCATACTTTTGGACATACAGTGTACAATTCATAGTGACAGGCCTTGTCATTTGCATATTGCAGCACTATGCAATATGAGTTGTGCAAAGGCCAATACTGCGATCATGATTAACGATATATAGTTCCGCCCTAACATCAACCTTTGCATTTTTTTCTGAATGTAGTCAAAGTGCAAGTAATGAAATACATAAGCACAAAGGTAAAGTTTTTAGGAATTTTGTGGCATCAGGCTGGTAAAGACTAGCCTGTCAGTCCCTGAGATGCTTCTGTCTTCTCACATCATTGGTCTAAAAATAAGGAAGACCCATAATTTACTATAATATTGGTCCAAATAATTAAAGATTACTTCACATTATGAAAAGCCACATTTGGATGGAGAAAAGCTCAATAAACTGATATATTTACCTGCTATTGCACTAATCCCTTCATCCTTAATCGCTCATGGCCTACAAGCAATGCTGTAGTGCTGTAATTCTTTTTGTGTTTGTGTGTGTGTGTGTGTGTGTGTGTGTGTGTGTGTGCATGTGTGTGTGTAACTGCAGTAGTCAAGTGTGGGCGATATGGCAAAAATACGCTTAAAGACATTTTGCTGTACATTATTCATATCAATATTTAATTTTTCTGAGGTTTTAAGGTAAAACAGACAAAATACACCAGAAAAACAGTTGTCAAGTACTCAAACCAAACATATCATAAAAAATAAATTAATACTTTTAGTTAATGGCTTAATAGGCTGATATTCAGTCAGCTACCTGTTGTTTGTTTACAGGGTCTCTATAATTTTCTTTATCACAATTTTACGAATTTGTTTAGTGTTCCAATGAGTCCCTTGAGGAATCTGCAATCATAAATTCACACAAATTCAACCCAAATTCACAATATTTGCAAGGGCATGAAGTTTAGTCCAATCTCGCGCTATTTCTGCATTAAATGTGTAAACGGTATAAATTATAAAGAGTAATAAATTTATATTAGAATGAGAGAAAATGAGTAGTAACCTTTTTGAAAAATTAAGGTTGAGGTTCAGAGGCCAGACTCCGATTGATAATCCTAATTTTTAACAAGAAAATATAATGCAAGTGACGGTTGTCTGAAATACTCCCACACCCATCTGGCTATATTTAAGCACAGTAGCATGACAGTTTCTCATGCAATGCTGTCTGGGTGCTTGAAAGTCATCTACACTTGTGGTATCCAGCCTTGCCCTACACAGATTTCATGAATCTTTTCACAATATTAGTGCAGTAGATGGCAAAATATCTAAATTCTTTGCAATCTTGTGTTTAGAAATGTTCTTTTTGAACTGTTTGAGCCACAACCCAATTTTGGTTGCAAAGACTTAGCCATTGGTGGATACCCCAATCATGATCCCCTCATCTGTTAGCAATTCACGTTGGAATGTTTCAACACAGTGTAACAAATATTTTATAAACTTTTTACCCATGTTTTGCCTCTCTCCAGACAGGAGGCATCAAATTCAACATTTGTTTATATTTGAAAAATACAATCATGCCAAAACATTAAAAGTAGTTAATAAAGGTTCAAGAGAACAAATATAATTTTTTTTTTGGAAATGAGGTTTGCCATTTAAGTACTTGTACTCAAAAAGTTTACAGTCAAATATTCAGGAAAGATGAGGAAAAACAAAATAAAGTGCTCTCAAATTTATTTAAAAAAGTTATTACTAATTCCTACAGTTTTATTGCAAACGTTCCCCCTTATAAATAAAATAAAAATATTGACGCAAATATTGATCAAAGCAGATGCAACATCAATCATTTTAGCCCACTTTTTTAGTATTTGTACTGAAAAAATTGTATCAATGCATCACTAAAAAACACACTAACATTAGAATAAATACAACTAAACAAATGCTTTTATGTGTGTTTGTGTATGTGTTAGCTTAACTATTTCCAAACCTCCCCTCAAGGAAGCTCAGTATTTAAAGTTACAATTCACTTTGTAGTTCAGTTCTATATATTGAATCTTTAAGGTAGGTACAGTAAACAAAGGGGTAGTGAAACAGGGGAGTTGTTTGGACAACACATGCACCCTCTGCTTTGATTATTTGTGTTTCTATGCTATGCTTTCACTGTCTGTGAACCATTTTCATGAAACTATTAGGAAATGTATGGTTTTGGGGTTTGATGTAGCTGTTAGCATGCTATGCTAACTCCAGGCTTTGTTTGGTTAAATCCTCCATTGTTGTTTCTGTTTGTTTTGCTCACTGCAATGATTAATGTGTTATTAAGAGGAGACTATATATCACCCATCATTCTAATGCTGGTGTAAGGATTACCCTCCAATGTACTCAGCTGAAAGTTACACTAAAAACTTCAGGAAGAAACTCTGGATAACAGCTTCACCTTTCTCCTTAATTTCCTTACGTTTCTGTGTGGCCCTATTTTAGGTAGGCGGATACATAGTGGTGGCGCCCACGGGAACCTGCAGTTTCTCCTGATATAGAAAATACCTCCTACCTTTTTTGTTGTCTCATTTTAATTAGCCTGTTCTCACAGAACACAAACACTGTGTAATGATGGCTGCAAGTAAATGGTCAGAGGCAATAGATGGATCCTCACCCCCTTTAGACTTCACTGCTGGTCCATTTGTGACTCAAAGATCCATGAATGACATCACTGACACCCTAAGACAGCTATAAATCTGCTTAGATGATGAGCAGGAGATATCAGTATCTGGCGAGAGTTTAGATAACCAACAAAACTAGCTTCCCCCTCTTCCCCCTCCTGTGGACAATCTTCCTTAAGGTTGGAAGGATACTGACCACTATTTTGTTCTCCAGTGGAAAAAAGACTACCAGGGATGCTGGAGAAGCGCTGCTTCGTCGTGACCCTACAAATCAAGAAATGGAGAGGACAGTTGCAGGTGCTGAGAAACAGTTTTGAGGAGAGTAGTAAAGATCTGGAGAATCAACTGGGATATTACGTGGAGAAGTGGTGTGAGCGACTTAAGAAAGAGATGGATCTGGAGATATAGGAGCTCAAAAGATCAGTTGTGGACTGTTTCTAAAGGAATGATGTGCAACTTGAGAAGAGATTTCAGGCCTGCAATTTCACTTCCACTCGGTTCTCCAGAGCAACAGAGAAGAAAGGGGAAAGAAATAGACAGAATGATCATCTCATGGACAGTGTAAGTGGAATGCACACCAAACCACCTGTCAAGATTGACTTCCCTAGGTGTGGAGGTCTTTGTGAGGAAATGGATCCAGTTGCCTTCATTGAGAAATGTGAAGAGTTTCTGGCAGTCCAGCCCCTAAGTGATACCGAAATTCTTGCAGGACTCACATCAGCTCTGTCTGGTACAGCCAAGGATTGGTGGAAGGCCCACATTGAAGGATTCTTTCTCTTTCTTAGCAGAGAAGCAGGTGGGGCCAAATGACAAAGCAAAAATACACCTGTACCTGGCCCAGGACATCATCCCACTTGAAGATCCAAAGTTGCTGAACTAAATCAAAAACCTGGTGGATGGAGCTGATGCAGGTACCCATGTCAGGCAGAGGTTTCATCAGCTTTTGATCAGTTGGGCATCAGTCTGCACCACACACCTAGGAAATACCACTGCTGTGACTCGCTGCATTACCACTATGGATGAGTTACCTGTGTGACAGCATCCATACCGAGTCTCCATTGACAAACAGGAGCTTATTAAGAAAGAGATCGATGTCATGATAGAGATAGATTATAAGACCTTCAACGTCTCCATGGGCATCCCTAGGGGTGTTGGTGCCAAAAAAGGATGGAGGTATGAGATTCTGTGTTGACTACAGGAGACTGAACACAAAAACCCATCTAGATGGTTACCCTACACCTCAGATTCAGGGCATTCAGGAGTCCCTCTATAGAGCTATTGTGTTCAGCAGCTTAGATTTAAAAAGTAGATATTTGGCAGGTAGGACTGGAACCACGGAGCATCCAGAAAACTGCCTTTACCACCTGCTGTGGATTGTTGGAATTTACTGCCCTTCCATTTTGGACTCAAAAATGCTGCTGCTACTTTTCAAAGACTTAAGGAATCTGTTCTGAGGAGGTTAAAAGGTCACTGCTGCCTTGTTTACATAGACAACATAGTCGTATATTCCACCTCAGTGGTACAGCACTTACAACACCCAGGAGTATGTGTTCCATTGTCTTCATGAGGCTGGACTCACTTTCAACCTCAAGAGGTGTAACCTCCTGCAACGGGAGCTCATTTTTTTTGGGATATGTAGTATCCAGTATGGATATCCAAACAGAGCACGACAAGGAGAAAGCAGTGAAGAGCCTGAGCCTCGGTCTGTGAAGGAAATACAGATGTTCTTGAGGATGGCGGGCTTTTACCATCACTTAAGTCAACAGTTTGCTGACAAAGCAGCCTGCTTGAACGCTCTGAGGAAGAAATGTACCACATGGATGTGGACTGACGAGTGCCAAAAAGCCTTTCAACACATCAAGCAGGCCTTGATCTCATCACCAATCTTGAAGCGACCTGACTTTACCAAGGGCTTTAAAGTGCAGGTTGACGCAAGCAACAAAAGTCTGATAGCGGTACTCCTTCAAGAAGTAGAAGGACAAGAACGTGTAAGTGCATATGCCTCCAGGCTTTTGCAAGGTGCAGAACTGAATTACTCCACTTCAGGAAAGGAGTGTCTTGCAGTGATATGAGCTGTTGAGAAGTGGAGAGTGTTCTTGGAAGGGCGACACTTTGAAGTGGTTACAGATCATACTGTTCTTTCTTGGATTTTTAACCAACCTAAACCCTCTTCAAGATTGAGCAGGTGGGCAATCCACTTGCAGGGATTTGATTTTACAGTCCAGTATAGGAAGGGAAAGTGCAATGTAGTACCAGACACCCTGTCCCGTATCACACCCGAACCTGAAGAAGGAGTGGTAACCACCTGTCAAGTCATAGCCTGTCAAGTCACAGCAAAAGACCATTTTACAGTATGCTCATGACAGTTCTTTGTGTGGACATCTATGGAGGATGAAAACCTTGATGCGACTCTTGGACATGGCATATTGGCCAACAATCAGGAAGGATGGGTGGAACTACTGCAAAGAGCATGAAACCTGCCAAAAGTACAAGCCTGAATTTCTAAACCTGCTGGCTTCATGCAATCTACACCAGTAGTCAAGCCAGGGTATATGTTAGGCATTAAACTAATGGGCCTTTTGCCAAAAAGTCCTTGCCAAAATGAACATCTGCTGCTGATAGTGGATTACTGCAGCAAGTGGGTGGAACTGTTTCCTCTAAGGACAACCCTATAGTTTTTTTGTATATAGGGTTGGAAGCACACTTAATACACTTTGACAGTTTCACCATATGTTTGTTGACGTGTACTCTGTTCTTAGTTCTAATTTTTGCATTTCTTTTTGATGCCCCCAATGACACCCTTATCCATAGCCCAGTAGGTGCAGTTTACCCTCAATTTCCTCATGTTTCTGTGTGGCCCTATTTGAGGCAGGTGGTTACACACTCTGAGAAGCAATCAGCTGCTTGTGTCCTGACATGATGCAGTTACACATGCACAGTCACAAATGAATTAAAAAAAATATATTTTTTTTCTTTCAAAACTACATACACTTTATTGGAATACCTAAATCATCAAACAAATACTAAGATGTAGGTGTGTGTACGTGCATGTACTCACTGGGCCTCGAAGGTCGATGAGCTCTTGTCTCATCTGGCCAATCAGGTTGTCTTTAGCCATGAGTGAACAATACAGCCTCTCATTAAACTCGATCAGCTCTCCATGCATCTCAGCCACCTAAAATATACACAAATTACATTTCTCAAACCCCATACCTCATGACCCTCAGACACACCCCATCTGAGACACTAAAGACACAGGTAGGGCTGTCACAATCATAAATGCAATGTCAACATACATTTGGGGAGGCAACACCTCTTCTGACAGATGAATTATGTCAATTTTGACATGTTCGTTCCAACTACTGGGCTCACCAAACTTCAGAGGTGTTTTAATATGTTCTACTGTAATGCAGAAAGCAAGTGCAGGCCAATTTGAAAGCCAGAAACCACACAATCACTATGGCATTAGGCTCCAAATTCAAGGACATTACGTACACTGCCCTCTAAACTTGTTAGAGCACCAATTTAGAAGTTAGAAGTTTACTTGATGTGCATTAATGACTGCATTTTCTGCATTCTTTTAATTACATTTATTTGTCTCAACCCCATGCACTTAATTTACATTTTGCTTGTTGCAGCATAATACGATGAAATCTAACAGCTGTGTAAAATTACTGCAGCCAGCTCAAATAATTGCAATCATCTCAAATAACTGTGATAATCAATGTGACAGGCCTATACACAGGACTGAAGGGCCATATTCATTTCACGAGTCCATTTTCCATTTTTAGTTTATTGTATCTCTCATTATTCCTTTAGAATTAAACAAGCTGATAATATGTAAATGACATCTGTTCTGACATTTTTTGTGCCTATTTCAAAAAGCAACTGAAATGTGCAGACTAAACTGTTAAGTTCAGACTGAAATCCTCAGTGAAGTCGAAAAAAACTTCCTCTTTAAATGTCTAGATTATCTGGAAGGCTGCAATGATACTTTAAATCATTTTAATAATTTGCCCCCATGTCTACCGTTGCAGTAACTCTGTCATTGACTGCTTTTATCTCTTCATCATAGGCTGTAGGTTGAATGGACAGTCATACATAAATCCATGGTTGTGACATCACAACCGCAGCAAATTCAAAATGGTTTCTGCAACATGACTTCCATATACGGACTGAGGAGTCAACAGTTTTGAAACTTCAACAATGTTTCCATTGTGCTTTACACTCTTTCAAAAAAGCAGAGAAATTCAGTTTTCCATGAGAACCGCCTTTTGTACTGAGCATTTCATACATGTGCCAGAGTTAC
Source organism: Colossoma macropomum (assembly GCF_904425465.1). NCBI lineage: Eukaryota > Metazoa > Chordata > Actinopteri > Characiformes > Serrasalmidae > Colossoma > Colossoma macropomum. Next base: position 31,735,292 of record NW_023494790.1, read on the forward strand.
TGCTGCAGTCTGTTAAAACTGTGTACTGTACTCAGTCTCTTTTAACAGAACTAACTGTCTGTGTGTTTCTTTGCCAAGCTGAACAACTGCCCATCCTGTGCGGTTTGATGCTGTTGCTTCATCTGCCTTAATCGGATGCCCACTGCTTGCTTGCCTTCTGGACCTGTTAGACCACCATCAAGCTTCCTACTGGACAACGCTGTGCAGACCTCACCTGCATGCCACTGACCCTCCCTGATGATACTGCTGTATGCACAGATTCAAATTATTTAATGATAGCCATTGCTTCACCTTCTTTTCCACTCATCTGTTGTTTAATATGCTATATTAATGGTAAAAACCTTTTTCACTGTTCATATAGCTTGTTATTGTTTTGGTATCCGGTGTCGACCAAAGGAGGATGGGTTCCCCTTTTGAGTCTTGGTTCCTCTCAATGTTTCTTCCTTTTGCTCCTAGGGAGTTTTTCCTTGCCACTGTCGCCACTGGCTTGCTCATGGGGCCTTGGACCCAGATTTTTCTGTAAAGCTGCTTTGTGACATTGCCTGTTTTAAAAAGTGCTATATGAATAAATTTTGATTTCACTTGACCTTTAACTAAATCAGGGTACCATGCAGTTATGCCAGGCCATTTTTTCCCAAGTTATATTTATGTGTTTGAGTGAGCTGGTACACGTCTAGCAGGTGTATGTATTTGGTTGGGGTGGAAGGAGCTCCTTTTTAAAGCAGGTTCCACTGCTGCCAGCCCACTCATCAGCTGTCACACCACAAAAGTGACAGAGACAGGAAAACAGGTCCCTGTCTGGCAACCACAGCCAGCATTCATTTGCTTATGGAAATCATATGTCAATGTACATTTGGGAAAGCAACGCCTCGTCTGACAGATGAATTATGTCAATTTTGACATGTTTGTTCCGATTACTGGGCTCACCGTATTTCAGAAGTGTTTTCATAGGTTCTGCTGTAATGCAGAAAGCAGGTGCAGGCTAATTTGAAAGCCAAAAATCACAAAATCAGTGGTATCAGGCTCCAAATTAAAGGACATGGTTTAGCTGATGAATACTTAAATGACAGGCTAAGTCAGCTCATTTCCTTCAAATTAAAGCGAAACAGAAAAAGAAATCGCATGGCATTTGCCTGACATTTAAATTAAACAGACTAAAGACCAACAGATGAGGTAACAAAAACAGTGTTTACACACATTATTATACAACAAACCTCCTAAAAAGCACCAAAACCTGATTATCAATCCATTTTTTGTAATCACTATAGGACGCAAGAAAGATAGGTATTTGGAGAAGCATGTTAATAGTCAAAGTTTCAGGAAATTTGGATAAACAACAATAAAATCATCAAAACAGTATTTCACAAAATGCTTCATTTCAGAGGGTACTTTTGACTCACTAGCACAAATACTGGGCTTTAAATAGCATTTATGCATTGCTATTCACAGCATTAAGGCATATCTTATCATGTGGCTTGTTTGACAAGTTAAAAGGGACGTCAAAAAACCTGACCTCCTTAGCTCATGAAGGATAAGGAAAGCTTTGAAGACACAATCATAAAAAACAAATCAGATCAAACTATTTTAAATTCACTGTTCGCAGGTAAAGTGGAAGAGATCTTGAGACAGAGGAAATGATACACCAGCTGAAGCACCAGCACTTCTGCAGAGCTAACTCAAGTGCAGGCAGAAGGGTACTGAAGTTCAATAGTATACTAATTAACTGAAATACTAGAAACAGGAATACACTACAACAAGTACATCATAGCCCACACACAGAAAGCAGAACTTTGAACTGATGTGTTTAGGAGTCTAGTTTTTTCTTTAAATGACCAGGTTATACTGAGTTTAATAATGACTGATGACCCAAATTGATTGGCCCTTGGATTACTAGTTGCTAGGCAACTAGATTTCACTCTCACTGTTGTCATGCTGTGCAAAGATGGCAATTGTTTTCTACTAGCTTGAATATAGCTTAATACACAGTCATTTTTACTTTGCCTCACTGGCCAGCATACAAGCAGTTTGGACAGTGGAAAGCTGGAAGTTGCTGAGTGTTAGCACAAGGTTTGAAGAGTCAGAGAATTTGTTCTGCTCCAACATTGTCAGCAGTTGACGATTCCTAACAATTCTTGACCTGCCTAACCAGTCCAAACTAGAAAATTACAGCTTTTTTGAGACGTTATAACTGGAAGGGGGTCCAATGTTTGCACATGCCACAATTAGTATTTTCTTTTTTTTTATTCTAATTTTCAAGTGAATCAAATGTAATGTTATTGTGCATTAGCATTCGCAGAAAAATGCAGTTTCTAAAACGGTTCACTGGAAGGTTCTGTTTACTTCTTTTCACTTCAAAATGCAATGTAATTTGGCCAGGTGTGCCCATACATTTGCATACAACTGTACTATACCTAACTCTGTGGACAGGGCATTTGGGTCTAAAATTAACAAACACAACAATGATTATTCTGCTATCCTCTGCTAGCCTATAGTTGCAAGCTACTCTCAAAATGTTTTTACTGGTGCATAGAATATACTTCAATTTTCTTCTTTACACCCAGACTGCAGAAACTGAAATTAATTTGTTAACTTCTGAAAATATGCCTTGGATAAGGTCTGTTTAAGGATCACGCTTAATACAGCTGATATTGATCCATTAAAATATGCCTTGACTGTCTCTGATATAGATCTGTGTTCAGACTGTGATGTCTACATGGTCAAACTCAGCCATGGCTCACAGGCTCAGGAGCAGCATGTGAGTGAGGACTGATAAATTCATTTCCAAAAGGGTAAGCTTTTGCTTACACCACATACATATACATACTAGGACTGCAACGAATTTTCAATAAAATTTGATATGTTCAATGAAATGAAAATGAAAATGCAATTAGAATAAGGACTTACAGCCATTCTTATGGAATCAAGCACGTTAGTGCATCTGTTTTTATCAGTTTGATGGGAAACAGTGAGTCACTAGTAGCATGCAATAGCAGCACATTTAAAGAGAGCAAGATAATGCACCTGTACATAAGGCAAACAGTAAGTTATGGTTAAGTTAGCCTTTTTTTTATAAAGGTCAAATTGTCCTTTCTTGTCAAAGCCCTAGTGGCCTCTTTTCCAGTGTAGAGGCAAATGATTTCCAGGGCCATACTGGGCTGTTCCATGCTGGTGGGGACTCATGAAACCATTCTTTTTCTATTTGCTGTGCTGCTAAATCAGACCCAGGAAGTACTGAAGAAAATTACACAAAAGAGGGGCTAACTGCTAACAGTCCAATACCTACATATACCGCAAAACACATTGAAATTTTGTTGTCACTCCAACACCAGTCCCTCATTGCTGTGCTTTCAAATTCTTTATTCTCTAAACGGGTGTTATTTAACCATCAGTTACTGAAACCAAGCCTGTACTGCAGCGAGTAAGGTCACATGCTCGTGTTTGTAAGCATTCTGTGTTGAACAATTTTCAAGTGGAAATGCCACTGAAACGGTTACCCTTCATGCTAAGAACCATTGGGCCATGCATTGGAAAAGAGATCAGTGATATTGCCATTCCAACTGCCTGATTTAGGTTGCCAGATTGGGAAGGATTCCTAGGAATAGCATTTTATGCTACTTGCTATGACAGTAATTATTTATCCGTGATGTTTTTTCATAACCTTGTAATATTTCAAGTGTCATTAGTAAATAATAATTATAATAATAAATGTATTAATAATAAATGTTGACTTTTTAAATAATCATCAAAGTTTATTTAATCATTAAAATGAAACAAAACTTTCTTTAGTTTCATAAAATATTTGAACATCAAAGACAATATTCAATAGAATATTAAAAATGAAACTATTCAATAGTTGTTGCACTCTCAAACATACATACGCACTCTCAATCGTCACAATTATTTATTTGGCCCCACAGCTTTAAAGCAGGACATTAAAAAATAGGAATTAATTTTAAGCGTGAAGGCATCCAATTAATTTTCTGTGAAGGTGTGCGTGGGTGGGTGTGTGTGTAAGAGAGGGAGAGAGAGAGAGAGGAAAGGATGCAGAAGAAAGGGGAGAGCAAGTGAGAGAGAGAGGAAAAGAAAGTAAAGAGAAAAGAGACAGAAAAAGAGACAAAACTGCACTGGAAGACTAAGAGAGAAGGGGAGGAAGGAAAAGAAAGAGGGGAGAAAAAAGAGAGGAGGAGATGGAGTTAGAGACAAAGATAAAGATTCAGAAGGGAGACAGACAGACACAAGCAAAGGAAAAGAAAGAAAGCGTAGAAAGGATGGGGAACATAGGGGGAAGAAAACGGAGAGAGAAAGAAAGGGCAAGAAAGGGATGGGGAAGAAAGGGGGGAGAGAGTGAAGTAAATACTAATAACACTAATACATTAAATAATGATTTTATGTACATGAATGTGTTTGTTTAACCATTTTCCAACCTTTCCTCATGGCAGCCCAGTATTACTTGTAGTTCAACACGAAGAAAACAAAAGTTATGACAACAAGAATTACTGCTAACTTTACCACTGATGGTAAAGATGTAGACATGGTGGACGGCGTTTGTCTACTTGGATGTAAATGTAAAATAACAAAGTATCCCACAGTCAAGAAATATGACACAGATTGGCAGTTGGTATAAGAAGGATGAAGGAGCTTGAAAAGATCTTCAAATGTAATGATATGTCTCTATTAACAAAGATCAGAAATGTCCAGGCCATGGTCTTTTCTGTTGCTCTTTATGGATGTGAAAGCTTGACAATAAAAACGTAAGACAGGAAAAAACACTAATGCCATTGAACATTAGCATTGGCAGAGACTACTGGAAGTACCTTGCACAGCAAAGAAATCAAATAAGTGAATTCCTGTCCACACCAAGCCTCCAAGCCTCACTTCTCACTCAAAGCCCAGATAACCAAACTTAAATTCAGGCAATACCACTTAGTCAAAAAAAATTCCATTTGCAATAAGTCATATTTGGCAGTATGGCTCTGTAACAGAAAGTCTAATGCAGTGAGAGCAGCAGAAAGACTCCCCCCTAGGGTACACAACAGAGCAGGCATCGCTGACAACAATATGACATTGAGTAAATCAGACATAGCATGAAGGAGTTGGGGAGGAGGTGGGTTGCAAAGTGGCTTGCAGATAAGCTGCGAGAATGGGCAGGCTTAAATATGCTCTCTAATGAATTTAGCCAATCGTACGCGTAGCAGGATATTGCTGACGCAGATTTCCTGTATGGCAAAGCCTCAGTCTAAGCAGAAGTAGGGGCAGCATGGCCTGCCGCAGCTTTAATGCCCGTAATTGGATGTGAAACAAGTTTGAAGTGCAAACGGTAAAAGGACAGGTTTAGCAAACACAAACCAATCTGAACTGGTAGGAGAGAGAAGGGAGGGAAGGAGCAGAGAGAGAAAAAGAGGGTTGGGAGAGAGAGTGAGAGAGAGAATGAATGCTGGTGTCAGTGTCTACTCCAGCAGATTCACTCTGACAGAGAGTCAGTGTAGCAGCTGCCCAAGAAGTTCCTAATAAGAAGAGAAAAACACAGTAAGATGAGTGGAAACTGATAGAGACATCACAACAGAGCAAGAGAAGTGAGAGTGGCAAAGAAAGAAGGAGTGGCAGAAGAGAAAAAGAAAGCAACTCACTATTACTCAATTAAACCTGCTACTTAACCAAAATGCATAGCACACTCTATAACATGAGCACAATATTCATCAACTGATTAGCTCATCACTAGTCTTCATTACACTAAACACATTAGGAACAGGAACATTACATGTTACAATAACTGCTCTCGTCATATAGGTCACTGCAGGCTTATTAACCTTTTTTTTTTTAACCAATTTAGCCATTGCTAGTTAATTCTTCCCCTATTACAAGACACTGCCAAGCTGAAAGGACAAAGGCTTGCATGCGCTTCCTGCAAGAAATGTGAAGCCAGTTACTGTACCTGCTGCTAACTCAATGTCACTGGACAGTCAATGTGCTTGGAGGAGAACGCTGACTGCCGAATTGTCAGCTAACAGACACCCACATTGGCTAGCATTGTGCTGAATGATAGCATGAGAGGGAGGACCATACTACCCACCTAGAGGAGTGAGGCCAATTACGCTTTCTTGGACTTTGGCCATGCTTGTGGGGATAAAAGTTACAATCTCCCAACACTTAGATGGTTTCACCACTCAGGATTCCAGGCTTAAACATATTCAGCCACAAACATGAAACTATTTAAGGCTGTGGTGATCACTTAATTGCTCAAAAAACCTCATAACTGCTTAAAACTGCTTAAAATTCACCTTAATCCTTTTCTACTGGCTTGTCTTGGAGTGGACACGCCCATTTTATGCATTTTTGCGAAAGCGTTTTAAATTTACTTAAAGAAGTCTTTTAAAAGAAAAAAAAGTTGATTTTTTTGGAATCTTTGTAAGGCTGTGAATACGTTGTTCCACGTTTTTGTAAAACTCTGCTTATTTGATTAATCATCAAAATAACAGTAACCTAACCCTAAACCTAGATTACTTGATAACACATATAATCTACAGTGGCACTCTTTAAGGTACGTAGTTATGAGAATGAGAAAATGAAGTGCAGGCCCATATACACAGCCTCAGGTTAATGATTTCTACACAAACTTGTAACTAGTATCTCTGTACTCCATATGTGAATGCTGACCAATGACTAATATGTCATTTTACCACCTTTACAGGGTGATGTGCTTTGCAATATAATAAACTGTTTAGGTTTATTCCCATTAAAATCCTTACAAAAAATTATGATACCATATAGTAACACATATAATCAATAGTGCATCATGCAATGTTTTTCCATAATAAAAGAAGTAGACGAAGACAGTGTGTGTATATAAAATAGCTGAGGAGAAAGATCAAAAGAGAGTAAGAGAGACTAGGAGAGCATGTGTGTGCATGGTAGCTGAGAGAAAATATTGTCACCATATGTTATTTTCCTTTTCTAATGTAATTCTCTCAACATATGTTACTCTTCTGTGTCTGTTATTTTCTTATAATCTTAACCATGTTTATTGTAGAGTTTTAGCTAATTGTCTTTTGCTTGTAGAAGTAGTGATAACTGTCACACTCTCACCTTGCCTCCTCCCTCCTTTGTTTGTATTTAAATGACCCTTTGTCTCACGACCTTATGGTGATACTATCACCCCCCCCTTATCTCTGCCCCCTACATCTCTATTCATACCCCCCGTCTACAACCCCTCCTTACCCCTCCTCAAAGTCCTTTTGTTCCCCCTTCCCCCTCTTTAGTTTTTCAATGTATATAAGGTCTTTCCAAAATATTCTTGTTAGACTAGACTCCTGATCCTGCTGATTGACTGCTGATCGACCACGCTGTACCCATACTCTGTATGTGGAAATAAACTCCAGTCAACGCTGAAGCTCTAGTCTCCTGACTCTTGGTGCCGAATTTCTAACAGTAGCGCAGCTACGAGGTTCAGCAGAGCAGGTAATGTGTGTAAGTGAGAAAGCGATCTGGCCTGGAAGTAATGCGTGAGAATGTGTGTAGAGATACTGGTAAAGATTTAAACAGCTCTTTAAACACTTCAGCCTGCCAGGGGACAGCAAACCTATGCTTTACCAAACAGAGAGGAACTAGCCGCAAGTTTCCAGACAGGCTTCTCCTCTCAGCTATCACACTAAAGTAATCTGTGACGCACACCCTGACTGAACACTATACAGGTGCAGATGGGCAATATTTTGTTTTCAAAATGACAGATCTTTTTCAAGAGCTTATATAATGGAAAATTGAATTTTCCTCATTTCCTCACTGAAACAAAAGAGCGTGATGCGGTATGTAAACACTGTTTCAAAAAGTACCCTTCACTTCCTATTGCACTATATAGTTTTATGTTATTACAGACAGTAGTCCATCTGTTTCTCTGCACACTTTATTTGGCCCTTTTATCCTGTTCTTCAATGGTGAGGACTTCCACGGGTCCATCACAGAGAACATATTTTTTGGGTGGTGGATCATTCTCAGCATTGCTGTGACAATGATGTGGTGGTGGCATGTTGATGTGTGTTACACCAGTATGAGTGGATCAGACATAGCAGTGCTGCTGGACATCTTTTTGAACATCCCAGTGTCACTGAGGACTGAATAGTCCAACAACCAAAAATATGCAGCCGTCAGTGTCCTTTGGCAACAGATGAGGTAATGTAAATCTTTAAGTAGACTTTTAATCTACTTAGCGGACCAACAAAGTAAGTGTATCTAATAGAGTGGAAAGAAAGTTTTAAAAACTGTTTAAAAACTCAAGTATCACTGCTGTGTTTGATCCACTCAGTACAGGATTTCTTGTGAAGTTAAGCAACATACCTATATTTGCAAAGCGTTAAGGCTAATTTATATGTATAATTTGAAACATTTGTCGTGTCTTTATTTTAAGGAACAACAACATTTTAGATTGTTGGCAGTGCATTGAGCATTGTAAGAGCCAACTTAAGCCAATTCAAGCTAAATTTCTTATGTTTCCTCAGCAGATTACTATCAATGTACATGTCAAATGTGGTCACAATCAGAGCAGATCAGATTTATGGGCCCCTGTGTCAGAATAAACCACACTGAACCAATTGATTCATAACTTGTAATAATACCATGCTTAAAAGGCAAGATTTTTTAAATAATAATTGACCTTGAGACTTTGATGGTTGTTTTAATACCAACGGGATACAATACAGTTTTTAAAAGACTTGCATGTGCAAGTGTGAAATATAATACATTCAGACACAAGATAAATATAATAATATAAGTTTTCAATTTCTTGTATTTTTCTTTTAAGGTGGTAATTGCAGGTATTGCAGAAGCCCCCTCTGGTGGCCACAAATAACTATAGCATCACCTGATTCTGCGATCAAGATGGGTTCAAATAAAATTACAAGATTCCCTGTTAAGTTTAGCAGCATACAAATATTTGCGAAGTGTTACGTCTTACTGAGACATGTAATTTAAAAACCACTACAGTTTACCTTAATCTTAGACAGAAATAAGGAAATTATTGACTGTTGGCAGTACACTGCCATTGTAAGAGCCATTGTAAGAGCCAAGTGAAAGCTGATTTAAGGTAAATTGATTTGTACCTTGCAAAAATACTGTGCTTAAAAGGCAAGACTTTTTAAAATAATTATTGACCTTGAGAATTCACTGGTTGTCTTAAACCATGTTTGAGATGATGCAATAAAAATCCAGGAAGAAGTATGAAAAAAAAACTTTTCTGTAAAAAAAATTTACAGGAAAACAATAAGTCATATTTCCACATTTCCTGTGCAATTTTGGAACAGACATATAATTGCAAAGTTTTAGATGTTAATGAGATGTGCAGGTTGAAGCCATTATCTTTATTTTAATCATAGAAACAAATAACGAAATTGAAGTAAATTCACTTTAGATTAAGCATTGTATGTGCCCACAAAGACCACTTTAATTGACACTTGGCATGCTTCCTCAGGCGATTGTTTTGTACAATATTTCCAAATTTGGTTATAAGCAGAGAAAGACAGATGGATTCATAGCCTAATATGTCAGGAAATGCCGAACAGTCATTCTTTTCAATAAAAGTTCATTTTTTAAACAACTGCAGAAAAACTAATTTTACATATAATTTTAAACAGAATTTTAAAAGACTTGTATTTGAAAAAATGTTGGTTTCTGTGCTAGGCATGAAGTGATCTGTATCCAAAAAAAATAATAATAATACGACTGAGTAGCGCCACCTCATGGCCAAGAAAACAGATTTTTGTTGTTATAGCACCCCCTACTGAATGGTATCAAACTTGGTGGGCTTTCACAGAACCATGTGAGGTATAGGCCTCACATGTTAAGTTACGCAAGAATTGGCCAAAGCATTCCCGATCTGTAGCCACTTTTGGGAAATCAGCTAAAGCCGGAGAGGCTTAATTGGCACATGATGGCTATATTGTTGGATATTTTTTTTTAATTCTTGACCTCCAGACCTATGGTGCTTGGACCCCTAAATATGGCTGCAAGCGCCAATCATCAGGATCAGTCCACTGAGGCTCTCATTTATAAACATAATTATTGCATTCAACATCTTCGAAAAACATCAGGATATAAACCTTGTGTTGTTTCAATACACTGACAGCCTAGACTAGGGGTCAATAATGAACCAAGCAACATTTTAGCAACTAGTTAGAAATTCTGAATTATTACAACAGTGCTTCAAATAAACATCCAACACTGACGTTACAAATAAACTGCAGATTGTGTAATGTGTCCATTTCCCAACAATATCTGCTCTTTGAGTGATATAAGCTTTTTGTGATAGTGCAGAAACTCAGCAACTGACTGGTTTAACCAAATAAACTGCTGGCACTTAACCCCCTAGAGAGAAGGGCCAGAGCTTTTATTTTTTTTATTTACAAATAAAGCCCTAAGAGTTCAAAATATTAGCATCTATATTAGCAAAACAAGGAAGTTCCCTCATGTCCACATTTGTAAGGCCTTATCGAGACCCACAGCAAATGTGGACAGGAATAAATAATCATGTTCAAAAATGCATAATGCATAAAAGTTAATGGATACATTCCCATACATAAGCAGAATCATAACTTGTTCAAGAAATATATGAACAGTTGCGCATTATTAACATTTTCCAAGGTCTTCCCATTTCTGTACATATCACTCTCTACAGTCTCTTGTCAGGACTCTTAGAACATTCCAGCAAAAATAAACCTAGAGTAGCATAAACCTAGAGATTGTAATACAGAGGTTCTGAACAGTAACTATGTAGAATTCATGCACTGCACCTTTTCTTGTCATAAAAAACAGCAATATCTGCTTTGTGTACCCTATCTTGGATTGAGAATCACTGTTCTAAGCACTGTTCTAACCATGCAACCAAGCAAGCAATTTAAGTTAAAATGCATATATATCATATTTTACATGGAAAAAAAGAAGCAACTAGACCACAAATGACATTCGAAAAAAATTTAATCTAGATCAAGGTGGTTCTTATTCTTGGTCTAGAGTTCCAATGCCCTGAATTTTCCTGTCTACCCTGTCTTTCCTGCCCCAGCTCACTTATTAAACAAACCCTTACTGAGCTGATGTGGATGTAGTAAGCCAGGGAAAACAATGAACCTTGTAAGGCAAGGATACTTCAGAACCTACTGATCCATAAGGAGTGACAGTATGGTTAATTGGTCAGACCAGTGCTTCCCGAGTCATTAACATAAGATATTGGCTGCAGCCTGGTTTATTCTGCAATAAGGTTGAAAATCTCTAGCATCTCATGATCCAGTTCAGTTTTGATTTGAGATGAGAGAATGTGACCCTAAAACAATTCTTACTGCATCTTGATTAAAAAATCTTTTAGAAGAGAACTGCGAGAAACAATTATTTTTCTCTTGATTACTTTGCAGAATACATTGTTTTTATGTGTTGCCAAACAAAACTTCAAATTTGTCATCAGTTAGCAATAAATTACTAAAAAAGGAATTACCTGTCATCTTTATGAAAAAGACAACTGACTATGAAGTTAAACATAGTTACATTTAAATGGGTTTAAAATGTGCAGACAGCAGAAACCCTCATTAAACATACTGAAAATATATTTAAGAATTTGTCCTTCCATACCAGTAGCATAAATTAATAATTAATTTCTCACCAAAGATGAGACAATATCAAATTTCATATGTTTTCCAAGCTACTTCACTATAATCTATGACAGTTTTTCAAGGACAGAGCAATCCCTGGGGTGGGAACCACTGGATCAGACAAATCATTAAACAGAAACTAGTGTTTGTTGTCAGAAGTGGGCACCTGTTTGTTTGCCTACGCACTGAGCAGTACTGAGGGCAGAGACTAGGTGACCTTCTGAAACAGAACTCACCTCAATGAGTTTCCGCTCATAGCTGGCCGCCAGTTCCTCCACATCAGCTACAGACCTGTGCTGTGATGTTGCAGCAGAGCCATCACAGTTCCTCAGCATGGGCAGAGCTGCAGGACAACAACAGCGTTAGCCAAAACTGCACTACACTTATGAAAGCAATGACAATGACAGTGACTGAATGTGGTCCTAAAGATAAAAAAGAGCTGTTTATGATTTACTGAACAATGAGCTATTTAAGCAGCACTATTTTCAGTCAGTCCATGCACAGCTTGCTTTAAACGATTGCATGTCTGGTGGGAATTAACATAAAAAGATTTTCCTTGCCTTCTGGACTTTTTCTATCAACAGACTCCTTTGTTCCTTCTAAACATTTTCGAAAATGGTTCATCACGTAATGCCAGTAAACAGAACTCATCTAGGCTGCAAACATGGCATAATGAAATTTCAGAGAAACAAACAAAAGTGTAAAGGGCTCTACATAATGTGACTTGAGACTTTTACCAAGAGTTCTATATAATTTGACTCGTGACTTGCACCAATAGTGTAAGTCTTTTTGATGCTCTATAGAACAAGTTGAGTTGCCATGGTTCTCTCTCTCTCTCTCTCATATATATATATATATATATATATATATATATATATATATATATATATATATATATATATATACACACACACTGACTTCACTTCCTTGAAAAGTCCTTGAAAAACACCCTTTTTAAGAGTGAAAACTTTGCTCTCTCTCTTTTTATTCCCTGTAAAATAAAGTCCAGCATTGTGAGTTTAAGGGAGGGGAACTGATTCAAGGAGGTGTGATGGCAGGATTAGGCCAAGCAGGATGGTTGTTAAGTATCAGTGTAATGCAGACAGCCTGATAAGAGAGGGAGGGGCCGAGGCCAACGGAGAAGAACACAGGCCTACACAGCAAGCCCAAAAGGCACAGTGCTGTTAGACTAGCTGTGCAGCTATAAACCCCCCCAACAAGCACATGGAGAAAGAGTCAACAAGACTGATATGGTCAAAACATTACCACTGCACTTGCACATAGCTACCTGCCATTTCACTCATGCTTATCCCCTGCCTTTCCAATCAGCTGTGTAGCCCTCTAACCCACACAGGACTACTGTCAGCAAGACCGCTAAAGGCACAGCCCACACTGCTGATTCCAATCCTCCACCAGTTTGGTCTCAATAAAAAGTGTGTGTGTGTGTGTACATTACCATGACCTATACATACAGACAGGCAGGTTTGTCTCCTGCAACATAAATCAATTTACCAGTAATGTCCAGCATGTCTTTTATATTGTCGTGTGTGTGTTTGTGTGCATGTGTGTGCGCATGTGTCTGTCTGCCTGTGCATCAATGCAGACAAAGTTGACAAAATATGTTGTCAGTTCACGGCTATAATACCAAAAAGACAATATAGCCGCAAGCAGCAAGGAGCGGGTTCAAGCATGCAACAGCAGTATGGGCCCTTCTGCAGGTTTAGCCCATTAGGCCTAAAAAGGCCTCAAGCTTTTGGTTTAGCCCATTAGGCCTAAAAAGGCCTCAAACTTTTCGTTTAGCCCATTAGGCCTAAAAAGGCCTCAAGCTGTGGGTCTTATTCATAAGCAGAGTGAATAGAACTGAAAGGAAGTCAGTTCGTCAAAAGGCCTTCACCTGCCATAAAAAGTGAGCAGAGGTCTTTAAACACATTATAGGTTTACATTCATATGTACTGATCTACACTGGTTTGTAGAACATCCAAGAGGTTGTCAACATAGATGTCAAAACTACATGACTAATGGCAGCATTTCTCACATAGTAGCACTTGCACAGTGGATTGGTTCTATATTTACCCTTTGATTTGATGTAGGCCACAGTGAGGCTAATGCACTCATAAGGGGCAGTAATGGTGTGAGCAGCTCAGTGAAAGTGGGTCAGAATTTGTCAAAAGGTCTCAATATGGTATGATTATTGATCAGGGACCATATATGAGGCTGTATCCTAAGTTTTGAGTAGACTGACCTTTTGACCTTTGTATAATAAGTCTTTGTATAATGTAGACTTTGAATGAATAAACCAAAATAAAAGACAAGCAGTACAAATTTTCAAATAACATGCAATTAGAAAGTTGTTCAGGTCGGTGAGTCACATGGTACCAATTATTTGTTTGCAGACCTTGTAATAACACTGTAATTGCATTTTAATTGATTTTTAAGTGTTTTTGAGTGCTGAAGCGCCCCCTAAAGGCCAATCTGGACCAAACTTGGCATCCTCTATTATAGTCTTAATTTGAATAAATCCTCAAAGAATGGACATGATCTGACCAATGGCTGTTGAGTTATAGCAAATCAAGCTAGCAATGCAATGGCCGCAGCAATTAATTGATTGTTGCACACCATGCTGAGTAAAAAACTCAAAATGTTTTTGATAATTATTTACCTAGTGATGCCACAGAATTGTTCTAGACCAGGTTCGAAAAGATTGGATCAAAATCCAGAGACTAGTTCGAAAAGGAGGGTTTTCAAACAGTTAATGATCACAAAAAAACTGTACAGTTTTGTGATAAACATGTATTTGCAAAATTGTTTGTCATAATGTACTACAATGGATTCATATTGGTTTTTCATCCAACCTGTAATAATATAGTAATGACATGTAATAAAAGGTTTGTTTTTATGAATAGCGCCCCCCAGTGGTCAAATCTTTTGAAACTTGATTATTTGTTATGAGGTGGGTAGTTGTAGACATCATTCAAGTTTCATGATGATTGGTCAATGTTAAGCCTGTAAAAAGCCTGCTAAATGCTAATTGGCCGATGGCGACCACAAATTTTGATGTATCGTCCTTATAGGACCACTTATAGTATGGCCATTAGATGCTGCATGCAAAGTTTCAGCTTAATCGGATGTACGGATGCTGGGAAACAGCCAAGTAGCATTAACTCCGCCCCCTAATTACTTATGTGCATAAAAATCGAATGGCCACCTCAGAATCTTCTGCCGAATATGTCTATCAAGTTTGAAATTTGTTGGCTGAAGGGTTGCCAAGTTACAGAATTTTCAATTAATTCAGAATTATTTTGAATTTATCCAGAAGGGTTCATTTGCATATGGCAGCCATGCTGTTTAAAAAAGTCACAATGTTTTTGATAATTATTGAGGTTCAGGCTCTTCTAAATTATTTGACACCAATTACATGAGGATCGGGCAAAAATTGTAGGACTAGTTCGCAAAAGTAGGTTTTGCATATTTTGCAGTATTGCGAAAAATCTAAGTGGGCGGAGCTGAATGGTCCCAATAGCAAAGTTGTTTGTTTGGACCCATAGAACCAGGAAAAAAATGTGTCTTGTCTGGCAAAAATCTGCATTAGGAGTTATTAGGCAAAACTGATTTTTCTGCGCTATAGCGCCCCCTTGTGGCCGACTGGGCTGATTTCTTGCGCCTGAGTAGCGGGAGGGACTACTACCTATTGACCAAGTTTCATGTCTCTAGGACTTACGGTTTGGGCTGTGCGTTCCGTTTCAGGGAAGAAAAATAATAAGAAAAATCTAGGGTTCAATGTATTGCATGCTTGAACCCTAATTACTCTTTCCTTCATATTGATTGGGGCATGTAGGAAAAATTGATTTGTTCTCCGGATTTCAGACAACTTTAAACGAGTGCTGAGATAACAAAGGGAGCTATCCTGGGTAAAATAAAGATTATTCTTCTCTGAATGGCCCATAGATACGTTTGCTCATGTTTGTGCACCCTACCATTAAGTTCAACTATTTCTTTCATTATCACAGTCTGACTTTTTTGCTGCTGTTGTTTTTTTTCTTTATTTTCACAAAGGCAAAAAAAGTTTTCTTAAGAAAACTTGTCATTTACAAAAAAAGGTTTACTTGTATATTTTCTGAGCATACTTACCCAGTCTAACAGATACTATGATCATGTAAACGAAACATTGATTACAGAGATAAGACCACTGGCAATGTTCAGTAATGTTCAGCAATGCAATTTAACTGAGAGAGGGATCAAACAGGCAGGGATTTGCAGTCCTATCATCAACAACACTGAGCGAAAGGAGTGGTAGACAGCAAAACTATGAAAATGAAAATTCCACAAAATGGCTCTTAGCAACAGTGAACACACACACACACACACACACACACACACACACACATATACGTGTGTGTGTGTGTGAAATGAATAAGTCATGCCTATTCATAATTTAAAACACTATACAGGTACTACACTACATAGTTCTTATGAAGATTCAGTGCACACTAGACAAAACAAAAATCTAAACTAACAAGTCTTATGGGCAAGTATTTGAAAAAGATTGTAATTGAAAATTTAGTGATGCATCAATACCATTTTTTTCAGAATAAGTACGAGCACATATTTTTAGTATTCGCCGATACCATACCATAATGAACTACTGTTAAAAAGTAACTCTACCCCTGGCTCAACTTTGAAAAAAATGGGAGGGGCACGCTGGGAGTGGCAATGAAGTGATCTACGGGTTTGGAGGTGGAGCTGCAAGGGAAACCAGGTGGGCTGGGCTGCTGTGTTTTTAAAGCTAGCGTACATCAGCTACCAGAAAATATGGAGAGTGACAGAATCAAACTTTCCCCTTCATAAATCGAGCCCTTGGCGCACGCATTCACTGAACAGAAATCAACGACAAGCAACACTGGAAAGCGGGAAAAAAGTTCGAAAAAGGCTGTACGGACAAAAGGTTGACAAGGTCGGTAACAATGGCCATTTAACGTTAACCTGTCCTGAACTGTTTGGCTTTCCGTAGTTCCAGTGTTGCACGCCGTTATGTCTGTTCAGTGAGTGCACACGCCCGAGAGTTTGAGTTGTGAAGAAAAACGTGAATCGGATGCAACACCGGCAGCTTTATGGAGAATTGCAAGAATCCTCGCTTTATCGGTCCAACATCTTTATTACAAACTAAGCTTAGATTAATTATCTACAATTATCTAGAGTTATTTACAGTTTGTTCAGACATCTGGCATATCGCAGCCTTGTGAGGTGGTGCTTGGGGTATTTAGCTCAGCGCATGAGTGTGGTTATCTCCTCCATCCTGGCCCCTACGTTTTCATATTTATGACTGCGGCACGAGCAGGGCATCAGGGGACGGTAATGTTGGTTGACTGATTGCCTATAGCAGAGTTGAACCAGGGGGCGCTGCAGAGGCGGAACTGACCACGATAAAAATGATATTTTTACAGTTTGGAAAGATGTGTTCACATTTTAAGCAAGACTGGTATATTTTATTATTACAGAGCAGTGCATTTCAGCTGTTAATGAAAAAAAAGGTCTAGTTATTCTTTAAATCTAGCTGATTTAAGCGCATAGCTAGCTATGCTACAATTGCTACCTTTGATTGAGTAGCACTGCAGTGAAGAAGAGTGGGTTTTGTTCCACGTCAGAAAAATGCTTCTGTACAGCTGTAAGTAAAGTACAATTATAGTTTTGGTGCTCTTCATTAGAGGTCTGCACGGGCCTGATTATTAATACCCGCACCCACCCGATTCAATCACTAATCACGTCCCCCTGCGCCTGCAAAATCAAGCGTGATTCTTGGCCACTCCCGCTTGCAGAAGCTAGCACCACTTTTGCCTGCACCGCCCGCTTCAACCACACACCATGCCCACCTGCACTCGCACTTTGGACTGTGCATGTGGTCCTCGTCAACTCCCGCCTGTGTTTGCTGTAATAATCTCCACTGCTGTAGGACGTGTCAGTGCAAACTTTGTGACATGCCGGAGCTGCCTCTAGACCCATGGTAAATTCACACATCCAGCAGCACAAATAAACGTATTTTGTGTATTTAAGGCTAAACAAAGCCAGATGAACTTGCACCATGTAATGAGCGTTGGGTCATGTGACGTAACTGTCAACAGACAAGTAGGCAGCACCACAGCCAAAAAAAAAGCAGCTTGACTTGCTAACATTATTTTTATCTGTATCAGCATTATATTGTTAGCTAATTACTCTATAAAACGTCTACACGTCAGCTGAAGTTAAATTTAAGCCAAAAACAGAGACTGAGGCTATGGCACAGATAAAAAAAGCCAAAAGAATTGTTGTGAAAAAAATCTTTTGATTTTGTGCTTAGATATTTACTGGATACTCTACAACAGGGGTGACCAACTTCAGGCCTGGAGAGCTGGTGTCCTGCAGAGTTTGGTGATTCCCTGCTCAAACACACCTGATAACACTCATCTGTTAATTCCCAGGTTTAGTGGGTGTGTTTAAGTAGGGAAACTACAAAACTGTGCTGGACACTGAACCGGAGTTCATGTGTTTTGCTGTTTGTGATTACTAACATGTTTTTGTCTGCAGCACACTTGCACCTTATTTGTTGCTTGCCTGTTGGCTTCTACAAGCAGTCAACAATTGTCCATGCCCACCCCACTCAGCCAACCATAATACCCGCCTACACGAGCTTGCAACCTGTTGGCTGTTTACCCGCATTGACTGCGGTGCTTCAAAATGAATCCAACCTGCACATGATTTAGCAGATCACGTGGGACCCGCGAGTGAACCTGCCTTGTGCAAACCTCTACTCCTCATCAGTCCTCATCAGTCTCTGTAGCACAGTGACAGTAGAAATAACATCTGAGGTTAATGCGCCTGAGGAGTTCACGTGTGGACTTTTACGTCTTAGTCTTTTATGTGGCTGCAGTTAAATGTCCTCTGGAGCCAAAAACATACAGAAATCTTGTTCTTTGGTGGCTCACACTGTACAAAAACACTCCATTCATACCGTCGCTACAGACAGCTCTGTTTACAGACAATTTCAAATAAAGCAGTTTCATTCAAAATAAAATGCTGCGCACAGAGTACTGAGCAAACAGGCTAAGAACCTGAGCTGCACTGCTAACACTGCACTTAAGCTAAAAGACAGGCATGGGTGTACACCACTGATATACATATATAGATGTCATGTTGGGTTCAGCCAGGCATGTCAAAATGTTGCTGGACTGCAATCAATACCATTACAGAGCAGCAGTTTAAGAAAAGTACTGTCCAAAATTATACTATTTCAAGAACACTGCACTCAGAAAATAAGACAGGATTATATAATGGAGAGAATGCAGAGATTCACACTCATGTTTGTGTGATGTTTTTGTGTAGATCTGGCCATGTGTTTGGTGAAACACAGAGAACCTGCTGGTGTGATTGTTTTTCCCCTGGTTTCAAATTAAGCTGATTTCATTTAATACACAGGGGATCTTAACTTGATGTAGTACTTATTTATCCATTTACAATGCTTGTTAATGCTGCATAAGCCTTGTAGTAAGTTAGCATTCCATAATCAGTGCAGATATTCACAACAGATTAGCACCTCTTACACGAAAAATAGTCATCTTCTTGTTTGAATTTTCCCGTTCCACCTTAAATCACGCAGCAGCCAGCTTCTTGTTCGAATTTTCCCATTCCATCTAAAATGGTGCAGCCCTTAGGCGCTAGAATGTAACTGCTGTACCATTTAAGATGGAACAGAAAAATTCGAACAAGAAACTGGTGAATAAGAAGCCAGCTTCAGCTTTGTTCTTTTCACTGTTTTGGGGGGTTTGTTTCATTTTTATGTGCATTAAGATGAGAAGTCATTCACACATTGATGGATTTGCTGATGTGTGTGAGATTATGTTTCTACCGGAGCTCACGCTACACTCTGTTTTTAACATCAGGTGCAGACCGAATACTTTTCAGCTGCTTCAGACAGCTAACCAGCACAGGTATTAAATAGAAAGAAAAGCTACTGAGAGCAGTCCATGCAATGTAGAATGTCTATGTCTTAGGTGTGCAATGATTATTCGACTTAGTCGACTAAAATCGACGACCAAATTAGTTGGCAACTAATTTAGTAGTCGATTAGTTGGTGACGTCATTACGCGTCTTTCTCGCGCTCTCTAGGAACGTTTGGACATTTCCGCTTACTGGAGAGTTAACAACAGCGCGATGGCTGCCTCAAGAACAAAATCCTTAAAAGTGTGGGAGCTAAACTCAGAAAAAAAGGTTGTCAGTTGTGCTATTTGTAAAGCCGACCGTAGCTGACAATGGGAGCACATCCTCCATGATGGAGCATCTGAAAGGGAAACTCGTCGGCTCACTGGGTGAAAAAGATTCGTCTCGGTAAGACACGCCGCGTCCCAAATCGCATACTAGCAACCTAAATAGTGTATAAAAAATTGCGCATCTACCATTAGAAGTGCACTCATTAGTGTAGTATGTGAAGTACAGAAGTGTGTGGTTTGGGACGCGGCGATAGTTGTGCTGGCGAGCTAGTTAGCTACTGTTAATGCTAAAAGCCGTCCTACTTCTTGTTATGAGCTGAGCTGTAACATTTGTATTTTGAAATGCAGGTTCACTGGTATCGTTAAAGTTGTAACAGAGAAGCAAGTAACTATTATTCACAGCGACCCTGTTCACTTTCCAAATAACGTTTACACTTTTAAACACTGCATCGTTGTCTTAACGTCGAGGCCACCGGTGCGTTCAAATTCAGCGAACACAGGAGAGCGTTTCCAAACAGTTTTCCGCGAACGCTTGGCACCACTCGCTAACAGTTTAGGTAGGTGGATAAAGGGTTACCAATGAAATGAAGCGTTTACACAAAAGCGTTCAAATTTAACTGTTTATAGAGAAGTTTGCCACAAACATTCGCCATGTTATCATCCGCTCTATCGGAGCGCAACTTCTCTGCTGCGGGGAGGAGCACGGCGAGATGCTGACTTTCCTCCGTTTAAGTAAAGACCTATGACTGTAAAATTTAGTTGCATTTAGTTTAGACAGACAGCAGAATGCACAGAGCATGTTTAAGTTTAATATTTAAATTTAGATTGATTTTTTTAATTTACTTGATTAAAGAAAAACTGATTTAGTTTTATTTTATTGCTGCTACTTTGCACATCCTTGGTCATAAATTTTGACAGGAAAAATACATTGGAGTTTTATTTTTTTTTTATCTTTTGTATTAGCAGGAAAGTTAATTAAAACAGTGAATTCTTGAATGGTATTCATCTTTATTGTCTTCACTGTTAGTTAGCAAATGCATAAAACAACCTCAAGCTAAATTTAAAAGCCAATAGCTACATAAAAGTTATTTGGTAATGTAGTTATTCATAATCTGAATAATCAATTATTCGTTTCAGTAATCGAAAGATTACTCAACTATCAGATTAGTCGTTTGTTGCAGCCCTACTGAGTATTATAATAAAACAACTCCTCAGACCTCAATTGGCGGTGGGAATCTCGAGGCACCTCACGATTCGATTCCATTACAATTCAGAGGGCTGCGATGCGATTATAAAATGATTATCAATGCATCTTTTTTTTCTATACAGGATTTCTTTTTTCTCACTGTGTGAGGACTTGGTAGTTTTAAAGCAAAGTACTTGTAATGATCCATAATGAATTTACTTCTAATATCTAATAAAACAAATGGAAGTGATGTGGTAAGTGAACTGGAAGGCTCTCATTCACTGCTCTTGTTTAGAGCACATGAGATAAATATGCCCATTCTCATGCGCTGAGCTAAATGCGATAAAATGCACAGTTGCGGTGAAATAAGATCCTGTGGCAGTGGATGTCCACGCGTCACATGTTACAGCTATCCTACCCGTTTTCTTCAGTGATTTCATAACTTTGATTTTGGTCTCGTTGTAGAAAGTGGGTTGGTCGTTGTGTCAGATGCTGTATCTCGGCTCCAAAGTGTGCAACATAGCGCGAAAGCCCTGGTTCTCAATGACCAAGTATGGAGGCATATCCTTGGCAATAACAGTTGCAAAAGAGTTTGTAATTCACTTCCTAGTTTGACATAGCTTGCTCGATGGTCCTCTGGTTGGCAGCAAGTACAACCAGATGGGAAAACGGGTGGAAACACGTAATATGGTTTCTCATGTTTGTTGTTTCCAAAATATTTTAGTTTAGTATGACACAACTTGCATATAGTGTGGCTCTTGTCCAGGTCCTTTTTCCCCTTCAACTTCATAGAAGCCAAAGTGCTTCCATACGCTAGCTCAGGGGTCGGCAACATGCGGCTCTTTTATTGTTCTGATAAAAATAAAATAATCCTCATTTGCAGCAAAATAAAGCTCTGCTGATCGTTCAAAGCCTGTTTTAACAAGAGATGGTCTTAAACGCCTAGTTTAGTCTAGCTAGCAGCCAACGAAAAGGCAAAGAGAGAGATTTAAGACAAACATTTGGAGACAAATGAATTTATTTGCATTTATAAGCACTGCAGTTGGTTTCCTGGTACGTTAAATCTACAACGAGACTGTCAAACACTAAAAAGTCGCAAAGCTGAAGTCAGCTTCTTGTTCGAATTGTCCTGTTCAACCTTAAATAGTGTAACATTTACATTCTGGCGCCTCAGGCAGAATTAAAGGTGGAAAGGGAAAATTAGAACAAGAAGCTAGAGAATGAGAAGCTGACTTCAGCCTCGTAAAACAGTCGAATGTTGAGAGACATTTTACAAGACACTTAAACTTCTGAAGAAATGTTTTCGGGAGGAGCTGTGAGGAAAGCGGCTATAGCTAAAGCTTAAAGCAGAGCAAAGTGTTTTCGTTTATATTTTTTAGCCTTTACTAGGACATTATCACATACTGAGACATATTGAACATTAAATGTTGTGGCTCCGAAGGTGGTTTGATTTTTGTTGAAAGGACAAAATGGCTCTTCTTAACATTTAGGTTGTCAACTCCTGAATTAACCTGGCTTTTAATGTGGAGGATGCCGGTCAGATTTCTCGCTCATCCATTTGTGTTTTTGTTATGTGCACGTTCACAGAGTGTCCGGGTGCTGCCCTTCCGCACTTCCAAGTTCCACCTTTTGCGTTCCATCAACATTACATTATAAATTAATATATCAAACCAAATCAAACCATTTCCTGGTTAAAGCCACAGCCCCCCCAGCATAGCACAATGGACGGAGAGAGTAAAAAAGGTCTTTATTATGGCGAAAAACACAGCAAGGTTACAGTTAGGAACAGATAGGTTTTTTTTAAAAGATGGTCCGCATTACTACAGAACACTTGTCGTCTGTTTCCTAGGGTTTGTTTTTTCCTTTCACTACAAAGAACTAGTTTACAACAATGCTTGTTTATGTCGATTGTTAGTAATAATAATTTTAATTATTTTCTGACAAAGCGGTTGTGTTTGTGTATGTTTAAAAATTAACTAAAATCAGACTTGTTCCCGGTGGGAATCTGCCAAGGCAGAACTTTTAAAGTGACCAGTGACTATGTCCGACTGTGACTGAGTCAGTAACACTTCTCTATGTCTGCAGAGCCTCCTTCACTGCCAGCTTGAGATGTTGGTTCATTAGCACAGCAGTGTACGCTTAGCTTATGTCATATGGTATCAGCTGGTATCAGATGTTGGTATCAGTGAATTTGTATGAGTATGAGTGAATGATCATGATATCGGCCCGTGGCATGCGAAAGTTTGGGCAGGCCTGTCAAAATTTTTGTTACTGTGGATAGTTAAGTGCGTAGAAGATGAACCGATCTGCAAAAGGAATAAAGATGAAACATTCTTTTCAGCACTTTAAGCAAGGAACCCTAAGAGATCTGAGCTCTCAGATAACTTTTACAAAGGTTTTAGAACTTAATTAGCTTGTTAGGGCTATGGCTTGTTCACAATCATTGTTAGGAAAGGCCAGGTGATGCAAATTTCAAAGCAAATTTATAAATACTCCTTAAACCTGGCCCAACAAATAGCAGCTATGGACTCCTCTAAGCAACTGTCTAAGACTAGAAAAATTAAAATATTTGATGCCCACAAAGCAGGAGATGGCTATAAGAAGCATTTCCAGTTAACAAGTTGACAGTTAACAAGAACGGTGGAGGTCAAGCTAAGGTCTGGAACACCATGAAAACTTTCAGAGAGAACTGCTCATAGGATTGCTATTTGACTGCAAAAGACGTTCAGGAAGATTTAGCCGACTCTGGAGTGGTGGTGCACTGTTCTACAGTGCAGCGAGAGATGAACAAATATAACCTTCAAAAAGCTATCCTTTGTCCTTACCACAAAATTCAGCATCAGAAGTCTGCAAAGAAACATCTAAACAAGCCTGAAGCATTTTGGAAACAAGCCCTGTGGAGTAATTAAGTTAAAATAGAACTTTTTAGCTGCAGTGAGCAAAGGTATGTTTGGAGAAACATGTTTGCAGATGTATGTTTGTAGAATTTCATGAAAAGAACACCTCTCCAACTGTTAATCAATTATGTTTTCCAATTTTTCCAAGTGCTAGGCAGTGGATTGATCATGCTTTGGGCTTGTGTTGCAGCCTGCAGCACAGGGAACGTTTCACTGGTAGATGGAAAAATGGATTCAATTAAATGCCAGTAAATGCTGGAACCAAACATCAGTGTGTGTAAAAAAGCTAAATATGAAAAGAGGATGGCATTCATAACAGGATAATGAACCTAAACACACTTCAAAATCCATAATGGACTATCTTTAGAGGCATAAGCTGAAGGTTTTGCAATAGACCTCACATTCTTGCGACCTAAACATTATTGTTTAGGTCGCAAGAATGTGCAACATTTATTGAAAATCTGTCTATGGACCTCAAAAGAGCAATGCAAGCAAGACAGCCAAAGAATTTCACAGAACTAGAAGCCTTTTGCAAGAAAGAATGGGCATATATCCTCCAAACAAGAACTGAAAGACACTTAGCTGGTACAAAGTGTTTTCAAGTTGTGGTATTTTCTAAAGGAGGTGTTGCTAAGATCTGACCATACAGGGTGCGGTGTTCCACTAAAGCATTTTGTTGTCTCCTTGTGACTATTTCATATTAGAAATATAACAAACTTAATTTTATTATTAAAATTACATAAAGTACTAGCATATGCAGTACAGAGCAAACTGTAGTTCAGTTCACATCAAATAAAAACAATATAGTTCTTAAAAGGATGAAAAGGTATGCTTGGTTTATGTATGTATTGTTCCACAGTTATCCAAAAATTCCACATTTAGAGACTGGGCACCCGTTAAAGTTTAGAGTTTACCCACTGTCTTTACCACTACATCCTTGAGGACAGTGCGGCAATGTATATTCCAATTATGATGAGAGACTTTGAAAAGGCATAAGCTGTTTTCTCTTGGTGTGAAAAGACTTCATGACAACAGTAAACTATAATTAAGCACATAAAAAACATTTCTGATGTTTTTCCTTGAGTGCCAGTTCTCCAGTGTGACAGCCTCTCAGGTAATTGATATGTGGTCCCGCCTTATTGATTTATCCGTTTATTTTTGCCCAAGAGTTATTTTCGCTGCATAATCATGATCTATAATTGTCTTTCTATATTTATATTCTGTATTTTTGCACATTATTTTCCTGTGATAGCCCTGAACCTTCCTTCTGAAGACTGTATTACATTTTTTTAAAAATTGTTTATAAATATGCCTGGAACTGTAACCTGCCAAGTGCAATGAAAAATGAAAAGCAAAAGCAGAAGGAAGAGGAGTGTGGGGACCTATCCCTCTGCAGAAGAATGCTGCTGGAAGTTAAAACTGTCATTATCCAGTCCTGGGTCTAGAGCTTTTAACAGATGAAGACTACACAGCAGCAGACAAGCTGTTGGACACACACTGTGTAGTAGGGGGAGTTTTCATAGGGTGCAGAACATCCATGCCCTTCGGCCTCAGCATCACACACAATGTGGACATATGCTCAGCGCCCCAGCCCTGTGCTTCAGTGTTGTGCAATTAACAAAGTGGAGCTAATTCATTCAGAAGTGCCCTTGAAGCATAAGTGTCAAGCACATATAAGCCTCTCCATGGACAATAATAAGTAACCTATAGTACTGTGTGTCAGAGTGACTAGTTCTCTCCACACTACTGTAATGAACAGGCCTGAAATGCTGGAGATTTGTGGGAAAATACCAGAGATTAGGACAGGTGATTAGCATTTCCATATTTCTTTAAATCAATTTATCTATCAACTGTTTAGTTCTATTAATATTATGGCTTCTTTAGTTCCTCTTTCTTGGTGCAATAATACCATCTTTAATGGTTCAATGAAATATCAGATGACATCCGCTTCCTGTAGTGTTCCACAATCTGTCAGAATTGTACATCATATAAACTAGGTCTAGGCGATATATGTTATCATTATCCCGATAAATTAATGTTTTTTTGAGAATATTGGGTATATCAGTAATTTCTCAACACTGACCAAATTAATGCTTTATGAAAAAGAGGTTAACAGCAAGCAGCTGTTTAAGGTGTCTGTGTGTGAAAGAAAGCACCAGCATATGGTTAAAACAACGCAAACGTGTGAAATGCCTCCAAAAAGCTGATAGGAACAGTAAGGTAATTAACAGGCCCCAACAAAAATGTTAGCTGAATACAGAGAGGATTCACTCCACACTACAATATTATGACTTTTTTTGTTGTTGTTGTTTTAAAAATGTAACATTTGAGACCTGTCTCTTTATATTTGACAAGTGACAGTTATACATGTCATTACTGTTAGAGTGTGTGAATTTTCAAATCATATAAAACCATAGCAGCTAATATTGGTTATCTGACATCTTAAATTTATTTTTTTGGTTAAAATGTTCATTTTTAGTTTAATTTTTAAAATCAATATCGGTATCAGCGACAAAATGTTCATAATGGTCAGACCCTAAAGAGAACAGGGCTAACTCTAGAATGGCAAGCTCAAAGTAAGAGACTCTCACTCTGTGAAGTTGGATTTTCTGCTTCTCGTGATCCAAGCAATCCACATATATTCTGTAATGTTAACACGGTTTGTACGGGTCCTGGAAAACCTTGAAAGTCATGTAAAATAAATGTGCCAAAATCCAGTACTGAATTCTCCTTGAAAAATGATCAAATCGAAAAATGTACTTCAAAACCATGGAAAATATCATCATGAGTATCTGTCATCATTTTTATTTCATAAAATACATTCAAGCACATTCAACCTTACCTTATGGTTTGGTTTAAAGGCCTTCATACACCGAATGCATTTTTTTTTATGCCATTTTTTTCAGACAACAATAAATTAATTCAAGCACATGTAAACAACTGAGGTTGTTTTGCACACCAAAAGCGATTTTCAGACGGTGAAAATGCAATATTATTTTATTCGCTCTATGTTTGATGAGAGCTTTCCAGCAAGAAAAAAGAAGGAGGACACCAAAGATGCAACATTTCAGCTTTTGAATGTCCTGAATGAAGTGATGAAGCTCTCCAGGCCTCTCTTACTTTTCTGAAACGGACAGCAGCCCAATGTCACTGTTTGTCTGTTCTTTTGGGAGCAAAGAATCTGATCTTATTTGCACTTAAAAACATTCAGCCCGTTTGTTTTTGAGCTTTTTTTCGTGTGGAGCTGCATTTCCAAAAGAAGCTCAAACTCATCTGAGATTCCAGCTGTGAGCGAAAGCACTCAAAATTTAGCTCCTGAAATGAAACTTTGTTCTCTTTTCGCATTTCCAAAGTGTAAAGCACAGTGTCACAGTTTGCCCATTTCATGAAAAGCAAAGCATATTTTATTTGATACATATTCTGCCTGTTCTGGCGGCATGAACAACTTTGCCAATTTCCAAAAAAATTTGGTGTTTATAGTTTTGGATGCGGAAATATCGCACCCAATTATTTCACATTTTTGTATATATTTTTTGAGTCATGTTTGGTCTGTAATGGCCTTTACGTTGACAGCACATACCGTAATTACTTTAAAATCATTGACATATTACACTTTAATTTAGGATCTTATCATTTTTCTCTGGAGATTCAGGACAGAAGTACTTAACCTTTTTTCCTGGACTTTTTTCTTTTTGGTACTATATAAGTCATGAAAAGTCCTTCAATTTGAAAATGGCTATATTGTACAAGTCCTGTGTTAAGGTCTGGATTCTAGGTAGGCCATCCTGAAAAAAACAGCAGCTTCTGTTTGATTTCCAATTATGGTCCTTTTCTAAGGCTTCTCCATCGCTAAACATTATTTCAGACCCATAGCATGGAGTTGTCTTCTCACAGTGGAAGGATGGACAGAAACATTTGTGTTTTTTTTTAGATCCGAAGTGAGAATGGAGCTTGATTTTCTCCCATCTCTCAAATATGAAAGCTTCATATACTGTTTATCTGGTGATGACAGTTTTGGTCGTCTACCAGATCTTGCACATTTGTTAGGAGTCTCATTTTCTCTGTATCTTTTAATAATTTTTGTACTCCATTTCTGGAACCTGGAACTTTTTCACTTATTTTCCTTTTTGCAAGAGATTATGACCTAATAACTGTCAAATAACTTGTACTTAAATGGCCATTCTCACTGGTAAAGAAATAAATGAACATTCTCTGACTTTTGCAGAGCACTGTATGTACAGTGATCCAGGTCAAACTGTACAAAATACGCTCAGCTTTAGCACAGCAAAAGCCCTAAAAATATTCTGCTACCATACAGAGGAAAAGCAATAGTTCTGCTATCTAACTGAAAAATTATTACACGCAAGTCATAAAAATGACAATGCGCACACCATAAAAATACATCGACAAACCATAAAAAAGACATTTTACATTTTCAGCCAGAAAAAATCTGTGAAGTGAAATATCCATGACTGGCATGTCACTGCCAAAACAGGTGGCGAGATTCCAATTCAGAATGTTCTATAAAGATGTATTCTATTCAAATTTTACCACAGCCATGCCCTGCTCAATAATTAGCACACATATCATTTTTACAACTCAGTGCCTGTATGATGTTGCATGGCAAATGAAGCAATGAAGCTGTCACAAATACTGTCCCTCCATTCTGTTCTGAGTATAGATTCAGTATGAGTGGACATCTAAATGTTAAGATGGCTATATGGAGGTGGATTTATCTGCCCTCATCATTTATCATTTCACATCTCTCTCCAGCTGTTTGTATGGAATTGTTTACTACAAACTAAAATAACTGTGTGTATGTGAGAGGGTGTTTACAATAAGCAGCATGAGAAAGAAAATAATTCCTCATTATTTTCATTATGATCAAAGCAATTATTTAGGAAATTATGACCTAAAAATGTCTCCACTGAAACACTGAGCCAGTGTTGCTATGGCCTATTAATTTGGAAGGAAAAAGAGGAAAACATCCCCTATCTCCAAAAAACAAGCACACAAAGCCAAAGAATAATGATCATTCTAGCTGGCTAGAGCATGCGCCATCATTTTCTGCCCTGTTACAAATGAATAATACAGCAACCCAGGGACCAATGGCTGGAGAACAAGATATAGGCTGGCAATATGTAACACAAGCATTTCAGGCAAAGTTAAAAGAAGCTTTGTGGCCATTAGAGAAAGGAAACAGTCATCATCAGTGGTGGGTGTGTACAACTTACTAGGACTGCACAATACGTATCCTCAAATAGACTGATAATATATTTAAGACCCAGCAATGAACTTCTGATATGATATAAATTCATTATTTTTTATGCATTATTTTAAACCAAGTTTTTTGGTTGTTCAAAAACTTTAATGACTTGATTCACACAAACACTCACAGAAACGCATCTGGAACTGTACAAATCTGGTCTGAATAAATGTAATTTATCAGAGAATTCCTTTGCATATTGCAGCCCTCTACAATTATTAATACTGCAAACAACGAAATATCACAGTAATAATTAATAAACAATGTACAACAGAGTATTATGATCACTTACAGATTTAGCGAATCATGTTGATTATCTCCTAACAATGGTGCATGTCAAGGTCTGGGATGTATTAGATGGTAAGCAAACAGTAGTTCATAGTCAATGTGTTTGATACAGGAGAAATGGGCAGGCATGAAGACCTGAGCACCTTTGACAAGGTCCAAAACATTAAGGCCAGATGTTTCGAAGCATCTCCAAAAAAGCAGCACCTGTGGAGTTCAGCTGGATACATGCCACCCACCTAAACAGAGTTGTGGATCAGGTACATCCTTTCATGGCAATGTGGACCAGGTATAACGTTTCATGCCTTGCAACTTACAGGACATAAAGGATCTGCTGCTAATGTCTTGGAGCCAGAAACCACAAGGCACTTGCAGAGGTCTTGTAGAGTCAGTGTTTTCGCTCGCTTGTGAATTGTGCAGGCTGGAGCATCCCTTTACAGCATATCAGTACAAGTGAAAAAGCCAGAGTTAGGTGCACGCTATTTTCAAAGCAAGCTAGCTTACTATTGCAATGTAGCTAAGCTCTTGACTTCTCTGCACACCTGCTCCTTGCCACCTAACTGCTCTCTCACTCACTGCAAGCTGAGAGCTGCTTTATTTTATTTGTTTCAAATCATTTCATATTATTTGGTTACTGTCCAACCACAAACCTGTCCTTCTATCCTTCTGAAACAGTCCTTCTATCCTTCTGAAACAGTCCTTCTATCTGTGCTCGTAAAGATAAATGCTTGCTAGCTGCAGCTTATTTTATCAAGATCAGGATGGTTATGTGTCAGAGTGCAACACACCAGACAACGCAAGAGCAGCATGGTAGCTGCAAACTAATGTAGAGCTGTCTGTCAAAGAGAAGTGTATATTGTTGGCACATGGGCAAGGCTTGTGCTGTTGAAGCAGGCAAATTGGACAGTGTGACCGTCCATGTTTCCATTGGTTGACATAGTTACGTGAAAATCCGCTGCAGAAACAAGGTTTGCACTTTTTTAGCCACAACTGAAATACACTGAGAAACTTATTTTTGATCCTCGTAATGCCAGAAACATACTCAATGCAAGTATGCATACGCAAATGAACACTCAGACAACACACTGCAAACACTACTATCGTTCCAACATCCACAACTTCTAAACATGCTAGAAGAGTAGAATGGTAGAAGAGTGTTAGGTGCTTTATCAAAATGAAGAGGTAATGGTATAATATACATATACATGTTTATCACACAGTTGACCAGGTGAAAGCACACCATGAGTTTGGCCAGGCTTGGCTGTCTCTATATTGCCCCTTTGCTGCAACTTTTAGAATGCAGCTCACGCTTCATGAATTGCGTCATGACACATTTTATAAGGCAATGACGCACAAAACCGTGTCAATGTAGCTCAACGTGTATGTGCATTAAGTGTGTTTCTGGCCTTAAAAAAAGTGCAAACTTTTTTTCTGCAGCAGATTTTCATGTAGCAGTATGTCAACCAACGGAAACATGGACAATTACATCATCTGATTTGCCTACTTGACTTGGAAATGTGCTGCATGCTTCCATGAAACCATTTAACCATTTGCTATAGGACGTTAGCTGTGGTCTATACTTTCAAAAAGCAAAATCAGCAGAGAATGACCAGAAATTTTTTCACAACATATTTATGCAACATAATGTGATATTTTACAGGCTTGTTGAAGCTCCACTATAATATGCACCATGCTGAGGTAATAAATTTCTGTTCTTGCTAGAAAGAAGCCACTTTATCAGTCACTGAGCTACCTTGTTGCAGGCACCCTAATTGACTGCCATTTCCAAAAGTCAATCTAATTGCTTTTTCATTATTGTGTTAATAGCCTTGACAGCAGTAAAGGGAGCTGTCTCTCCCTGAGAGAGACACACAGACGATTAATTTGCCTCCCCGTGATAATTAAATGCATGAAAACAGATAAACCCTTCCGATGACTAACAACAAATGTTAAAGTGGGTCAAATCAATTATTTCACCATCAAGAGCAGGGAAAACACTCCACAACCCAGGGCGTCTTGCAAATGGGGTGTCTGTGCCAACTAATTGTAGTTTGCTGCATGGATGACTGTTTGGGGTCAGCCATGACCCAGCAAGAGTAATAAAGCAACCCTGCTACATTCATTACTGAAATAAATGTACAAGGTTACATCATGGTCCATCCCATAGCTTAAACGGTAAAGGCGGCATCACACAATGATTCATTTAATATTATGTCTGTGGTGAAAAAGACACAAAAGATGCAAAGCAAGGAAACATTCGTTTTGGAAAAACCCAGCTATTACAATATAGAGTCTTTTAGATGTTCAACAGCAGCATGGGGTACTAATAATAAACTCTGTATTAGTGATTAAAATAGGTAACAATGAATCAAATCTACTAACAGAGATTGGAATCTTTATTTTTTTGAGTTGAATTCAGTCATATGTCACATATCAAGTTCAGTCACATGCCAGGTTCAACACAAAGCCTAGCAGAATACAGAAAACTTCACATTTGATCAGCTTATTAATGATTTCCTTTAGTTTATGACTTTTGATGCAACCAATTTTAATCCAATGTTGGCCACTTTTTTGACAGCAAGAACATCAAGTTTTGACGTCCCTCATCTGGTGAAAAAGAAGCCAAGACGCTGGGCAAAAAAGACAAGAGACAGAAGAAAAAGAAATCAGGCATGTGTAGAGCGCTCGTAAGCAAACCAAACCGCCCCGGCGTTCCTCCTAAAGCCTTCCACTACTTCACTCATCTTTCCGCCAAAGTTGATAAGAAAAAAGCCTTTCATTTCATATCAAATGAAATGTGCTTTGTCCCTGATAGAGAATTAAAAAGAGAAGCGGATGGAGAGGAAAAAAAAAAAAAAGAATCACTGTCTCTGCATTCCATTAGCCAGTGTAATTTAGACAGTTCCTATTTTGGGGTTTGGGAAGGGGGCTATATCTTGGCTGGCAGCAGGACTCAGTGATAGCTGATGCTATCATGGCTCTATTATGAGAGGGAGCAGCCTGACACTAGCTCGAATGGGAGCTTTTTTCCCCACCATCGACGTCCATCAATAGGGTAATTGAGCGCATTCCTCTAGAGAGGACTGACAATGAGTCTCTGGAGAGGCCATTAGCACACCACCTACGACCCTCATTAATATTTTGCCTGCTTTACAGATGAGCTAAGGACAAGTAGAGATGGCACACTGTCACTGTCCTTTCTGACACCAGCACCAATACTGAAATGTTGAGTATTGTCTGATCACGATTCTGTTGAAGCGATACTGATGAACATGCAAGTAATGTCACGAAAAATAGCTCTAAAGTCGACACTCGCAACTAAAATCATACAATAAAACTTACTTTAAAAGGAGAATCGGGGCACTCATAGTAAAACGAGTTGATAAAAGGTAAAACCAGTGCAAGTAGAAAGTAAAAGAAATGTTGCAAAAGAGAGAGAGATACATGCACACCAGGGGAAGTAAATGTTAGCTATCTAGTGCATACTGTGAAAAAGAGAGTAAAAAGGTAGCCAGCAGATATGTTTAAGGACAGGTGAAATGTGCTCTTTTTAGAGCACGTAAGACTTCTAACAACAGCATTTGGACAAGTTCTTATGTAGTTCAAAGCCATACTCAGAAAATGTACTGTTACTATGGTAACAATTACTGCAGTGACATTAATGCACCACTAAAAACATCTGCAGTAGAAGTTCAGTAGAAGTATAATGTCAAAAACTCCTGGACTGCAATAAAAAACTACAGAGGAACTTCTTAGTACATCCTGCATCTATCAGCATAGGAACAGAAGATTTCAAGGTGCATTTTTTTCTCGCTTTGGATATAAAGTAAAATTATGAATCTTTTATAAGAGGTGAGACCAATCAAAAAGTGCAAAATATAGTACCTAAATGTTAATGACTCACAATGTTAACAACTAACACTAAAAAGTAGATATCAATGATACTTTAAACTTCAATAGTAAAATGATCATTGGAAAAGTCTTTTGGTAGTTTTCTTACTAAGAAATTACGTTTTAAGAAATTAAGTTTTAAAATGAGCTGTTTTGAACTGAAGCATTTCACCTAAGATGGACATCTGAAAGTACAAAGCTCTAATTGCTCAAACAAATAATCTACTACCTTACAGTAAAGAATGCATAGTCAACAATATGACAAAGTTCAAATGAATGTAGAATTAGACCATTTAAAATAGTCTAATTTAAAGAAACTGTTATTACTTAGCTAGCTATATGTTGTAATGTAAATTCTAGGCTACATGTGGTTGCTGCGGTTAAATTACATGACCTAGTTTCCCTAACATTTGCTTTACTTTATGTTGCACTACAAGCAAATCTATGATATTCCACAACAGAGTTGTTACAGAATTGAACAGGATTCAATTTGTTAGGATTCAATTTTTCATACATTATCCAATTAGGCATTTCCTTAATACTAAGTATCAGAACTGTGCCATCTCTACAACATCTGATATAACCTGTGGGTCCAGCGCAGAATGTGTAAAGCTGTGTCTGTGTTGATGACTTAATGCACTGAAATTATGTAGATACATCTCATTTTCCTTTCCATTTGAATTAGCATATCTCTCCTCCATTAGAACATTTTCCATTAGAAATGTGTGGATTAAATAAACATCAGTGAGATGTGTTATATTACAATTCAATCAAACAAAGAAACCAAACTGCAAAAAAAAACAAATATTTTGATATTTAATTATTTATTCGAGTTAAATCAACTAATAATCAGCTTACACTACGTTCCAAATTATTATGCAAACGATATTTTTCTCTGATTTTCCTAAATGGTTGATGCAAATGGCAGTCAGTATAATTTTAAAGTCATCAACCGTTAGGGTATAAATCGAATTTTATTGAACAAACCTCCCAATGATAACAGTATTTTTTCAAAAATAAAAAAACTCAAAATGCACTGTTCCAAATTATTATGCACAACAGTTTCAAACATTTTATAGGTTGTAAAGAACTGAAAATGGTCATTTGTTGAATTTGCAGCATTAAGAGGTTACATTTACTGAAATCAAAAGCTACTTCAATCAAAAACATCTTAACAGGCCAAGTTACATGTTACAATTACATTTTTGGAGAGTTTCTGCTTGAATTTCTTTGCATGATGTCAGAATAGCCTCCCAGAGCTGCTGTTTTGATGTGAAGGGACTCCCACCCTCATAGATCTTTTGCTTGAGGATACTCCACAGGTTCTCAATAGGGTTGAGGTCAGGGGAGGATGGTGGCCACATCATGAGTTTCTCTCCTTTTATGCCCATAGCAGCCAATGACACAGAGGTATTCTTTGCAGCATGAGATGGAAGAAATGGAGATGGAGAAAGTGGTCAGTCAGAAACTCTGTATACTTTGCCGAGGTCATTTTCACACCATCAGGGACTTTAAAGGTGCCTACCAGCTCTCTCCTCATGATTCCGGCCCGAAACATGACTCCGCCACCTCCTGCGCTAATGTCGCAGCCTTGCTGGGACATGGTGGCCATCCACCAACCGTCCACTACTACATCCATCTGGACCATCCAGGGTTGCATGGCACTCATCAGTAAACAAGATTGTTTGAAAATTAGTCTTCATGTATGTCTGGGCCCACTGCAACCGTTTCTGCTTGTGAGCACTGGTTAGAGGTGGCCGAATAGTAGGTTTATGCACAACTGCAAGCCTCTAGAGGATCCTACACCTTGAGGTTCGCGGGACTCCAGAGGCACCAGCAGCTTCAAATACCTGTTTGCTGCTTTGTAATGGCATTTTAGCAGCTGCTCTCTTAATCTGATGAATTTGTCTGGCAGAAACCTTCCTCATTATGCCTTTATCTGCACAAACTCATCTGTGCTCTGTATGAGCCACAAATCTGATCACGATTAAGTTTTCGTGAAATATCTAATGTTTTCATACCTTGTCCAAGGCATTGCACTATTTGACGCTTTTCAGCAGCAGAGAGATCCTTTTTCTTTCCCATATTGCTTGAAACCTGTGGCCTGCTTAATAATGTGGAACGTCCTTCTAAAGTAGTTTTCCTTTAATTGGGCTCACCTGGCAAACTAATTATCACAGGTGTCTGAGATTGATTTCAGTGATCCAAAGAGCCCTGAGACACAATACCATCCATGAGTTTACTTGAAAAACAAAAAATTAAATCTTTGACACTTACATCCAATTTGCATAATAATTTGGAACATGGTGTAAATCTGGCCTGTAAATATGTAGCTGTAGCAATAAAATGTTTGACAATGTTCTGACAAACTGAGGTACTGCTCACCAAGAGCAAAATTATCACCACAAGAAAAAATTTAATTTATTTAAACCTCCTCATAATTTTGAGCTACAGTAAGTAATAAGCAATAGCTAAAAGTATGTTAGATAATAATAAATATGTAAATTGACATTTTAGTTCTTCAGGCTACTGTATCATTTAACCAGTTTAACATTCTAACACAGTAGTTCACTAGACAAGGTATGCGTGAACAGGTTTCCAGGATGAGCAAATGGCATTTTTTTTTCACATTAACACTACATTTACAAAATTAGAAAAATCTAATTAACCTTTTGTACATAGTTAGGTATCTAATGTATGTAACATATCATGTTGCACTTGAGTGTTCAATAGTTCTGAACTAGCCTGCTAAATACTTCTAATTAAAATACATTAAAATATTCCAGTGTCTAATTAAGTAATGTACTATGATGAGCTTTAGTGATTTTTGTAGGTGTAACATTAGTTCATCCTTTCATTTAAGCCAGGCCTACACTACATGACTATTAAAATCCTAACAGATTTTGAAAAATGGAGAGCATCACATACTCTGTCTTTAACCGAATTTCCTGTTATTTTGTTGTAAGGGTGTGCGCACTCAAAAAGAGGGTACAACAGACATAAAGCACTTTGAAGTTTGTTGTTTTATATAATTATAATTATACAATGTAGTTGAATTGGTATGAGTGGATCAGAAACAGCAGTGCTGCTGGAGTTTTTAAAACACTGTATCCACTTACTATACACTCTATTAGACACACCTACCATGTTGGTTCATCTTGTAAATGTAAAGTCAAAGATAGTACCTCATCTGTCGCTGCTCAGTGTGTGTTAGTCGTCCTCTAGTCCTTCATCAATGGTCACAGGACGCTGCCCATATGATGCTGCTGGCTGGATATTTTTGAATGGTAAAGTATTGTCAGTCCAGCAGTGACACTGCTGTGTCTGATCCACTCGTACTCACTAACATGCCACCACAACGTCAGGGTCATTGCATATATATAAAATGTATCATAATCATAAATAATATATAAAATCAAGTCCACTCATCATATAGGTGTATTTTGTAGTCCATCCTTTTCTCTGCATAATTCTTCAATGGTCCGGACAGGTATTATTTGGGTGATGGATCATTCTCGGCACTGCAATGACCGACGTTGGGGTGGCATGTTGTTCAATCAGTGATTGTACATAACACATATTGTATAATGCAATGTACAATCACTGTCTGAACAAAGCCTTGTGTCTCCAAAAAGTAATTTTAGATATATGTATAATGCATTTTGCCAATTTCTGACACCACTTTGCAGAGTGATCTTCCAACTTTATCATTACAAATGAGCCAGCCTTCAGGCTAACTTCAAGGTCATCACAAAACAGGACTGAGAGAGATATCTTTCTGAGAAATTTAACAGCAAATTCTATCTTCCCTGCAAGCAGACTGCAGCCCACCTCCAGTACAATAAACTGTAAATGTGTTTGTGTGATGAGATCAGCCTGACAGGAAAATGGCTAACAGCACAGGCTACGATGACATGGTCAAGACACTTCTGAGCGTTATTTTGACATTAGTCTACTCACCCAGGACAAAGCCTAATCTGTTAATAAACCATGCTTTCCATGTATGGTGTTTAGGGATGTTAATACCAGTTATATTATTAATCAAGTAATCTGATTATTCTGAGAGCTTTAACAAAGGCCAACCAATTAAACTGCACTTGCACAATGACAAAGCATGCAGTGGCTTTCAAAGATTCTGAAATAATTTACTGTAAGTAGTAACCCGATCTACATCATCATCACACAAACTGCCAGCCAATCACTACTAACTCCTCAAGAAGGTATACGTTAATAGATATAGTTGAGTTAAATCAAGTAATTATATTGGTCCTAGAAGAATTACATTTTAGTAACTGAGGAACTGATATCATCAGAAAAAACAGCAGTACCATGTGCTGTAGGTGACAAGTAAGTTTTATCATTAATGGCATCATATCTGTTACACCAGGCCACTAAAACTGCAGCAGCTACTGCAGCAACTTATGGTATTGCATATAGAACAGCCACTGTTTTAAATGTGATTTTTTCATCTCCACAGCATCCCATTCCGACAACAGACAGTATGCCCTCAGTCCATAACTCCAATATACAAACATCTGTAGAAGGAATAACACGCATAAACTAAATGTTAGAGTACCAATCACTAAAGGCATACAGAGAATGTACGAACACAAATGCTGCTATGTAACTTCTAGCTAACTGTAGCTAACTTCTGAAATATTTGCATTGTGGACATCACAACCCCCAATTCCTATCATCATCACTGGAAAGAAAATTTAGTTTTCTCTACAATGAACCAATTTATATCAAAACACTCCAAATCACTCTGTGTGAACGAATGTAAGTCTGTATGCGTATTTGTACACATGTAGCTTATGTATGTGTATACGTCTTCTTTAAAGTTCATATTCCTGTCTTCTTCAAACACAAAATACTGCCTGATGTTATTGGTTTTCTGGCTTGTTAGTGAGCAAGTGATGTAGGTGCAGTGTTTCTGTCACAACTCTACTTCATTTTAGCCATCAATAACTATGTCAGTACGTTATTTTTCATCATTTTTTGTTTGTCGTGATAGTTAACATGGTACAGAAAGCTTTCAAGGTTGAAGAGAGGACATTCAGTTGCAGGGAATTAAGTATAGCTCTTTCCCAGACATGGAAGCAAACACACATAAATAAGCTCTAACATGCATATCTAATTTAATCAAGTAGGAACCTGATTACAATTTAGATTAAATGGTCATTAGACATTGAGGCTCTGCTTACAAAGTGTGAATACCCTTAAATGTTGTGATGGGGACTTCAGCTGATGCTCCTCTACACCCTTATGCATTTCTGATAGCTATGGACATTAACATAATATGCTCTCTCAAGAATTATGGATCAAATACGTATAACTTCAAAGAGAAGAATCAAAGCACAACCATCGAATGACCAATAAACCACATCCAAGCATGCCATCCTCACGGTTTCCAGTTTTAGGAAAATTACAAAATCTAAATGTAACACAGCCACATCTAAATGCCTGGAGTCTAAATGATTATTTTCCTAAGTATCCTCCTTCAAATGCTCCTTTATCTAAAAAGAAAGAAGAAATGCTAACATGACAAGAATTTTAAAAAAGGCCAAATCACCACCATCTGTCTTGCATTTCTTAGCCTCAAGGTTTCAGAAGAAAAACAATTCCAACTGCACTCAGAAGTCAGAACGTCACATTTAGGTCGCATTTAGTACGAGTTCATATCAGCTGGAAGTTTCTACTGGCTTGAATACACAAGTTTTTGAAAACCAGAAAGTGCTGAAAAGGATAAAAAAAAAACATATCTACCCTCAGCTCACAAACAGCAAGGCCTGGAGAATAGAAAGGATATTCCATCTACCAGAGATGACATGCAGCTAAAAATCAACTCAAATGAAAAAGTAATACACTGACAATATACAACAATGTATTGTACTGGTATTTTGAAATATACTGCCAAAGTTTTATTTTATTTTATGCGGGGAAAGAATTACGTCTACAACATTTGTACAAGTTTTATTTTCAGCAGCAAAATCATTCATCTCTATTGACATTGAAAATATCAGTGGTTTGGCCCCACACTACCTTCATCACGTTTAAAAATAAAATATATGAGATAAAAGATGAGATAAATGGGAGAAGGTGTAGCTTTTGAACTTTGTCCTTTTAATTTTTCTTGTGTCTGATGTAAGGTCAATAATGATTCATATACTTGCTAGAAAGTGAGCAATACAATAATCTTTTTTCTGTATTTAGACAAACCACAGCTAAGTTTGTGATAAGTTCTTCTAAAATCTCAAATCTTATGTGGTTTATACTGGGTGTAAGATGAGAGCCAGCACTGTTTCAAGATTAATTTAGAAGCTCTCCACACATGGAATGAAATGAATGTCTTTCTGTCTTTAATCTTTCTAGTAAGTGAGACAGAATATTCTGTTTTGAGGATAAATCTTCTCTAATGCATGTTTTTTACACTCTATACACTGTAAAAAATCCTACTCGCTAAATATTAGCCAATACCAATTTTAAAAATACAGTTGGTCCAACTTTCTCATGATGGTTTAACTGACTCAACAATCTATCCTGCGTTCATGGCCGTCTCACAGCACACATGCTGCATCATCTGACAATTTCAAGTTGATGTAACATTTTTACATGGGTTCTAGTACCTGGACGGGTCTGCTGTTCAGCAAACTGATTCAGTAGCGTCCAACTGATTCTCTATAAACATGGAGCTATGTAACAGTATATCAAACCCAGTGTACAAAACTATAGAAATATTTTTTTGCTGCAAAAGTTAACACTTAACAAAAAACAGCCATTAGCAGACTCTATTTGGTTTATATTCTCTGTAGCTGGACTAAGTAGCTATAACGTTATATTCCTATAGCAGGCTGGCTGTTAGCTAGATGACACTAGCTAACATGCTAATAACCCAGCTAACATGAAGAGTCGGCCCGAGCTCGTTTGCTGTGCGGCAGTCTCGGCTAAGAGTTTTGGCACACCGGAATCGGGACGGGTACGGGCACGGGCGAGACTCGGCAACTGTTGTTTAGGGAAAAAATACACGGGCAGATTCTACCCGTATTGAGGCAGATTCTACCTGTACTGAGGTTCATGGTGGGTGCGGCAGTGGTAGATAGGCCATTCACATGAAATGTGTGGATTCCATGAGTTTTTGTTGAAGGGAGGGGGTACTCAACAGTTCTCCTATCTGTAGCACAGATCGTATTTCTGTTTCTTACCATTTAAAATAAACATACTGTATCGCTCATAAACTGTAAAAAAGTGTTCATCAGTTCAACCTAAAAAAAATATTTTATGTGGT
This sequence comes from Colossoma macropomum, assembly GCF_904425465.1. Classification (NCBI taxonomy): domain Eukaryota; kingdom Metazoa; phylum Chordata; class Actinopteri; order Characiformes; family Serrasalmidae; genus Colossoma; species Colossoma macropomum. Next base: position 31,775,963 of record NW_023494790.1, read on the forward strand.
AGCAATCAATTTAGTTTTATTCAGCTTAAAAAGTTACATTGATTGAAAGAATTGTTCATTCAAATTATTTATTTAGCTTGAATAAAAGTAGTTAATTTACTTGTTACCACATGAAGTATTTTTTTTAGGTTGAACTGATGAGTCATTTTTAACAGCATGAAACTTATTTTCCTTTCCTGTAGTTTAATGTAATGAGCACCAGAATTTTTCATTTTCATTTTAAAATCTCAAAAATTCTGACTAGTGAGGATGCCTCTGAACTTGCCTACAGTGGATTGTGTTTTCTCATCTTGTCTTTTTTTTTTTTCCTTTACTCCTCTCGAGTTTTCATGACTAATATATCTGCTTCCACAGTGGATCCCCATCTTGTACAACCAAAATTGAATTTTTTTTTTTGTTTTTAAGGTCCTGTTTTAGTGTCTCTTTTTCCTCTACTTCTAGGCCCCTCCCACCCACCACATCGTAGCTACAGGAGCCTTCTCACCAGGAGTGAACAAAGTACACTTGAGTTACAGTAGAAAGTAGAAATAATCTTTATAAAATATGATTTGAGTTACAGTAAAAGTATATTTATGATTTTTCCTACAAAAGTTCTTGGTTTTAAAGTCAGTGTCAATCAGATATCAAAAAGTGTAAAACCGTTATTGGTTGTTTTGTATTTTATTTTATATATGTATTTATTGGTGAAAGTCAATGCAGATGGAAGATAATGGTGAAACAAGAATTTAGTGTTTCATGTATAATGAATTGTGTTTACTCTGATCATGGACATTAACAGTTGCAGTTATATTAATTTGATATATTTATTTAAGAAGGCCTGTGTGGCTGCAGACATCACTGAGTTCACTGTTTGTGTCTATAGCAAAGTTTTTTTAACAGAAAGTTTTCATCAAAATTAACATTTTCTGTAATAACCTTCACCTCTGATACTTATAATTTAGAAGCAAGTATTCAAGCACAAATGTTGACTGAATACCTCTACACAGGTAATATTTAACCAAGAGTATTTCTGCTTTTACTCAAATTTGTATTTTGGCCACGCTGCTCCTCGCTGACCATCTAAGCCCAGAAGAGGTCAGGAACAAAAAGGATCTGTATTTTTCAGGTATGGAAGCAAAGTCTTTACTGGATTTGAGAGGACTGAATGCTTGTACAAGTTTAGTTAGTCAAAAGAAATATGCCTGTATCTGATTAAGTTGTTGAAGTTAGCATTTTAAACCTTTACCAAATGTTCTCTCTTCCTACAGCCATCTGTCTGGTTCTCGACTGATCAGGACTTAGAACTTGTCCTAGGTGCTTTCACTTATATTATAGTTTATAGTATTGCTCTTTGTATTATTAGTACAGATTTCATCATGTTTTACTACATCTTTTAGCTCAAAATATTGCCAATGTTATGAATTTTAAGATGTATTTAGAACTATGGCTCACATGCTTTGCTTTTTTCTTTACTTTGCAAAACTGTTACGTGAAAGCAAGAGCTTTCAAGATTGTGTGATGTTGTGAAAAACATAGTATACTGTTATTCACAATAACATGCTCCTTCTTGTATTCTGTTGTGAAAGTCTTTTCTTTTTCTTGGTGTTGATTTGTATGTTTATTTTTCATACTGTCCGCTTTTTGGATTTTGCTCATCCTTATGTTTTGTCTGGTGAGTGTTTATTACCAATTTTGTTTACTTTTTCTTCATTTTTGATGCAGCCATGAGGAATCCACCCTCACAAGCTGCAAGTGACAAAGAAATTGACCAGAAACCTCCACATCTGTTAAGGGACAAGTATGTTTAGCACAGTGGGGTAGGCTTCAGATGTTCATTCTCTTGCTGTTTCTCTGTCCCACACATACAGATGCACCCGTATGGCCATTTTTAAGGTATTCCTAATTTAAAGATTCAAGTCTGTCTGTTTCTCTGCATACCTTTTAGCCCCCTTTCACCGTGTTCTTCAGTGTTCAGAACCCCCCACAGGGCCACCACAGAGCAGGTATTATTTGGGTGGCATACTGGACACAGCAGTGATGCTGGAGCTTTTAAACACTATGTCCACTCACTGTCCACTCTATTAGACACTCCTACCTTGTTGGTCCACCTTGTAGATGTTTTTTTTTATTCTCACTCCAACAGTGACGCTGGGGTGTTTAAAGCATTGCTGTATCTGATACAGTAGTACCAATACCACACATACTACTATGCCAGTGTCACTGCAGTACTGAGAACGAAATAATAATAATACCTGCTCAGTGGTGGTCCAGGCAGGGGTCCTGATCATTGATAAACGAAGTGAAAAGGTTAACAAATTATGCAGAGAAACAGATCAACTACAATCTGCACTTATACATTAAATGGACCTGATTAAATGGGAAATGAGCATAAATACAAGGTAGTTGTAAATAATTAAGTGGCCAGTGAGTGTGTACATATAATCAAGTACAACACCAACACCAATTTAGTTTGTAATTTTTTGGGAAGCACCTTTGTAACCGTTTCTTTACTTATGTAATGGTTATTTCACTAATTTTGTCTGAATTGTAAGTTCTGTATAAGTTGTTTTGACATTAAAGCAATTGCTTCAAAATGCTTTTTGGTGTAATCAGTTCATGTCCACATACTGGTGAAAACAGGTGAGATTTAAGAATTGTTAAATTTAGATGACATGATACAGTACATAGTGGCTTAATATATGACATTTTCTTAGAACTGTGGCAGATATTTGGCTGCTCAGCTGTGATCACCTGTGTTGTACAACTTCTTCTAGTTCTTCAAACATTCAGAGTTTTACTGTAGAGCTGGACACTAACTGTGTTCTTTAAGTTTAATGACACAACTTAATATTCCTTAGTACTGATTTCCAAAGAATATTTTTAGTTAACTTCATAAAGCTTTGTTTAGTGAACGAGAATGTAACGGTTACATAAACGACATTTTCTTTGTTTGTTAACCAAAGAAATAAAAGTTAGTACAACTCGTATTTCTTTGTTTGTTGAACAAAAAAAAATAAAAGTCTGTACAGCTCAAAGAGCTTTGTTCAAGAACAGTTGTACTTCTTTGTACAACAAATATTCTCATCTTAGCTCAACTAAATATTTCTTTTAGTGTTGACAAAAAATGTCAGTCAGTATAACAAATAATTTATAAAAGTTGAGTGAACAAGAAAAAATTAGAGGAAATTCTGTACCAAGTTTTTTTTGTTGTGCAAGCTAATTTTTTTTTACAGTGTAGAACACTGGAGGAAAGCCAAGTAGACAAGCAAGACATTCAATCAAAATCAAATTCAACACATTTAAATTATTCTACTTTTTATCTAGGCAGTTTCCCAGAACAAAAGCTGTATTTGCATTATTTCACTCTGCATTATGTTATATGACTAGCCCAAGAACACACTACATCTGCTGGGAAATGACTGATACACATACAGCAATAAACTCTTCCTAAGATTTAATGAAAGAATGAAAAGCTCTTAAATGAACATTAACTGAAAGCTCATAAACAGAACATGCCATGTATTTAAACATCAAAGGGGCCAACCAAACCCTAATCTTAAATGACATCAATACAACAAAACATCTGTGGAGATCAGAAGGCCTCAAAAGCCTCTTTAAAGCGATGGTTCACAGGTTTTTGTGATGTTAAGTCAGAATTTAAGATCAATTATATTACACATTTTTCCATCTTTAAGTATGCACACCATTTTATAATTGTAGCTGTGCTCAGAGTTAACACATCACATTCGAAATGATCTCCAATTAAAGAATTAACCAGTGAACCTCAAACAAAAATCAGCTGTCCCGTAGCTGTCCCTGATGCTTTAAAGATCCCATCCTTCTGAGACAGACATGGTCCATGAGCTCACAAAACATCTACTTTTCTTGCATTAAAAAGTAAAGATCAGGAGAATTGTATGAAAGACTATCAAAAACACCAAATGTACCTTACAACAATGTGAAGACTCTCATCAATAGTTGTGACACCACAAAGACATTTCCAATGTCAGACAAGTCCTCAGAAGTAGATGCAAGAACAAGAAGAAACTTATCAGCAACATTTAAAGCATGGGAGAAATTTCTGACAGCAAGGCATGTGACAACAGTCACTCTTTCTCTGTAAATCTATGGGCAATGGGGTATACTTTCAGAAAAAAAGATACTAAACTGTTACCTGTCATTGTCATGTTGCTAGGGTGGTACCTTTCAAGGGTACATTTTCAGCAACATTAGTTAAGGGATATAACTGTACCATATTCTGTGGATTTTTTTTTATTGTATTGACTCCTTAACCTCTGTCCTGACTCTAGGAATTTTATTTTTACTTTTTAAGTTAAATACTTTTCCCTGTGGAAGTGAATGTAGTGTACCTTTAAAACTCGTTTAAGGTACACAATTGGGCCTTTAGGACAATTTTTACCCTTCAGGGTACACTTACATTATTTGTACACTGGGGAACTAAATTTACCTATACAGTTACTTTTGTCAGGCTTTACATAGGAGTTTTAGGCAATTTGAAGAACTTTGAACTTTTTTCCATGGCAGAGTGGGATAAAATTGCCAAGTTTAGGTGTGAAGACTTATTCACTTAAGGACTTTCTGCTGTAATAAATGCAAAAGTTGCTTCAACAATTATTATTAGTTGAGACATTAGTAAATGTACTTTTATTAGTAAAAGTTTATATTTTCAATTATTTGACTTAAGTATGTATTTGTTTTTTCTTCAATTTTGTTGGTTGCAATGTGGCGTTAAATTTAAAAATATCTGACATGATTTTTCATTTATTTCTGGCTTTGCATCACGAAGACCTACAATTTCAACCAGAAAGCACAGACTTTTTAATACCTACTGTACTGTTATCTACAAAAAAGGACAGAAGTATGTTGCATAGTTAAAAACAGTAGTAGCAGCCTACTGAACTAAGATTTTTGTCACTTAAGCCGCCAACAAGTAATGAGGCAAGCATGTGATAATTTAGGCAAGTGGTTTGCTTCAATTACTGGTTACCTCCGTTAGCTTCATGGCTTCAAGGAAGGCAGCTCTAAGTCTCAAATCAGACATCAGAGACTGAGGAGACACACAGTAACCACATCCACAGATTAATCTTCTGTTATTCACTGCACACACCTACTCCAGAAGCAAAATGCCCACTACTCAGAACATCACAAAGCTTAATCTTCATTCTGAAGCTAAACTACCAGACCCTCAGGGGATCATTAAAGTCCTGCAAGTTGTAAGCCATGATGAGAAATCATATTAGCCAATTGGCCCTACAGCTACTGTAGAGAAGTAGCTCAACTAGATTATGGCTGCCCACACCATACTTGAAAGGACTTTGACACAGGAAATTAACAAGCTTAATACCACTGCTTTGCTCACAGATAAACAGAAAAAAAAAATTACAAATGCCACCACCATTAAAAACTTTTTTGACTTTTCTTTAACCCCTACAACTGTAAGCAGATAATAATATTAAAACTTTTCAATAAATACTATAAATTACTACGTAACCACTAATTTGCAAGTTATGTAGTTTTGAGAGCGAGGAACTAAAGTGTGGGTCCACATACAGGCCCTGTTATGGAACACTCTTTCAGTACAGTGAAACAGTACAGGCCCTCTTAGTTTAAAGTGACAATATGGCCAAATATTACATTTTCCCCTTTCAGAAACTTTTTCCAAATTTGAGATTACCTAACAAGAAGACATGGTATGAAGAGAATATGTAATCATGAAATGTGTGAAAATGTAAAAATGTTCATTTGTAAGAATGTGTAAATATGTAGTATACTGTAAACTATAGTTTTTCTCCTCTGCACATTTGTACATATTCACATATTTTAGCTCTTTTCACATTTTTTCTCTTTTATATCAACTCTTTATTCTTGTTCTACTTATTCTACTTTCATTTTTGCACAGTTTTTCTTATTTTCTGTTGAGTATCTGTTATAGTCTATGTGCTTGTCTGGTCTGTTTATCATGTTACATGTCCTGTATGTGTGCACTCACCAAGATAAATTCCTTGTACGTGCAACATACTTGGTGAAATAAAGTGATTCTGATGGTCTAAGCATGTAGTTTGACCAAAAGTAACCTTCAGCTATAAGCTGGTAGGGGTGAAAGAAAAGAAGGTATACAACAAAGTATCGCAATTTTTGAGTTTAAAAATAGCATAGATACACAAAGCTAAAAGTAGCAATATTTAATATTTAATTTTATTTAATATTTTAATTAACATGATTAGACTTACTAATTAATATACCAAAATGCACTCCTTTCACTGTAGCACTAAGACAGGGGCGACTTGCCCATTTCAGCAAACAAAACACTGCTTAATAAAATAAATAAATAAAACGAATGTTACAAAAGCAGAAAGTACATGATGATCTTCATTCTTCTGCCTTAGTCTAACATTTATTGGGCACTGCAGAGTGCAAGAAATTCCATCTAAATTTTTTATTTTTTTGTATGCTGCCCCCTAACCTCTGTTTAGGAATTACACCTTATTTGGTGTAATCTTAAATGTCACAGATAACATTAATGGACTATAGTGCATCATAAGCTACTTTATATTGCACAGTGATTATCTGTGTAATTAAATGACCACCCCCCCTGCAACTCCTACGCTCCTCACATTAAAATGGCTCAAATTTATTTCTGGGGTTGAACTGACACCCTGTCCAAGAGTTTGTAGCAAGCATTTTATGCCAACTCATTTGAAAATTGGCCTTAATACAAATCCGGATTTGCCAGCTGACTCAAGCTGAAAGGAACAGCTTTCCCGACTCTTACTGGAGGCAATGTGAATAATAAGATGGTAAATCTTTAAAACAACAGTCATCGTTTTCATTTCACAGTTTGTTTAATAATGTAGCTAGCAATGAGAATGTTGTAAAATGTGCAGGCTAATGTGAGCTAATTTTGTTAATTTTACATTGATGTTAGATAACAGCAACGGTAACTGAGACCCCTAACAGCCTTCCTCACATTATTTGTAGGGCACCTGTACCCCCCCCCAAAAAAGGGAGATAACAAGCCATTATACTGTTTATCCAACTCATATTCAGATCATTTTGGAGTTACAAATTGAGTTGCTGAAGTCAACTTCTCATTCGCCAGCCTTTTTCTTATAATTTTCCCATTCCACCTTAAATGGTGCTGCAGTTATTATAAGGCCTGCTGCACCATTTGAGGTGGAACGGGAAAATCTTAACAAGAAGCTGACGAATGAGAAGTTGACTTCAGCTTTGTGTTAACAAAATCCTACGATTAGCTGGGTAACACAGAAAATTAAGGTGTAGGCGCCTCAGGATGGAGCAGACTGGAAATCGGATCACATCAACACAGTCTTAGTCGTCTGAAAGATTCTGAGCATGAATCTAAAAAAATAGCAACCTTGTATCCGCTTCTCAGTTGTTTACAGCCAGGTTTCTGTTTGTTAGCCAGCTAATCAAACATTTTGCATTTCAACTATAATATTAAAATGAAGCTGAAGTCAGATTCTGACTGGCCAGAATTTGTTCGAATTTTCCTGTTCCACCATAAATGGTGCAGCATTTACATTCTGCCTGTGCCCGCCCATCCAGACAGTTACATTTGACTCAGATGCTGTCCACTGATTAATCCACTGGGGCCCACGTCCGTACAACAGAATGGCAAAAGGCGACAGAGAAAAAAGACAATCCAAAAACTCCTTTTAATGTGGGTTTTGGGGGAAAAAAATAGAAGGTAATTGAAATATATAAAATTGTTTGCTGAATTTTAATTAAAAAAAAAACATATGCAGGGCCATCACCTCTGCAGTCCCACTGTTGTTAAAAACTGTGATGATAATGACCATGTGCATGTCCTCAAGCTTATTAGCATGAGGTGGTTAAGTGTGCCACCTGGGTCTTTATTCCATTACAGTATGGCGAAGGCCTGAGGATGGGCAGAATGTGCAGGCAGCTGCTCTTTGAATACAGTGGCAGCGCTAGTTCTCTGCCTGCACAGCTCTGCCTGCTCACCTGCCAAGAGTCATCAGAGGACTTCAGCGTGGCGCTAGCCTCTGAAGTCCTCCTTCATCTGAATAACACCACATAAACAGCAGGCAAACCGAGCTGACAGCTGTTGCTTGATTCATTGACCACTCTCCAACTTCTGAATCCCCCCTACGATCTTAGATGAGACTCAAAGTAAGACTGAGGATGTGACTGTCCAAAAGACCAAACAGACCAAAACAGAGCTAGCTACACTCTTAAAAATAAAGGTTCCTAAATTGTTCTGGGCTTGCATGTAAACTTGAATTGTTATAGAACCCTTGCATTGTGTGGAAGGTCTTTAAAGGTCTTCATTCTCCCACATTTCATTTACACAAATGCTTCTCTAAGCAACAATCCACAGGAATGTTCTTTAGGAAACCTAAAGCAGTTGTTCTATGGCATCACTCCAAAGAACATTTTTTGGTTCCATTCAGCACTTTTATTTTAAATAGTGTAATAAACAAATATGATCATCTAATTATACATCAGGGCTGGCAATATGGCAATATGTTATAGTTATCGTAATAAATTGTCACAATATGCTTTTCTATCTATATCATGTGTACTTCTACCCGGACCAACTGCATGTATCATAAAAAAGAGCCTGTAAACAACAAGCATTGCTTAGTAACAACTTGGATGCCAGTGCATTAGACCATTTTCCTATTTTATTAACTTTGACCCAAATGTTTGTTTTTCCTCCTGTTCCTTCTCAAATAGTTAATTTTTTTTACAAACTATGTATCAAAAATACTTACTTTTAATCTGTTCTAGTTTTTTCTGTTCAAATTTGTAAACAAATATAAGAATGAAATATGTGACACATACATATATTACATATTTAATCATAATATTTTCATTATATTTTTGCCATATCAGCCACCCTTTTCACCAAGTCTCTTTATGTATCCAGCTGTCCATGCTGCATTTAAAATCTTAACCTCAACATTTTATTAGGCAGATCAGTCATGCACTAAACCAGTGCGTATGCTGACAATTCAGGGGATTTGGAAACGAAGTGTCCTTGGTAATACATTGGGAAAATGTAATTCCTTTTATGCTCTTGCTGCTACTTGCTTGCTCAATCGCTCTCTCTCATTCTTTCTCTTTCTCTTTTTCAGAGCTAAAGCAGAGCCTGAATCACAAATCTGCTGAAGTCATGCTGTGACTGAAGGTCCAGAGTTGTGTGGACCTGAGAGGCTGGACGCTAGCGCATAGCTGCAGGGCAGCACCTGTGGAGGTGTTGAAAGATTGACTGAGGAGGAGATGAAAAATAACTGCGGGTAATGGAAATCAGGCAGACAGCTCATTGCCAAGAGCTCGTCCAGGTGCTCCTCCTGAGGACTCTCGGTCATCAGCATGACCACTCAGGCTATCTGCAGGGAAAAAGGGCCAAAGCAATAACTGACAAACATCAGAGCCGAGAGTGGGTGGGGTGGAGCTGTCAGGTTCACTGTTTAACCTGCAGGTGATGATTAAAATGTTCATTAACACTGTTCATTAACAGGTGATGGGGACACAGTCCCCTGGACAGTAGGCCACCTGGCTCTCTCAACTCCTCTCTACCATACATGCACACACCCCTTCTGTTAAATAAAAGAGCAGCCTCCCTTGCACGTACCAGGGGTCCACATTACTCAAAGTAAACACAATAACCCACACCCCTACCCCCCACCACATGTGGCTGCTAGCACTTATCCCCTAGCACTTCCTCAGCCAGACAAGAGAATGACAAAACAAACTGGCTACACTTAGTAGTGAATTTGAAAGATGAAATTATTAACGCTCCTCTGGCCAGGTCAGTAAATAATGGTCTTCATTGATTTATTAAGTGTGGCTGTCAGCAGTGAAATGAAGGCCTGCTGTATGTTTATTTGCTGTTACCTTTTTGCCCAAAAGTTCCAGATGCTAGATTTATTTGATGACTGCATAATAACTACTACAGCTGCAACTAGCAATTACCTTTAGAATTGCTTAAATTATCTACTATTACTCTATAAACAGATTAATTGAATCTTCCTTGGTTACTCTCCCGTAGCCCCTGCTGTAGAATTCAAAATTCTATTCTAAATAAAATTTAGAATTTCAGCAAAAACACATTTTGGACAAACAGAGTTCTGCTTGCAGATGCTCCTAGGTTAATCAGTGTAGCATGGCAGCAAGTGTGTGGACAAGACCAGTCCTTTGTTTGCTGCTTGGCATATCCATGAATATTCTGATATTGTTATTATTATTATTGTTACTATTATTGCTATTTTATAGCATCGTAATATTATTTTTCCCTACCTGCTGGTGCATGGTGATGTATAGATATCACATTTTGATGGTATAAATATCATAGCACTTTGATGCAAGAACAACAAAAACAAGAATTTTGCCTTTTAAATGATAGGAAAGAGTGAATTGTGCCTAATATGACCACAGACATGAATTCATAACAGGGCTGCAACAAACGACTAATTTGATAGTCGAATAATCTATCAATTACTGAAACGAATAATCGATAATTTGGATTATCAATCACTACATTACCAAATAACTTTTATGTAGCTATTAGCTTTTAAATTTAGATTGAGGTTGTTTCATGCATTTGCTAACTAACAACGAAGACAATACAGATTCAATTCACTGTTTTAATGAACTTTTCTGCTAATACAAAAGATAAAAAAATAAAACTCCAATATATTTTTCCTGTCAATATTTATAACCAAGGACGTGCAAAGTAGCAGCAAGAAAATATAACAAAACTAAGTAAATAAAAAATCTATCTAAATTTAAATGTTTTTAAACTTTAAAATTTAAATTTAAACAGTGCAGTCTGCGCTCTGCATTCTGCTGTCTGTCTACACTTTGCTGCAAATAAGTTTTACAATCACAGGTCTCTATTGAAACGGAGGAAAGTCAGTATCTCTCTGTGCTGCTGTGAGAGTCTCGCTCTGCTCTGAGAGCAGATACTCCCCACTGCAGAGAAGATGCGCTCTGATGGAGCGGATGGGAAAGTGGCGAATGTTTGTGGCAAACTTCTCTATGAACAGTTAAATTTGAACGATTTTAGTCTAAACGCTTCATTTGACCAGTAACCCTTTGTCCAGCTACCCTGTGTGTTCACGGAGAACTATGTCCTTAAACTGTCTGCGAGTGAAGCTAAACGTTTGCGGAGAACAGAAAAACTGTTTGGAAACGCTCTCCTGTGTTCGCCGAATCTGAACGTACAGGTTGCCTCGGCGTTAAGACAGTGATACAGTGTTTAAAACTGTAAACGTTATCATCTGAAAAGTGAACAGGGTCGCTGTGAATAACAGTTACTTGCTTTTCTGTTCCAGCTCCGTTAACGATTCCAGAGAACAGCATTTCGAAATAGAAAATGTTACAGCTCAGCTCATAACATTAAGTAGGACGGCTTTTAGCATTAACATTAGCTAACTAGCTCGCTAGCACAACTATCGCCGCGTCCCAAACCACACACTTCTTCACTTCTAATGCTACATGCGCCATTTTTACATAGTATTTAGTGAGCTAGTATGCGGTTTGGGCCGGTACCTATCTTACCGAGATGAATCTTCTTTACAGTGAGCCGACAAGTTTCCTCTTCAGATGCTCCAACATGAAGGATGTGCTCTCATACCAGCTAAGGTCAGCTTTACAAATAGCACAACTAACAACCTTTTTTCTGAGTTCAGCTCTCACACATATGTGGATTTTGTTCTTGAGGCTGCCATCGCGCTGTTGTCAACTCTCCAGTGAGCGTTCATAGTGAACGCGAGAAAGACGCGTAATGACGTCACCAACTAATCTACTAAATTAGTTGGCAACTAATTTGGTCGTCGATTTTAGTCGACTACGTCGAATAATCGTTGCACCCCTAATTCACAAGATAAAAAAAGGTCAACTTCATTCTCGAGTTGAATTATTTCCGCATATTGACCTTTTTCCATAATCAACTTTGTTGACGAATAAGCTGACTTTGTTCGCTATTTGTTGCAGCCCAAATAAAATGAACAAAACTACTCAGAACTACAAATAATATCCACAAATTTTCTTTCTATGAATATACAACAGGGCACCCACTTCTTACTATCTGGAGAGGGCAGTAATGAACCTTAGCCTAAGCAAGCATCTTTAGCCCAGTGTACAATGATTTGTAATATGCTGAGGAACAACATTCACTATACACTACCGCTGTTCCTCCTGGGCAAAGGTGTCTCAGGGGTATTCCCTGCAGCGAGCGCTCCTCCTGACCGAGATAAAGTCCACAAAGAAGCAGAGCTGCTCTAGAACCCCTCCTGCCCATAGTGTCCCCAAAACCCCTCTGAAACTGACAGGCCACTTAGCCACACTCATTTACATGATTTCCTTGCTTATTTACAATGTTTAATAAAGGAAAATGTGATAAGGCAATGAGAGAGCTCCTCTGTTTCACATTTTTGTCAAGCAACGCATAGCAAAGCATTAAATCGACAGAGAGAGGGATGAAAATAAACACAGAGACGTGCCAGCATGGGACACATCCCGACTTTGAGACAAAACTGACGTTCAAAACATGGCAGGGGCGTCAAAAAAGAAAAAAAAGAGTTTCAAAAAGCTTCAACTGAGGTGAGCACTAATGTGACAGGATGTTAAAAAGACACCTTGTACTGCACGCTTGTATATCAATTTAGTGTTTCCCCATCATCCTTTTCAGCTGCTACTGCACATCAAAGTGGGAGCTACAGTAAGGCATCATTAATGCAGCAGGCACGGAGGAGAGATAGAGAGAATTTAGGCCTTTGTGAGAACAAGGCACAGATGTACAGAAATCACATGGCAGTGGCAGGGCAAAAGTGAAGCCTGTTGTGGGCACACCTGCCAGCGCAAACACGGCTGGATAAAGGCTCATTATTAGGCTTCTGACAGGAGCTTCTTTAAAGCTCACACCCTCTGGGAGCAAACACACGCACACACAACTTTGTATTCTTACATTTGTGGGGTATATTGACTTTTTTCTACATTACCAGATGTGTAAAAATGCATCAGTCTGATTCCACTGCATCAATTTTAGAATCTTTGGAATATATTTCAATCAATTATAATAATACACAATGTATGCTGTCATTCTGTATTCTCCAAATACAATTCTCATGTTATTTTCAAATGTAAAAATCCCCTCCAAAAGGCATTATGTTTTATTATTGACAATAAAAACAATATAGCGTATTGCAGGAACCAGTCAAACGTCCCCACAGAGTCAAACTTTAATGTCTGCCGCCATGGTAACAGTAGTAAGTCACTACAAAGACCTAAATGCAAGATCACACCCACCTCTGACTTATAGCATCACTCAAAGAGGCCATGCAGAAAGAAATAAGGCAGGATGTGACACATCATGCCCACTCTAGAAACACAACATCAAAAACACAGGAATCGGTGTCATTTTGACATGACATCAATCCACTCCACCATTAAAAATGCAAACTAAAGCACCCAAGAGTATCTTCTTAAGATAACACAACTGTGATCCAGGGAAGTGCTATTTTGCAACTGTCTTTCGAAGTAAATTGCTGTCACAACTGAAATTTCCTAAATATCTGAGGAACTGTACTCTGCTCTCATGTGATGTCATTCCTCTAAAAGACTTCACCTTGTCATTCATCAAACAAAACATGCATAAGCCAAATGAAGCCACTACAGCACAGTACTCTGTTCATAAGAGTCACATCACATCCATTTTAAAAAGTTCAAACACTTTAAGTTATGCACTATCACAGAAATAATAAAGTTCCATTTGCATAAAACAGTACTTTTAATAGGCAATTATTCCGGTCTGTTCTATATTGTGGGCCTCTAGGGGTGGTCAAAAAGTGCCTGAGGGTATTCACTCAGCAGGCTGCACTGATAACTACCTTTTCCTCCTAAAATGCAAATAGCGATTTTTTTCCCTGGAAGTCTAGCATGTTAGCCTTGTTTGGCTTTGATTAGGCTGTCTTATCTGAATACCCTTTGCACAGCATGTTTTCATCCTCCAGAAGACTAACGTTTATTAAAACCCCTAAGGATACACTAAAAAGTTAGAAACTCAGCTAATGAAAAATAAATTTCTGCCTTTTAGTCTCACTGTTGTAGGGAATGACACATACAGCAGCTACACTGGTTTGAAGTGTCAGCTATTTTATAGCTAGTTCTGTTGTGAAGTGTAATGTGACTTACAGTCAATGCTCTGGTTGCCTTCTCTCTTCAGCATTTGGACAGCACCCACATACTTCTTCAGCTGGACCTTCAGCACCTCGTTTTCTCTGAAAAGCAGACATTATATATAAGCTGTGTGTGTGCAAGTTAACGCCTGTGTCAGCAATGGGTGCACCTTAAAGTAGTTGAATTGACTATTTAAACGGGGAAACTGCGGACATGTGGTGCAGAACAAAGGTGTCTAATCTTATCCACAAAAGGCCGATGTGGTTGCAGATTTGCATTCAAAACCTGCAGGCACACAGACTGTTTGCAGATAAGACTGGACACCCATGGTGTAGCTAGACATCTAGACAGCTAGCTAGACAGACAGATAATTAGTCAACAGACAGACAGACATATAGAAAGACAGACAAATGGCACACTATGTGTATGTCTTCTATCTGTCTTGATCACATACACACAAACATGGCAGTGCACAAACATGACAAAATGCAGAAGACAACATCAGCAGTTTTGTAATATGTGTGGTATTGATTAACAGATTCTCAATATAAAAAAATATAAGCAATCAGGAGGATCTGTCACAAACTAGACATCTATGCTAAAAAAGAATTGCTGCAGCATGTGGAACTAGCACATGGTACTCTCCAACCTCATTTAATAAAAGCCTAATTTAGTTCTGGGAAATTGCTTTACAGGTGCAGGTGAGTAACTTTTGGAGGGCTATTTCCAAAGCAGTGGGCAGCAAGGTGTGTGTGCGCTTACACTAAGCTTGGCTGATTACCACTGGTTTGGAAAAAATCAATCAAAATCAATTCAGGTTTGGCTGTGAAAAGAAGTCTTTCCTATTCTTATGGAACGCCTCTCACAGCTCGCTCACAGCTCACACCTATTTTATGGCCTTCAATAGCCAGGTGGAAATGGAGGCTTTCCAGAGGCCTCTAGCGCATCCTCAAAAAAAGAGCCTGTGTTGTTATCGGAAGCTGGCGAACTCCTCACAGTTCCGCTGTGATTTAATTAAAACTAATGAATGGCAGCTCCTCTGTGGGGGGCTCTCTGCCGTTACTGTCCCCACCCACTGGACAGCCTTACAATTCTGCTATACCGACAAATTCATATTAGGGAAATAAAGATGTTGTATAAGGAAGAGCGCACTTGCATATCTCCAACGGGTTACAAGGCCAAGTTAGAGGCGTGCACAACCACAAGGGAAAGATCAGTTTCTAATCTAATGAGCACAACCATGGGTAGTCACTGTAGATCATGTATTACACTCTCACGTCATATTCTTGCATATCTATAGTACAACCACACAGCATGGAAGTGACTAAAAGGTGATAAACACAGAACAGAGACTGATGCTTCATTAAACAGAAATTCCATATAACAAAACACTACATACATTAATTGCATCACATAGTATGCTATAGGTCTGCGCGAAGTTCTTAATTCAGAGGTCCGCTAAGTTCATACACATAAGCATCGCAGTGCTGGCGATGTGCTTGTTGTGTCCACAGAATCTGGACAAAAACTCTTTTAGTGATTTTTCTTAAATTCTCTTCTACTATAATAAAAAAAATTTAGAAATTTTCCATTAATTTTTAAATAAAACATCAGGGAACCGAAAACTTTACTTGAAGCGCCTTTATGTACAGTGTCCTTAAGAGCAGCAATTGATAGTTGATAGTGCTAAGTTAACTGTCAAAATAAAGAAGCTTTATTTTAAACAATTTCTTAGTAACAGATAAAAAATACAAACAATGTAGCCTCATCAGTATTAGCAAAGTAGGATCATAAAAGCACTACGTTGCTCGATTATGTCTGAAAACAGCTGGCAAATAAGTGTGACAACACCACAAAGTGCGATATTAGATGAAACTAACAGCTTAATAGACTATTAAAAACAATATACATTTATGATAAAAAGCCCTTGGCCTGCCAGACGAGAATAAAGTTTCGGTTGTGTCTGCTGAAAAAATACTGTTCTTCAGGTCCAGGAATCACTCTTAACGTGGAATGGAGTAATACATCCCAGACAATTCATTTAAAGGATATTCCCCCCTCCTAGATGGATTCCCTCAACATAAAGCCATTAGTGAAATTGGTTTAAAGAAAAGTACTGGAAGAACAGGCAATACCATCAGGGAGCTGGAACGGAGTGAGCCACACAAGTGCCCTTCACACAGACTAATGAAGGGGAACGGCACAGTGATCCACAGAAGATGGAGGGACAGTTCAAATTATACATGTCTCCTGCATGCAGATGTCAGATTATGCAGTGTGTTCATGTGTTAAAGAGTGCTATGAAGGTAATGACCACGCACCGCAGCTGCAACTGACACATTCATGGCTTCCTCCTGCTCTTGGTATCCCCTAGGCTACAGACAGAGAAAATGTCAAACAAAGAACCTTATGGCAGGTCAGCCATTATGCAGGGGCAGCCATTAAAATAAAAATGTAACATACATCAAGATTAACATTAGCAAACTGCTGAACAGATCTAGGGTCAGATACCATTTAATTACGGATCACAGCAGCATAGCCTTCAAACATCAACACCCTCACTAAGAGAATTTCTCAAAGTAGAATACAACATCTTTCAGCTACTACTGCGATAACATTCAAGGAGCTTCTAAGCAGAACAAGTTAATACCCGCCTTCTTTTATCCACACTTTTTTTGATACAAAACAAAGAGGATTGATTAAAGTGGAGCTTGTAGTACCCCTGCAAAATTAATAAAGTATGCTCTTAAAGGGAATGCAATTAAAGGGACTGCATATTTTACTATTTACAGGGAAGGACAAGAGAGTCCAGCAATCCAAGTAATGGTATGAGTTACTCAACTATAATACATGCCCACAAGCAAAAAGGCAACTGAAGGTGAGCAATATGATAAAATGATATTATACTCTCCAGAAAGGGCTGCAACACTCATGACTGACCTTTGAGAGACTTTATGACTACACTGTAAATGAAAAATTAAGAAAGAATTACTGTAAATATAAATGGACATAAATGCCAAGGCCTGACTGATATCAAAAGTTTGTAGCCGAAACAGATACCAGTTTTAATGGGCTAAAAATTATGTTAACCGTTAATAACCCGTTATGCTATCCATTAATATACAACCCCATTTCCAAAGAAGTTAGAACGCTGTGCAGAATGTAAATAAAAACAGGATGCACTGATCTGCAAATCATGTAAACCATATTTTTAAAGGAAAATACTACAAAAAAAACAGGTCAAATGTGGAAACTGAGAAATTTTATTGTTTTTTGAAAAATATATGCCCATTTTGAATTTGAAGCCAACAACACGTTCCAAAAAAGTTGGGACGGGGGCATGTTTTCCCCTGTGTTTCATCACCTCTCTCTTAACGACACTGCTTTTAACAAGTTTGGGAACTGAGGAGACCAATTGCTGTAGTTTCGAAAGTGAAATGTTTTCCATTCTTGTTTGATATAGGATTTCAGCTGCTCAACAGTTCAGGGGGTCATTTGTCATTGTTTTCATTTCATAATGCTCCAATTGTTTTCAATGAGTGACAGATCTGGACTGCAGGCAGGCCAGTTTAGCACCGAGACTCTTTTAACACACAGCAATGCTGTTGTAATACGTGCAGAATGTGGTTTGGCATTATCTTGCTGAAATAATCAACGCCTTCCCTAAAAAAAGATATCATCTGGGTGGCAGCATATGTTGCCAAAACATGTATATACACTAATCAGGCATAACATTATGACCACCTCCTTGTTTCTACACTCATTGTTCATTTGGTTAGCTCCACTTACCATACAGGTGCACTTTGTAGTTCTACAATTACAGACTGTAGTCCATCTGTTTCTCTGCATACTTTGTTAGCCCCCTTTTACCCTGTTCTTCAGTGGTCAGGACCCCCATGGATCCTCACAGAGCAGGTGCTATTTGGGTAGTGGATCAGTCTCAGCACCGCAGTAACACTGATGTGGTGGTGTTGTGTTAGTGTGTGTTGTGCTGGTCTGAGTGAGTTTTTAAACACCTCAGTGTCATTGCTGGACTGAGAATAGTCCACCAACCAAAAATATTCAGCCAACAGCGTCCTGTAGGCAGCATCCTATGACCACTGATGAAGGACTAGAGGATGACCAACACAAACTGTGCAGCAACAGATGAGCTATCGTCTCTGACTTTACATCTACAAGGTGGACTGACATGGTAGGAGTGTCTAATAGAGTGGACAGTGAGTGGACACAGTGTTTAAAAACTCCAGCAGCACTGCTGTGTCTGATCCACTCGTACAAGCACAACACATACTAACACACCACCACCACGTCAGTGTTCATGGGGGTCCTGACCACTGAAGAACAGGGTAAAAGGTAAAAGGGGGCCAACAAAGTATGCAGAGAAACAGATGGACTACAGTCTGTAATTGTAGAACTACAAAGTGCATCTATATAGTAAGTGGAGCTGATAAAATGGACAATGAGCATAGAAACAAGGAGGTGGTCATAATGCCTGATCGGTGTATTGTTCAGCATTAATAATATCTTCACAGATGTGCCAGTCACCTATGCCATGTGCACTAATGCACCCCTATTCCATCATGAATACTGGCTTTTGAACTGTGCACTGATAACAAGCTCAGTGGTCTTTAGCCCGGAGGACACAGCGTCCATGATTTCCAAAAAAAAAAACAAATTTTGATTAATCAGCCCACAGAACACTTTTCCACTTCGCCTCGGTCCATATAATGTTTATATATGATTTCTTCTTTGCATTTTAGAGGTTTAACTTGCATTTGTGGATGCAGTGATGAACTGTGTTCACAGACAGTGGTTTTCAGAAGTGCTCCTGAGCCCATGCAGTAATTTTCACTACAGAATCATGTCTGTTTTTAATGCAGTGCTGCCTGAGGGCCCAAAGATCATGGCCAGCAAATACTGGTTTCTGGCCTTGTCCCTTGCATACAGACATTTCTCCAGATTCTCTGAATCTTTTATTGTTATTATGTACTGTACATGATGAAAAGCAAAAGCTCTTTGATATATTACATTGAAAAATGTTATTCTTGAATTGTTGCACTATTTGCTCATGCAGTCTTTCACAGTGGTGAACCTCTCCTCACCTTACTTCTGAAAGACTCAGCCTCTCTGAGGTGCTCTTTTTATACACAATCATGTTACTGACCTGTTGCCAATCAACCACCAGGTATTTCTTTTAGCATTACACAAATTTACCAGCCTTTTGTTGCAATGTCCCAACTTTTTTGGAACGTGTTGCTGGCAATAAATTCAAAAAATATTTTTCAATAAACAAAAAAACAATTCTCAGTTTCAACATTTGATATGTTGTCTTTGTACTATTTTCAATGAAATACAGGGTTTAAATGATTTGCACGTCATTGCATTTTGTTTTTATTTACATTTTGCACAGTGTCCCAACTTTTTTGGAAATGGGGTTGTATAATTTTACATTGATTTTTTTTTTTCATGCTCCAATAGTTTTTGTTTAACAGTGCTTTACTGACTTATATGATTGTTCGTTCTCAATTTTGACACCCTTTGAACTTTTTATTATTTACTTTGAAAAGTAAATAATAAAACAGAAGAATCTCATAGTCTTAAGTAATATAAATATTGTAGCACTGGGGTGGGGCTACTTGTAACTCTTTGGGGTTTGATTTCTGTTAGTTACCTCATATTTTCTGACTGCTGGGATAGGCTCCAGCCCCCCTTGCGACCCAGAAGGATAATCATCTTAGTGTGTGTGTGTGTGTGTGTGACTGTAAGCTTTAGATACATTTTATAGGTGTGGGGGGAAAATCGATTCTTAGATGCATCGCAATGCAGATGTGGACGATGCTGAATCGATACAAATGTCAAGAATTGATTTTCTATATTTTAATTGATAACGTAATGTTGAGGGAATGCAAAAGGCGAAACTTGGAAGTGCGGAAGTGCAATGCCTGGACAGTCTGTGGCGTGCACACTACATTAAAAGCTAGTGTGGGGTCAGCAACCCAAATGTTAATAAGAGTCATTTTTATCCTTTCAACAAAAATCTAACCACCTTGGGAGTCACAACATTTTGAGTCCATTTTACCATCTTGGCTGTACATATGTCTCAGTATGCGCTAATGTCCTAGTGTAGGCTAAAAATATAATACAAACAAAAACGCAGACTTACTTTGCTCTGCTTTAAGCTTTAGTTCAGCTGTAGCTGCTTTTCTTGCATCACCAGCAGGAAACTTTTCCACAAAAGTAGGAAGTTTTACAGTTTCTTGTAAAATTTCTCTCAATGTTCTACTTTTTACGAGGCTGAAGTCAGCTTCTCATTCGCCAGCTTCCTGTTTGAATTTTCCTGTTCCACCTTAAATGGTACCTGAGGCGCCAGAATGTAACAGCTGCACAATTTAAGGTGGAACGAGAAAATTCAAACAAGAAGCTGACTTCAGCTTCACGTTTTAGTGAAGCTGATGTCGTTGCAAATTAAACGCATCAGGAAACCGGCTGGAGTGTTTATAAATGCAAATAAATCTATTCGTCTCCTAATTATCAATGTTCATCTTAAATCTTTCTCTTTGCCTTTTCGTTTGCTACTAGCTAGGTGAAGCAGCAGTTACAGGCTACATTAATTCCAGCGTTTAAGACCATTTATTGTTAAAACTGTTTTAGAATGATCAGCAGAGCTTCATTTTACTGCAAAGGAGGATTATTTTATTTTTACCTAGAAATCTAATTCTGATGTGGAGCTGCAACAGGGCAGTAAAAGAGCCACAGGTTGCCGACCCCTGAGCTAGCGTATGGAAGCACTTTGGCTTCTATGGAGTTGAACGGGAAAAAGGACCTGGACAAGAGCCACACTGTATGCAAGTTCCGTCACACTAAACTATTTTGGAAACACGACAAACATGAGAAACTATATTATATGTTTGCACCCATTTTCCACCCGGTTGTAGTTTGCTGCCAACAAGAGAACCATCAAGAAAGTGATGTCAAACTCGGAAAGGGCGAAGCGAATTCCAAACTCTATTGCAACTTTATTGCCAAGGATTTGCATCCGTTCTCAGTCATTGAGCTATGTTGCACACTTTGGAGCCAAGATACAGCGCCCCGTCTCGAAGATATTTTACTGACACAGCGACCCCCACTGTCTACAACAAGACAAAAACCGAAGTTATGAAATCACTAAAGAAAATGGGTAGGATAGCTGTAATGTGATGCGTTGACACCCACTGCCACATGACTTTATGTCACCGCAACTGCGCATTTTATCATAGATGAGTGATAGCTAGCATCTTGTGCTCGTAACAAAGAGCAGTGAATGAGAGCCTTCCAATTAACTTATCACATTGCTTCCATTTGATTTATTAATAAAAGATATTTTAAGTAAATTCATGGACTATTACAAATACTTTGCTTTAAAGTACCTAGTTGTCACACAGTGAGAAAAAAAGAAATCCTGTATAAAAAAAAGATGCATCAAGATGCACCAAAAATCATTTTATAGTCGTATCGCAACCCTCTGAATCATAATCGTATCGAACCGTGAAGTGCCTTGAGATTCTCACACCTAACATTTTATTATTCTAACCATTATGTTTTTTTGTGTCATAATTCATCACTATTAGGGATTGTCTCAAATTTATATCACAATATTCTAAATATTTCTAAGTAATGATTATAATTACAAGTATTTTTAGGGTTCAAGCATGTAATGCATTGAACCCTATTGGAATTGTCAAGATTTTTCTTATTATTTTTCTTCCCTGAAACGGAACGCACAGCCCAAACCGTAGGTCCTAGAGACATGAAACTTGGTCAATAGGTAGTAGTCCCTCCCGCTACTCAGGCGCAAGGAATCAGCCCAGTCGGCCACAAGGGGGCGCTACAGCGCAGAAAAATCAGTTTTGCCTAATAACTCCTAAACCAGATTTTTGCCAGCTAAGCCATTTTTTTCCCTGGTTCTATGGGTCCAATCAAACAACTTTGCAATTTGGTTCATCAATCTCCGCCCAGAAAATTTTTTCGCAATACTGCAAAATATGCTAAACCTACTTTTGCGAACTAGTCCTACAGTTTTTGCCCAATCCTCATGTCTTTGGTGTCAAAAAATTCAGAAGAGCCTGAAGGTCAATAATTATCAAAAACATTTTGACTTCTCTAAACAACATGGCTGCCATATGCAAATTAACCCTTCTGGATAAATTCAAAATAATTCAGAATTAATTGAAAATTCTGTAACTCAACAACCCTTCAGCCAAAAAATTTCAAACTTGACAGACACATTTGGGAGAAGATTCTGAGGTAGCCATTCGATTTTTGTATGCATTAGTAATTAGGGGGCAGAGTTAATGCTACATGGCTGTTTCTCAGCATCCGTACATCCGATCAGCTGAAACTTTGCAGATACCATCTGTTGGCCAGACTATAATGGAATCCATAAGGACAATTTGATTCGTTGAAGTATATGGCCGCCATCGGCCAATCAGCATTTAGCAGTCTTTTGACAGGCTTAACATTGACTAACCATCATGAAACTTGAATGACCACTACATATAGCCAATTTCTAACAACCAATCAAGTTTCAAAAAATTTGACCACTGGGGGGCGCTATTCATAAAAATTAACATATTATTACATATTATTACTATTTTATTACAAGTTTGCTTGAAAATCCTTGTGTATCATATGTAGTACGTTATTCCAAACAATTTTGCAAATGCATATTTATTACAAAACTGCATAGTTTTTTTTGTAATCGGTAACTGTTTAAAAAAGCCTACTTTTCGAACTAGTCCCTGGATTTTGATCCAATCTTTTCGAACTTGGTCTGGAAAAATTCTTTGGCATGTGCAAGTAAATAATTATCAAAAACATTTTGACTTTTCTACTCAGGGTCGTGTGGATCAATCAATTAATTACTGCGACCATGGCATCGTTAGCTTGATAAGCTATAACTCAACAGTCATTGGTCAGATCATGTCCAAATTTTTAGGACTTTTACACATTTGGACTACAATTGTGTATGCCAATTTTGGTCCAGATTGGCCTTTAGGGGGCGCTTTAGCACTCAAAAACACTTAAAAATCAATTAAAATGCTATTACAATGTTATTACAAGGTCGACAGATAAACAAATGGTGCCATACGACTCAGATCAATCACCTAAACAACTTTCTAAGTACATGTTCTGTCACAAATTGTACTGTTTGTCTGGTATTTTGGCTTATTCATTTGAAGACTACATTATACGAAGGCTTATTATGCAAAGGTCAAAAGGTCAATCTGACCAAAACTTGGTAAACATCTTTGGATATGGGCCCTGATCAAGAATCATACCATATTGTGGCCTTTTCACCAATTCTGACCCACTTTCACTGAGCTCCTCTACACCATTAGGGCCTCTAATGAGTGCATTGGGCTTCATTATGGCCTACAAGAAATCAATGGCTTAAATATAGAACCATTCCACTGTGCAAGTGCAACTTCTTGGATGTTCTACAAACCAGTGTAGATCAGTACATATGAATGCAAACCTATAATGTGTTTAAAACACCACTGCTTCTTGTTTATGGCAACTGAAGGCCTTTTGATGAACTGACTTCCTATCAGTTCTATTCCCTCTATGAATAAGACCTATAGCTTGAGGCCTTTTTAGGTCTAATGGGCTCAACTTTGCCATTTGGACCATTTAGCTCCGCCCACTTAGATTTTGAGCTAATTTGCATAATATGCGAAACCTACTTTTGCGAACTAGTCCTACAATTTTTGACCGATCCTCATGTCTTTGGTGTCAAAAAATTCAGAAGA
Organism: Colossoma macropomum; assembly: GCF_904425465.1. Classification (NCBI taxonomy): domain Eukaryota; kingdom Metazoa; phylum Chordata; class Actinopteri; order Characiformes; family Serrasalmidae; genus Colossoma; species Colossoma macropomum. Next base: position 31,799,920 of record NW_023494790.1, read on the forward strand.
GCCTGAAGGTCAATAATTATCAAAAACATTTTGACTTCTCTAAACAACATGGCTGCCATATGCAAATGAACCCTTCTGGATAAATTCAAAATAATTCAGAATTCATTTAAAATTCTGTAACTCAAGAATCCTTCAGCCGAAAAATTTCAAACTTGACAGCCACATTTGGGAGAAGATTCTGAGGTAGCCATTCGATTTTTGTGCGCATATGTCATTAGGGGGTGGAGTTAATGCTACATGGCTGTTTCTCAGCATCCGTACATCCGTCATTGGTCAGATCCTGTCCAAACTTTAAGGACCTTTATATATTCAAGAATGATACCATATTGTGGCCTTTTACTAATTCTGACCCACTTCCACTGAGCTCATACTTTACTTTAGTCCTATGTTTCAACTTTTCATCTTTTTCAACTTTACTCATATTTTTGCCTGTAACTTTTGATCAGAGTGATATAGAGACAAAATTCTTTTTTCAGCTGATTCCTTGGGACATGCTGAACAAGTGCACTCTGAGTCAATTTTGCCCCACCCCTTTAGTTTTTGAGCTAATTTGCATAAATGTGAAAAACCTATTCTTGCGAACTAGTCTCAGGATGTTTTGCCAATTTTCATCAAATGAGTACCATAAGATTCAGAAGACACTGATCATGAATAATTATCAAAAAGATATTGACTTTTCTACTCACGATCATGTGGATCAATCAATTAATTAGTGCAAACATGGCATTGCTAGCCTGATCAGCTATAACTCATCAGTCATTGGTCAGATCATCTCCAAACTTTGAGTATTTATACAAATTGAGACTATAATTGAGTACGCCAAGTTTGGTCCAGATAGGCCTTTAGGGGGCGCTTTAGCACTCAAAAACACTTAAAAATCAATTGAAATGCTATTACAATGTTATTACAAGGTCGACATATAAACGATTGGTGCCATGTGACATTCAAAGATTTCACTATACAAAGACTACATTATACAAAGGTCAAAAGGTAATTCTGACCAAAACTTAGTGAACGTCTTTGGATATGGTCCCTGATTAAGATTGATACCATATTGTGGCCTTTTCACTAATTCTGACCCACTTTCACTGAGCTCCTCACACCAATAGGGCCTCTTATGAGTGAATTGGGCCTCATTATGGCCTACAAGAAATCAATGGCTTAAATACAGAACCAATCCACTGTGCAAGTGCAACTTCTTGGATGTTCTACAAACCAGTGTAGATCAGTACATATGAATGCAAACCTATAATGTGTTTAAAACACCACTGTTTCTTGTTTATGGCAACTGAAGGCCTTTTGATGAACTGACTTCCTTTCAGTTCTATTCACTTTGCCTATGAATAAAACCTATAGCTTGAGGCCTTTTAGGTCTAATGGGCTAAACGAAAAGCTTGAGGCCTTTTTAGGCCTAATGGGCGAAACCAAAAGCTTGAGGCCTTTTTAGGCCTAATGGCCTAAACCAAAAGCTTGAGGCCTTTTTAGGCCTAATGGGCTAAACCTGCAGGAGGGCCCGTACTGCTGTTGCATGCTTGAACCCGCTCATTGCCGCTTGCGGCTATATTTATATTTATATTACTCTAGTTTGTTATTGTATTTATTATTTTCATTATATAAATTTTTTGTTAATTATTAATGCAAGCTTCCTTCTTAATTTTATAAAAAACAATGAGAGAATTTGAATCTCATAGGTTTTCTTTTATCTATTATGTAAAGTTACTTTATTAGTTTGTAGCTGCTGTGATTAGCACATAACTGTTAGCATTTTGGTTGTGTGTTTCTAGAGCTGGTTCAAGCTGTAGGGCTGTTAAAAACCGAACGGATGATGTTACTGTGCTGAATGTGGTCTGCGGCACGTTAGTGAACGTTTTGTCATTCGCTGTTTATTTTACAGCCACAGACTCTTTCACATGCATAATGTGCCATCATATAGACCACTGTGTATTTGTCCATAAAATTATTTATACAGTATACATTTATAAAGGACTTCACCAGAGTAAATTCTAGATACAAAATAAAATCTGCTTTTTTAGTCAAACTGTGAAAAATACCTCTGTGACTGTTAAAATGCTACATTGTCAGGAATTTATTAATCCTCGCCAAAGGTGAATTAATTCTAAACCTTCTGCACTTAATAGTTATTTTGATTCCTTAACTGTAACCCAGTTTCATTAATCTAGGTTATTGTGTTCATCTTTGATCATTTGTAACTGTTTTTCATTTAATTAATTTAATCTTTTTTCCTTTCTCTTTTGTTTGCGAAATATGCAATACATATGTTTTTTAATCATGGTTTAACGGTATATATCTGCTTTTCTTTCAAGTCTTCATGTAGGTTTTATTATAAGTATGATTATAAGGTTTGCAGCTTGTGTGAACTATGTATACTTTAAGCATATTTTCTGCCAGCACATCTACAGAAACATTGGTGATAATGTACTCATTTATTTTACTTTATGTCTAAAATTGAAATTGCATGGTTATGTTCTTTCACTTAAGGTAACTATGCTCAGTTCTGTAAAATTGCTTCCATGGAATTTGAGCAGCTAGCAAAAAATTTGCTTATTCATCAGAGGTTGAGCACGAAAACCTTTTTTCCGCCTTAGCTACACCTTAGCTCCCCCTTTTGAAGTTCTTTACTTAAAGCCAGCAAACAGGAAGTTCTAGCAGTCTGTTGAGGAGTCACAAGGAGAAAGAGAGAGACATGTGACTGTGACAAAGAAGCCCTCTTTCTTCTCTGACCAACATAGCACTTTAGTTCTGCAGATCTTAAATTTTAGTAATTTTTGTTTCGTGTCTCAGTTCGTCATGTCTTTGTTCATTTACTCAGTAATCTTGAAGTGTTGGTAACTGCTAGACTGTTGAATAGCCGCATCTAGCTGCGCTTGTTTTTAAGTTTCGTCGATTCATTTTGAAAATCTAACTGGCAACGATAGGTGACTGCGAATACAGTGAATAACAGACACAGAAGCAAACACAGTGCTGACTGAAATCCATCTGAAGAGTCTCCTACAGTGACCCCCGCATAAAACTGCAGCCCGACTTCACCAATTAACCCCTGCAAGCAAGCTCATGAGCCACCTTCCTCATCAGAGCCAGCTGCAAGCCCGCCTCGCCATTTTGGTCCAGTCAGATGCGGTGCCCCTGAGGTTCACTCTTCGCTGGCCTTGCCTTTGACCCATGGACCCTTCTCCAGCCCAGGCGAGCAGGCGGCTTCTCTTCCTCAACGCGCATCACCATGGCTCTGTCTGAGGCGTTCAGGTCGTACATTCACCCACACTGCTATTTCATGTGATTTCAGTCTCATTGTTTCCCTTTTTATCCAAACATAGGCCAGTCCTACACTAACGCTAGTATTGTTCTGCTTGCTGTTTAAAAGCCATATTCTAAGAGTCTCTGCCAATTACAGTATGTTTGTCCAGTGTATTTAATACTTTTGGTTTCTCTTCATAACTGCTAATATTTAGTGTCTATATACCTGTTGTAATCCATCATTTAGTGCTTATATACTGTCAATAAATAAACCTTTAATAAAATCATCACTGGTGATTTGTGTGCATGTAAATACCACAGTTCAATCAAATCTGATCCCTGGACAGCAGGTCAATCCTTAACCTGAGATTGATTACAAATATCTGTGTTTTATGGTAAGTGGGAAATAAGATGGTTTGAGTGGCCTTGTCCCACAACAGCAGTTAAAAGCAATACATGCAAAATGGTAGTTGAGTGTAAAGGGGGTAACACCAGCAATTCGCTGTAGTCAGAACAAAATCTAGTATCTCCAAAATGAGAACTTTACATGAGAAAGAAACATCCTTCTATGCTTTTAATGTAAGTCAACGGAACCAGACCTTTTTCCTAGGTCATTTTTGGCCAGTTCTTCTGCATTCAGTCCATTCAGCATGAAATGTACCCACAATGTAAATGTAAAGGGCAACAGGCATTTTCAAATTATGTCAAAAACTGAAAAAATGCAGATAAAAGGTTTTGTCCTGACAGCAGCAACATACAACATTTTATAAATCTGAAGCAGTGCAGCATATTTGCTTTAACAAAGCAGCTGCGGCATCTTTGTCCTTCTGCGCAGCATTCTGATGTTGTGTGACGAATTGTGCTACCTTGTCGAAATGTCCTACTGTAGCACATATTTATCGATAGTTCCCTACATAAAATTCCGGGTAGGTTATTTTGATAGCTTAAATCACTTTACCAAAAAATGCCATCAGAATTAAAACTACAAAGCTGAGCTCAGCTTCCTATGCGCCAGCTTCTTGTTTGTTCTACTGTAATGGTGCAGCAGTTATATGGTAGCGGCTCAGGCGATATAATAATAACTGCTGCACCATTTAAGATGGAATAGGAAAATCTGAAAAAGAAGCTGGTGAATAGGAAGCAAACTTGTGTGTTAAAACTACAGGTAGGATAGTTTGATAGTGTAAATGTCCTTATCAGAAAACATTATCAGCATTAAAAGAATAATTAGGATATTCTGACAGCCTAAATCAGCTTATCCTGGGGGTTTAGAACTGTTAGTCTGAGTCTGTATTGAATCAAAATTCGGTAGCCAATAGCTAGTATAGCATAAATCACTAACTGCTAAGCAGCCTAACTTTGAACTTAGTGTAAGCTGTCCTGACAACCAGGGGTAACTAATTTTGCATTGTTTATGGCTGATAGTATTTTCAACTGTAGGGAGATTACCACAGCCTTTTCACATCTTTTCATTTTGAATCTTATTACATCTTTTCATGTCATTTTTTTTTTAAATTATGAAGAGTAGTACCAATAAAAATATCGACAAGAATCAGTATAAATAAATTCCTAAAGATACCCATCCTTACCCAGATTGGCAGTGGCTCTCCAAAAATTTGATTGGTCACCATGGGTGCGCCCTGACTTGAAGCTAGCAGTCTGTAGTTATTAGGATGTCAAATCTGGAAAGGGTTATCTGATGCTTCTTTTAGGTAGGTGTATTCTACCAGTGATTAATTATTTGGATTCTCAGCAGACACTCAGCTTTAAACTGCGCGACTTTGAACTATACCAGAGGCATCGTGACAGTCTGCAAAGCAGAAAGGCAACACTTACTGCAAACAGACAAAGCCCTACGATTTAGTTCACAACTTAAATGTAATTTTGTTGTTTGACTTAAAATCACATCTAAACTATATCTAACAAATACCTACAGTTTTGTGTTGAAGGCTCTTTTAGCTAAGGGGCTTCAGTGCAGGCAGGACCAAAGGAAGTGGAACGTTTTCCAATATTTTGTGTGATAGAAATGCTTAAAATGTTATCACACAGCGCTCCGATTCTGTACTATATGCATTAGTTGGCTCACATAAATAAACCTCAAAAATCACAGCTCAGGGCTCCTGAGTGGTGCAACTGTCTAAGCATTGGCCCTGTCATCAGGAGATTGCGAGTTCGATCCCTGGTGATGCTACAGCCATTCGTAGCCGGGAGTCCAAGAGAGCACAATTGGCCTCGCTCTCTCTGGGTGGGTAGGATGGCCCCCCATCACTCAAAACGATGCTAGTCAGCGCAGGCGTCTGTTAGCTGACGTAGCAGATCTGGCGTTTGGCGCTTTCCTCCGAGCGTGTTCAGCTGTCCAATGACGTTGCGTGAGCGGCAGTTCGAAAAGATGCGGTGGTTGGCTTCACAGGTCTCGGAGGAAGCCTGTGTTAGCCTTCACCCTCCTAGCGTTGATAGTATCATGTGATTGGGGGAGTCCTAACTAGCGGGTGGAATTGGACACAACTAAATTGGAGAGAAAATTGGGTAAAAATCCAGAAAAAAAAAAATTCACAGCTCTAAGAAATGTGTAATTGATTTATAGAAAGCCTATTTATTTGCGTATGTATAAATGCATAATATAAGCTTCTCCCCGTCCCTGCCTATTTAACTCTGATAGACTGTATCCTGATACCTAGTTTTGATCGTTGACAGAGGTTTCCACAAAAGATGATATATGAAAAACCCTCAGTTACAGGGTTATACAATACAGGTTTAAATTTGAAATCCAATTTTTCAATACATGCTAAAATAGTTACACTCGTATTACAAGTTGGTTTCAGTGAAAGGATATTTCGAAATACTATTTACTATAAATACTATAAACATTTTCTATTTTTTTCCTCAAATACTAGACAGTTGCTCTTGAACATTTCAAAACTATTTTCATTCACAAAGTCAAATACTGTCAAGTTTATCTTCTAATTTAATTTCATATGGTGATCCAATTAGCTTTTTCCCTTCTTTCTGTAGATGCAACACAAATTAATTTCCACCTTGTTTTTCCATCAGGACATGCATAATAACCCAATTACCTGCAATTCTGTTTATTAAATATAGAGAACTGAGAGCACTGCACAAAATGCATCGCTCTTAACAGGGTGCATGGCGAAATAATCACCACTGTTCAACACAATTTGAGTGTTGGTAGTGACGTACAGAATACGTAGAATGTACAGAATCTGTTCATGGTTCAGAAGGATTTCTCCTGTGTAAACACAAACCTGCAATGATGACCCCACTCCCCAACACAAGCTCAGAATCCATTTTGTGTGAGGGCTAAGATATTTGGGCTTAGTATAAAAATGCTCTAAAACAGAAAGTTAAGTATTTGTACCTGCCCAGGGCCTGGACTTTGGCAGCATTTCTCTCCTCCAGGTCAGCCAGCTTCTTCTTTAGGTTGTCTACCTCAAGCCGTAGCCCAGCTGAGTGCTCCATCTCTCCATCCAGCAGACTGCGAAGAGACCTACAACCAGCAACATACACAGCATACATAGCAGAACAAAACAAAATAAATCAAGCAGCAAGTGTTCAATTCACATCACTAGTGAAGCTCACTGGAACCACAACAAGTAAAACTGTGACTTTTGATATTTGTCATCTTTGCTGCTTTGCTTTTTTTGGTCCAGTTCAAAGTTACTACAGGCATACAACTGAGACTGGAAAAACTATTCAAATATTCAGTAGTGGAATACATACAATAAAATCAATATATTATTTTTTTCTTTTTTGGATTTTTATATTTCAGAAAAGATCAACAGTTTTACTTTGGCCAAAAAATTAACGCAGATCACATTTTTACACCCTAATATGAAAGGTCTCAAATACACATAAAAATGGCATCACGCATGTGGCAACACAATGGCACAGTTGGGGGGGCACTCACATGTTCTGTTCGGTTAGTTCATCTTTCCTGTTCATCATGGCCACAATGGCTTGGCGTAGTTCGACTGTGGAAACAGAACTATCTTAATAAGGACTCAAAAATGAAATTTTTGTTTCTAAAAGAACAATAATAAGACTCGCACACAGATTTAGTGTTCCATGCAGACCTGTACTTTTTCCAATAAAGGATACTGTTTCAGATTGCTGACATTTTCATTTGTGTAGCACACCAGAACTAATAAACGGAACTTTGTGGGGCTTAAAATACCAGCCAGACATTAATTTCTTTTAAATGAAGGTGACAAGAAAGGGTAAGACATTTATAACACAGCACAGTGAGAGTTTTATACCGTTCAGTTTAACAACCAACTACCTGTGAACACTGACTGGCAGACAATGAGTTTTTACTGTATCTGCAGGCCTCATCCACCAGAAACAATTTTTCCAATAAATCATATAACTCGTCACTGTCAAAACCTTTCAACCTTTTTTCCTCTTTTTTTGTTATACCATTTGAAATCACCAGATGTCCTTTGTGAGAATATTACATTATAAATGGGCCATAACTGATAACTGCAAAGCAGGAGAAAACTGTAAAAAGAAATCAAAGCGCTTACATCTCGCAATTTCCACAGCCCAAAATGTCATAAGAAATAACAGTTAAGGGGAAGCAAAGTCATGGTGAAATCTGGAAGACCAAGAAAACTTTCAGACAGAACTGCTTGTATGCTGGCCAGAAAGGCAGAGCAAAAGCCCCATATGACAGCAAAGGACCTCCAGGAAGGTTCAGATGAGGAGTGGTGCTGAACCATTCCACAACACAGCACTGCTTGCACAAACATGATCTGCATGGAAGAGTCATCTGAAGCAAACCCCAAAGAAACTTTTTGGCTACAATCAATCAACAAACATATTTTTGAAGAAAATGAAGCAGCATTTGATGACACTTTGCCAACTGTTAAGCCTGGATGTGCATCTATTATACTTTGGGGTTGTGTGGCACAGGAAACATTGCATGTGTGTAAATTCTGGAAGCATATATGGTCAGTAAAGAAAGTGAAGCTGAAAAGAGGCTGGTTTCTGCAACAGATCAATGATCCAAAACATAACAAAACCTCAAAATCCACTATAAATTACTTTAACTAACGCAAGTTGTAGGCCATCATTATGGCAGCTGTAATGGCCATCATAGTCCCCTAACTTGAACATCACTCAAAATCTGTGGGTAGATCTTAAACATGCTGTCCACACAAGATGGCCCAAGAATATCACAAAACTAGAAGTGTTTTGCAAGAAGGAGTGGATAAAAATTCCTAAAACAAGAACAGAAAGACTCGTACCTGGTTACAAAAGTGTTTGCAAGTTCGGTACTACTAAGTATTAATGTCTATTGATAACTTTTGCACGTGCCACAATTACTGCTCTATTTTTTAAGTTAATCAAATATAAAGCAACTGTGCAGTAACTTTTATAGAATACATGTAGAAATCTTTTTAAGTAAGTTGCTGCAGAGGTTATTTATGTCTTTTCTTTTAGAAAATCAACAAAATACATAATTTGGCTTGGGGTGCCCACATCTTTACACACAACTGTACTACAAGTTTTGCTAAGCCAGCATGAAAATAAAAATAACGTAGCATCCTAGGTATCACTGTCCACGTAACAATAAGGCAGACTTACGGATTAACAACAATCACAGATAAATAAGCAAACACTTTCAATCTAGAGTGCGAGGCTGGGTAGACTGTTGGGCCTTTACTGACCTGTGGACTTTATCTACAGTGGCACAGCATGGCATACAAAAGGCTGCTGCAGCAGGAGGAGTGTAAATCCAGTAGGCTCTTGCATCAGCAGCAGAGAGGACGGCAGTGTTACTTCTCTACAGCCCCCTGCGCCTGAGGAATAACCTGCTTCTCCTGTCTCCGGGAGACAAAATCCCAACGCTCCTCTTGGCTTATCATTATAGCAATATCACAAGGAAATGTATGCAGTCATCTATATAAACACAGTCTCAAAAAACAGACAAAATCTCAGAACTAGAAAACTAAGACATCTTTCTTATTTCTGAGGGAGCTACACTCCTTGTCAGTGGATGCTGGAATCAATACTGATCGGTTCTCTCCCTGAAAAAGACTAAACTCCAACACAGACTAGAAAATGTACCTCTTCTTTAGTGTCCCAAAGGACAGCCTTTGTTGATCATATCAATGTAGACCATAAAAGAACACTGAACTTCTACAGAGTCTAGACTAAGTCAATCTGAAATCAAAATTGATCTTTTTTTCTTTTATAGCTCATGTTCCAGGAAATATTAATCATGATTCACCATAGCACATCATCTAAAAGATGTTAAGCTCAGACTAAACTCCTAAACAATGTTGAAGTAAATAATTTTGTCTACTCCTTTTAAATGCCTGGATTCTTTGGAAGGCAGCAACAATATGTTTGTTTTCCAACAATATGTATTAGGAAAACATTTGATTATTTTCCCCACATCTTTCCTACATCTAATAACTCTGCTACAGACAATCTGCAGAAGCAACACAGTCACTTCACCATGAATGAGTGGGCTTAATTGCTGTAGGCTAAATAAGTGATCATATGTAAACCTGTTCATGGTTGTAACCGCCACCATGATGAATTAACAAAAAGAGATGTATTTGCAACTGTTTCTATTTATGGACTAAGTGGACTAAGGAGTGAATGGTACATTCTGTAACTTTAACTTTTCCATAATAAGCGTCCTTTACATTAGCCTCCTTTTTATTTACATATGTGTTATGATGGCATATGTAGGCAAAGTCTGAGTGAGAGCAAGTATGTGTATTTGTGTGTGTATGTGAGTTGAACAGGGAGGGTGATCCGCCTGAGCAGCCCAGCAGATGAGCCCGCCTCCTCCCTAGAGCCTCCATCTGGAGGTGAAACACACCCTGGTGATTCGTCCACACCTCGGACACACAGACATGCACGCGTGCCCACACATGATTTATGAGTAATCACAATGACAGTATCCACTAAATAAACAAAAAGCTAACAAAAAGTGGCACGCACACAAGTTTACCAGCACCAGCACAGCAAATCAGAGGCTAAGTGCTTTCGTAAACTTATTTATGAGGCGCCAATTAACACCCAAATCCTATCTACAATAGTGAGGGGGGGGTCTTACGTAATTCTTATTTGTGTGGGGGAAGAGGGTGTGGTATAAAGTAAACAAGGCTGAGATCTAATTTCCTACCAGCATCACAAATATTGTAGAGCCTAGGCACCAAGTTTCAGCCATTCTGACATTCAATGAATCCATTCTTCGCAATTAACATACTATTTGTAATGTACAATGGATAAAGAAACATCAGGTTGTGTTAAATTTTGTTTCGTAGGCCCTCTTTTCATCTTACTCCTTTCTAGTTCTGAAAGCCCAAGTGAAGCTAAAATGAGCCATGAGCCACCTCAGCCGTTTCAGCACAGTGCTGTCATGCACAGAGGAAATCTTGGTGATGACTGACTGAACCAACAGTGCCCTCCACTGGAGGAAAGTAGACTATCAGGAATGGCAGAGTCCTTCATGTTTATGTTTCGAGAAACATGATATGACTATGATGCAAAGATGATTTTTTTAAAGCAACCTTCTAGTGTTTTATAACCTAATTTCTATCATCTGTTTCTGTATCATACAGTTGATTACCACAGACAATAACTTCAACATGTTTTCCTGTACTTATAAAAAATAGAAAACCTGTTAACTTGAAACACTTATAATAGAAGCCAAGCGGCTTCAGTACCCTCACCCTGTACTCTTTTATATGTGTGTTTTCCCCCCTATTTTCTCCCTGTGTTAGCTGGGAGCCTACTACACTAAGGGAGAAGACTCTTATGTTGGCTTCTGTACAGAGAAAACCAGATAAACATCTTCCCGTACAAACAGGGAAAGCGAAATAACACCATCTTTGCCTTCTTTTAATAATATTATAGCCAACAGCACTGTCGTGGTCTCATGGCATTGCGAAGAATCAATTCTAAGTGCAGAACTCCAACTCCAAAGCCACAGAACCTATATCTGAACTTTCAAATGGGACCAATAGCTGATATGGTGTAAATCTCTGACCTCACAATGATCTGATTCAATTCTTTAGTAAACCATTAAGGGCATAATGAAATCTCAAATTTCACTTTGATAAAATTGATACATAAAGTTTTTTTGGGTTGTTTTTATGTTCCAAAATAGATCATAATTTTATTTTGACCATTAGTGCATACTCTAGGAATATTACTGTAATCGATTACACCCATTTCTAACATTCCAAAACTGACATACAGTGGAGGAAATAAGTATTTGATCCCCCACTGATTTTGAAAGTTTGTACTCTGACAAATAATTAAACAGTCTATGATTTTTATGGTAGCTTCATTTTAACAGTGAGAGATGGAATATCAAAAAGAAAATCTAGAAAATTAAATAATATTTAAATAAAAAATAATTTGCATTTCATTGAGGGAAATAAGTATTTGATCCCCTAAAAACCATGACTAATGTTGGCTCCCACAGACCAGTGACACACCCTAATCTCAGTGAAGTCATTACTTGCATGAGAGACACCTGTCCCAAATTGTCACCTGTATAAAAGGCCACCTGCCAACAGACTCAGTGACATTCCAACATCTCCACCATGGGCAAGACTAAAGAGCTGTCTAAAGATGTCAGGGACAAAACTGTTGACCTATACAAGGCTGGAATGGGCTACAAAGCCATAAGTAAGAAGCTGGATGAGAAGGTGACAACTGTTGGTGCAATTATTCGGAAGTGGAAGAAGTACAACATTACTGTCAATCGACCTAGGCCTGGAGCTCCATGCAAGATATCACCTCGTGGAGTCTCACTGATCATGAGAAAGGCTAAAAATCAGCCAAGAACTACACGGGAGGAGCTGGTTAATGATCTCAAGGCAGCTGGGACCACAGTCTCCAAAAAAACCATTGGTAATACACTGAGACGTAATGGTTTAAAATCCTGCAGTGCACGCCAGGTTCCTCTGCTCAAGAAGGCTCATGTCCAGGCCCGCCTCAAGTTTGCCAATGAACATATTAATGACTCCGGGAGATACTGGGAGAAGGTGCTGTGGTCAGATGAGACCAAAATTGAGCTCTTTGGCCTCAACTCAACTCGACGTGTTTGGAGGAAGAAAAATACAGAATATGACCCTAAGAACACCATCCCCACCGTCAAGCATGGTGGTGGAAGTACTATGTTTTGGGGGTGTTTTTCTTCTAAGGGCACAGGCCAACTTCACCGCATCAACGGGGCCATGTATCGCAAAATCCTGGGTGACAACCTCCTTGCCTCCGCCAGGGCACTGAAAATGGGTCGTGGATGGGTCTTCCAGCACGACAATGACCCAAAACATACAGCCAAGGAAACAAAGGCGTGGTTCCATAAGAAGCATATCAAGGTCATGGAATGGCCTAGCCAGTCTCCTGACCTCAATCCCATAGAAAATCTATGGAGAGAGCTGAAGCTTCGCGTTTCCAAATGCATGCCTACAAACCTTAAGGATTTGGAGATGATCTGCAGAGAGGAGTGGGCCAAAATTACTCTTGAAGTGTGTGCAAACCTTATAAAAAACTACAAGTGTCACTGTTAAAATAAAGCTGGCATAAAATTATGAGACGTTTAATTTATTTTTTTGTATTAAAACTTTTAAAGTCATTGGGGGATCAAATACTTATTTCCTCCACTGTAGCTCAATCATCAGCAGTAGAATAACACACAGTGATTTAATACAGAGTTTAAAAAAAACACACAAAGCTTTTGTTGGACCCGTATGTAAAATAGCATGTGAATTCTACTTTGGTTAAAAAAAAACAAAACAACGGAGTACATCCTTTTGTCTCTACCAAGAGCTCTCTCTTTTTTGCCCAGGGTCTGGACATTTATAAGTAACTCTAATATTATCTATACTACTGCCCTAATAACTATCTGTAATCTAATGTCTTCAAAAAGAATTAAAAGAATCAAAGAATATCAACAAAAATGAAAAAGGATAGAAAGGAATGAAAAAGACTTCAGCTGCTGAGTTCTTGTGTAAGGATTAAAGGCCTTCACTTTATTAAGGATCAAATGGCAAGATGGTTCCCGGTCAACCACAATGCAAATATCATCTCAAAACATCCCACAAACCTTACACCTTTTTTGGTAACCTTTAAAACCAAACGCGTATGATGTCTTTTTAACACTACGGTCTGACTCTTACCAGATTGTTCTCTCCTCACAGGGCCCTCTTGCACAACTCACCATAGGGCCATCTCACACAACCCTCCATAAACGTACAAGAGTGTACCTCAGCTACAACTTAAACTGTCATCTGGTACAGCTCCCTTCTGTGGGCCAAGAACCTCTTTCCCCGTTAGAGCGTCTACTACATAAGGTCCATAGTCTGCTTCCCTATATTACCTTATTAGGAGCTCTCCATTCAGCCAATATTTAGTTTATTGATTGCTAAACAGGGAATGTTTTATTCAGTCTTTCCCATCACTTTACTGAATACTATTATAATCAACAATAATCAATTATACACATCCAAAACTGATGCAGTTGAGTCACCACTTTAGGACTGATGCATTTTACTCATCTATAAGCTGGCTGAGCCACTTGTTAGTCAACCAAGAGGATTCCCTAAAAACCATCACATCAAGTGTTTTTGTCTTACACCAGGGCATAGTTAGAGTCCAGAACACTGCAGATCCCAAAGATGGAGAGTATTGTAGGAGTCTAACAATATTAAATACATTTTTTGATGTTTTCTAAGCTAATTTCTATACGCGACAACTGCAGTATAGAGGCGATTACCACAGATAGTTATTGGGATGGACGTGTACTTAGTAAAAGAACAGAAAACCTGCTTACTCAAAGCATAAACTCTTGAGGAGATGCATGGAAAAAGGCAGGATGGAAATCAACTCACCCACAGTCATGGAATCAGGCAGGCCAGGAGTGGCCAGTGTACTGGTCAAAGCGGCATTTGGGGTTGATGGGCTGGGATCCAAGCTGAGAGAAAAACTCATTGCAGTTAGTGATAAGCAGCTCAACAGGACTCCCATTAGATGTGCTGTGTTGCCAAACAAAAAGGTTACCTGAACTGTGTCTGGGCTTTCGGTTTTTCTGTGTCAATGGCTGAGCTAGAGCTTTCCGTTTGCCCCTGAAATCCCACCATCTCAACAGAGCTGACATCTGAAAATAAAAAATTACTCTGCTATACCATTTCAAAATGTAATGCATATGAATTCATATTCATAATAGGTAATATAGATAATGAAGATTCAAAGAATGCTTCCAAATGTAACAGTTATGCATGCGTTGCAATCTAAACAGCATTGTGTCTGCTAAAAAGAGTTAGTAAAGAGTTAGTAAACCCAAACTGACAGTGTGTACTGTTCAGACCCTGTGGTGTGTAAGGCTCTGCTGAGGTGAGAGGGATGAGCACGTCTGAGCTGTCGTTGTCAGTCTCTGTGATGATCTGTCTGGGGCTCCATGTTGACACACTGGACAAGCTCCCAACTATGACCCTGAATGGAGAGACACAAGGTATGAGACAATGAATCAGCGAAAACCTATATTTGCACAATATGCACGAAATACTATATACCAAAATACCATACCATATACCAAAATACCATACCAAAATATCATTGTGATTATATTGCTACATTCTGTAAAGGCAATATGCCTTCCAATATCTTCCAATATCACACTGTCAATCCCTTCATGGCCAAAATGATCTATATTTGTTAAATCATGCAAATCCTGCTTTGATTCATTCAAACACCCAAAGACCATCTGTGACTGCTGCTCACAGGACACAAAAAACATTTAGTGATTAGTAAGGAGGTGTATTTGCATATTGCAGCCATCTGCAATAGTAATATTATTAAGATCAATACTACAATAATAATTAACAAACAATGCACTGTGCAACTCTTCTATATTATATAATTTCCAAGTAAAACACATACAGAAATCATAGTAAAAAAACAAGCCCAACTATATCTAAATACTTCTAATTTTTGTTTTTAAAGATATATCCTGTAATGGTATAAAAGATTGATCTCTCTTAAAATAATAAAAGATTTAAATGATTTATTTATAAATTAATGAAATAAAGAAGAGAAAAGATGAAGAGCTGAATAAGTTTCATCATTGTTGTACTTTACTGAAAGTGTTGTTCATGTGCATCAAGTCATGCACTGAGTACTGAAGAACAAAGCAGATACAACATGAAAAAGAAATGTAAAAATCTTCCATGCAGGTGCACTTCAAACTGTGCAAAGATTAATCTTAGAAGAAATGTAAACTCTGCAAGCAGCGTTTTAATAAACAACAATATACATACCAAGCAACAGAACATATCAGATTTCATATTCCGTCATGTTTTGAATTTACACTGTAAACAGGAAACTCAAGAGTAGAGTCTGCAACTTCTTTTCACCCAACCCAGGCTGTGTCCCTGTGTGTCTTCTGGACATTTGGCTTCTACTAAAACTCAAAATAGTTTTAAGGTTTTCTAGCTTAGTTTTCATGCTGGATGCATTCAAATAACTCAAACTAAAATAATTACATTAACTCAAACTTCACAGTAACAGACACACAAGATGTTTGTTGGAGGAGATGCCCAATACTTTTCTAAGTATTTCGATTTTTAAAATATTTCATATTAAAAGTACAAAAGGGCTTATTGGGTATGCTAACTTACTGGGGCCATTTCCCCTGTTTAAAAAGAAAATGCAAAAACTTATGAGCATGAACTCACTGCTCCCCACTTGCAGGGTCCTCTTGAGGCTCTGGCTGGCTCTTTCCATAAAAATCTTCATCATCCTCTTCCTCATTGTCAATGCTTTTGGTGTCAGAAAGAACTCCGTTTTGAGGAGGGGTTTCGGCCCAGCTGATGATGCCATCTCCTGGCTCAGGAAGCCCGTTCTGAGTGGGTAGGGACTCAGGGGGCTCCTCAGCCTCCTCTGAGCTCAAACAGCGTGCTGTGTTCTTCCCCACACTTCTCCCCACATCCTCGTTGCCCTCCTCTTCGTCCTCCGCTCCCACATCCAAATCGTCGTCAAATGAGATGATGTTGGTGATTTTCTTCTTCCGTCTGCGCTCCTTCCTCAAACAAGAATCTATGGGGCAAAAGGAACAGAAACTGGAAAACTTCAAATGTGTCAGCTGCCACAGTTATTTTAACATACATATTCAGCAAGTGGCATTTGCGATCCAATCGACTAATCATCCAACTTCAGTACCGGACTTCACTAATGTTTTTGTGGCTGAAGAAAATCAAACCACAGCAATGTTCCAACATTTAGTGCAAAGCCTTTCCAGAGGAGTACAGGCTGTTAATGCAGCATGGGGGACAAATTCCATGGTAATACCCTTCCCTTGACTTTAGAAGAAATGCTGGATAAAAAGTATTTTGGACATGTAGTGTATGACAAAACAGCCTAGCCAAAACATCACTTTTAACCCCTTGTGGGCCCACTTTAATTCTTCAGTGTTATAACTACACGACTAGTTCTGCATACCTGTGGAGGCGCTGCGAGGCAAGACAGGCAGGGGGTCTGTGGGGCAGTCTGAGCGTGAGCTGAATCCAGGAACCACAGCTGTGGCTGTGCCAATTTCCCTCAGCAGTGTGCTAACTCCCTGTGCAGACTCCTTCCACAGGCTGCTCATGCCCTGCGTGCTCTCCTTTAGCAAGTGAGAGACCGATGAGCCTGTGCGCACCTGCCCGTTCAGGTCCGTGTTGTCAATGTTGATGGCAAACAGAATAGAGTTCAACCCTGCTTCCATAAAGAGAACAGAACAGTTTTATGTGTGCCAAACTTCGCTTAGCAGTGACCATTTTCTAAACTTAAAAAACAAACTTTTATGGTTACACCTGTTATTCACCGTTCAGTACAAACAATACAAACTGAACAAAGAAAACAATCCTTGCATTTTGTCATTGCTGAGACAAAACCTTGCATCTTCATTTTTGTCGTTATTTGTATTATATATTATATATTTTATATAAATTAAAAATAATACACAACACCATTTCCAAAAAAGTTGGGATGCTGTGCAGAATGTAAATAAAAATAGAATGCAATGACATGCACATTATGTAAACCATATTTTTGAAGGAAAATACTATAAAGACAACATATCAAATCTTAAAATTGAGAAATTTGTATTGTCTTTTTGAAAAATATATGCCTATTTTGAATTTGATGCCAAAAATAGGTTCCAAAAAAAAGTTGGGAAGGGGGTATGTTTACCACTCTGTTTCATCACCTCTTCTTTTAACAGCACTCTGTAAGCATTTGGGAACTGAGGACACAGACTGCTGTAGTTTTGAAAGTGAAATGGTTTCCATTCTTGTTTCATAAAGTATTTCAGCTGCTCAACGGTTCCTCCTTTGTCGTATTTCATCTTTAATAATGTGCCAAATGATATCACTGGGTGACAGGTCTGGACTGCAGGCAGGCCAGTTTTGCACCTGAACTCTTTTAATACAGAGCAACACTGTTGTAACACATGCAAAATGTGATTTTACATCGTCTTGCTAAAATAAGCAAGGCCTTCCCCGAAAAAGATGTCCTCTGGATGGCAGCATATGTTGCCAAAACTTATATATATCATTCAGTATTAATACTGCCTTCAGGGATGTGCACGTCACCTATGCCATGTGCACTACTGCACCCCTATACCATCACAGATGCTGGCGTTTGAACTGTGCACTGATAACAAGCTCAGTGGTCTTTAGCCTGGAGGACACAGCGTCCATGATTTCCAAAAAGAATGAAAAAGAATGTTGATTTGTCGGACTACAGCACTCTTTTCCACTAACCCTCAGTCCATTTTAAATGAGCTCGGGCCCAGAGAAGGTGGCTGGGTTTCTGGATCCTGTTTATGTATGGTTTCTTCTTTGTGTTTTAGAGTTTTAACTTGCATTTTGGATGCAGTGATGAACTGTTTCACAGACAGTGGTTTTCAGAAGTGTTTCTGAGCCCAAGCAGTGATTTCCACTGCAGAATCATGTCTGTTTTTAATGCAGTGCCGCCTTTTAACTTTAACAGCCTTTTGCTGCCCTCATGCCAACTTTTTTGGAAGGTGTTGTTGGCATCAAATTCAAAATGGGCATATATTTTTCAAAAAACAATAACATTTTTCAGTTTCAACATTTGATATGTTGTCTTTGTACTACTTTCAATTAAACATAGGGGTTAAATAATTTGTGCATCATTGTGTACATTTTGCACAGCATCCCAATTTTTTGGGAAATGGGGTTGTAATACATTTATTTATTTATTTTTTGTAAGTTTTATGGATTATTGTTAAAAAGCCACTGACCGGCAGCCATAGTAGGGAGCATACTCGCTCTCTCCTCATCAAGGATAAAAGCCCACTCTTCATAGAAGGCACTGGCAACACACATCACACATTTTACATTAGGTGTAAATAAAAGTGTGGGAGTTAAGAATACTTGGTAAAATGAGGTTAAAACAATGGTTCGTGGTCAAAAATCACAAAAAAATACACAAAAAATGTAATTTATCAGCAAGACATGCTTAGTGTCTGAAATTTGCTTCTTTAGTTTGACACCAGATTGAACAAGCTTACATGGTCTCTGACACTGTATGATATACTGTTATCTAAAAACTAATTCAAGTACACTTTATTGCCAAAAGTATTCGCTCGTCTGCCTTCACACTCATATGAACTTGAGTGACATCCCATTCTTAATCCATAGGGTTTAATATGATGTTGGCCCACCCTTTGCAGCTATAACAGCTTCAGCTCTTCTGGGATGGCTTTCCACAAGGTTTAGGAGTGTGTTTATGGGAATTTTTGACCATTCTTCCAGAAGCGCATTTGTGAGGTCAGACACTGATGTTGGACGAGGAGGCCTGGCTCACAGTCTCCGCTCTAATTCATCCCTAAGGTGTTCTATCGGGTTGAGGTCAGGACTCTGTGCAGGCCAGTCAAGTTCTTCCACACCAAACTCGCTCATCCATGTCTTTATGGACCTTGCTTTGTGCACTGGTGCGCAGTGATGTTGGAACAGGAAGGGGTCATCCCCAAACTGTTCCCACAAAGTTGGGAGCATGAAATTGTCCAAAATCTCTTGGTATGCTGAAGCATTAAGAGTTCCTTTCACCGGAACTAAGGGGCCAAGCCCAACTCCTGAAAAACAACCCCACACCATAATCCCCTCCTCCACCAAACTTTACACTTGGCACAACGCAGTCAGACAAGTACCGTTCTCCTGGCAACCACCAAAACCCAGACTCATCCATCAGATTGCCAGACGGAGAAGTGTGATTCTTCACTCCAGAGAACACGTCTCCACTGCTCTAGAGTCCAGTGGCGGCGTGCTTTACACCACTGCATTCAACGCTCTGCATTGCGCTTGGTGATGTAAGGCTTGGATGCAGTTGCTCAGCCATGGAAACCCATTCAATGAAGCTCTCTACGTACTGTTCTTGAGCTAATCTGAAGGCCACATGAAGTTTGGAGGTCTGTAGCGATTGACTCTGCAGAAAGTTGCGACCTCTGCGCACTATGCGCCTCAGCATCCGCTGACCCCGCTCTGTCATTTTACGTGGCCTACCACTTCGTGGCTGAGTTGCTGTCGTTCCCAATCACTTCCACTTTGTTATGATACCACTGACAGTTGACTGTGGAATATATCTGCATGCCTAGGTGTTTGGTTTTATACACCTGTGGCCATGGAAGTGATTGGAATTCAATGATTTGGATGGGTGAGTGAATACTTTTGGCAATATAGTGTATATTGCATACTGCTAAAAACAGCAGAAGCAGCCATCTTCTGTTCGCTTTTAAAGATAATAGTGTGCCATACCATGTCATTAATCCTATCCACCCTCATGATGTGTTTTGCATCACTAATCACACCTTGTCTTCTCAGTTTTATAACTCAGGAATGTGCTTTAATGCAGCAGTTTACTACGCATATCCTTAGAAACTGCGGAATCTACCATTTCTAAAAATAGCGGCACCATCGCGGTCCGATGAAGCATCTGTGAGTAATCCTTTGTGGAAAAACAGTACAAATAGACTCTCCTTCAAAGTTTGTATTTTATTCTTCAAGTATCTTCTGTGCTCATAAACTCTGCATTTCGGTTTATTTCCACTACTATTATTTACTTCTAGGGCTTCTAAAATATTTACATGGTGTTTCAAATCAAATATTTGATTGGATCAGTCAGTATTATCCACCGAAAATGCCTCTTCAGTGCCTCCGCGACTCAGCCAGCTCTGAAGCTGCGCTCGCATGTCGTCAGTGCGAGGCGCTTTCCTCACTCTGTTTGTGTGCGTCCTCGCAGCGGCGCATGTCTTTTGGCGCCTGTCCAACATCGCTGGATTGATATAGATTTTAAGTTTATATTATGGTACACAGTTCTTTATTGTGTGTTTTCTAAATAAGCCAGTATTTATCTAATCATTTGTGGAAGGACTCTTTATTATAAGAGTAATTGTTATTTTAAGCAGCTGACAGTAAACACCCAGTGTACTAAAACAGTGTTTTATTAGCTGGAATATTAGCCATATTGGCCCTGAACAAAAAACTCAAAGGCTTGGCTGCTGTGACAGGCTTCCATTATTTGTTATCTACATTAGCCCCGAAGCTCCAGTGCAAAACTGAAGAAGCGAATATTGGACTTGTCTTGGACTTGGACGATCAACTACATGTTTGGTAAGGGGAAGAATGTGTACATTTGATTTTTGGCTGAAACATCACTTCCACTTTTAAAAGATTTCAACCAGGAGCACCTTTAAGCAAATAATACATGAAACTTAAAAGGGCAGCAAATGAAAACAGGTTGAGAGAAACCTGAGGCGGGTACGGTCAGCAAGCAGCATGTGGAGGTAGCGCTCCAGAGAGTGTTCGTTGAGAGCACAGCGGAGCCAGGCTCGCCCGCGACCCAGCTCAGACCAGATGTTCCGAAGAGAATAAAAACGCTGCAGCTCATGCCGATTCAAGTGTTCCTTCACGTAGAACCAGAAAGTCAACTCTGCAACACACCACAGTGGAACACTGTTAAACACAATTTATTTGTTCACCATTTGTTTCCTCATTTTGCCAGCCTGCCACAGGTGTTTGAGTTATATTTAAAATATACCTTTGGAGCTTGTCACAAATGTTAGCAGTGATTTTGCGATAGGTCCTAGTCTACGAGGTCAGAAAAAATGACTTCATTATGAACATTTTAGACAAATTGGTAGTAATTTTCTATTCCTCACAGTGCCAGTTACATGAACTAAGAACTCTCCATGGGAGGTAATTTGGGGTAATATTCGATTTAATGTCTTAGGACAAACCAAAAGCCTGATATGATTATTTTTAAACAGCAAATTTGCAAAAAGATCTAGTGAGACAGAGATGTTTTCAGTTTCAGGGGCATGATAACTGAAGGAAAATGGGGGGTCCAATTTCGTCCACCAGCAAAAAGGACCCTGAGAGACTCTATTTTGTGGCAATCCCAAGAGATTTTAAGCATCTCTTCAAAACAGAGCTGAAGAGCAACCTTAGAGTAGACAATAAATGGCAGTATACATCAAATAATGCAAGAAAAATGTCATTATCTCTGCATTTTATACCACAGTATTTCAAATGAGGTTCTATAGCCCACAGTTCAATAGAATCTATTCTTGGTACTTGTAACATCATACTAACAACTGACCAGCATATCAAAGATATTTTTAAATTTCAGAGAACAAAAAAACAGAAAAAGTTGGAAACCGGTCAAGGCAGCCACAAATTACAAAAAAAGGCAACTCAAAGTAAAACAAAGTCTTCAATAACATTTCTAAAGCACTTTTTCTGAAGACACCAGTTACGCTAACCAACTGTGCAAAAGCCAAACGAGGATGTCAATAAAATTTTCCCAGCAGCAAAACTATTAATCACTCTGAACTATTGTGCATTGATAAGTGGTATCATTCTTAGTCCTGCTGTTGCTGTTTAAAACCTCAAAACCACAGCAGGTGCTGGGAGTAAACCTCAGAGACAGGCTGTTTCTCTTTTCTGACCTTTTTCACAGCGCTTGTTGCATAACCATCTGGTTTCAGAAACAGTCTCAGCACCTGCTTTCCCTGTTTGGGCCCTGTGAAGCATCTGTTTCCTCTAATGGACAGCCCACAGCACTATAGCTACTCTCTGTTACTAAGGACACCTCCGAGGTACTGCCCCACAGGAGTGAAAAGTAAGACAAAATGATTACACTAGCAGTTCATTAACACAACTTTCGCAGACGTTTTTCAAATCACTTGTTTCTGAGAAGTGTTTAAAAAGGCTACTTCTCCAGGGAACACCCTTACACAACGTGATCAGAGAATATGCAAAGTTTAAGAAGATGTTCCAACCAAAGAAAAAAACAAACTCACACTATTTTCCCTTCACTTTAAATGCAGTTGATCAGCCAAGACATGTTTGGTGTCCAATGTTTGTTAGTTTTGCACTGGCACTCCAAGGCTAATGCAGCTAACAGGTAACGGATGTTTATAGCCAGTTGTTAGCATTTACACCTTAATCATCATACACCTTAACTAATCTCAAACAGGCTTGCTAATATGGTTTCTGACAGTGTATGACATACTAATATATATTGTTTCTGTCCGTTTGTTCATATATATATATATATATATATATATATATATATGAACAAACGGACAGAAACAATTCTAGATGGTCGTTGGTACTGTTTTTTACCTATGTGACATACTTTTGTCAAGTCAAGTCAAATTTATTTGTATAGCGCTTTTTACAACTAATGTTGTCACAAAGCAGCTTCACAGAAATCCATTAAAGACAAAGTTTTAACATGAAATGTAAATCCTCCAGGTGAGCAAGCAAGAGGCGACAGTGGCAAGGAAAAACTCCCTCAGAGCTGGGGAAGAAACCTTGGGAGGAACCAAGGCTCATAAGGGGGAATCCATCCTCCTCCTCTTTGTCCACTTAGGTAAAAGTATGTCATACAGTATCAGAAACAAATTCCATTTGAGAACACCTAACAACTTGATATTACGTGATGCAGGTGTGTGATCATTTAGTCATGCAGTTTGCACAACGCTAACTGTTGGCTACAAGCTTCCATTACTTAGTTCATACACTATATGGACTATTGGGACACCTACACTTGACACCTACAGGGGCTTTTATGACATCCCATTCTACATCCATAGGCATTAACATGGAGTTGGTCACCCCTTTGCACCCATAACAGCTTCCACTTTTCTGGGAAAGCCTTCTACAAAATTTTGGAGTGTGTCTGGGGGAATTTTTGCCTATTCATCCAGAACAGCACTTGCGAGGTCAGACACTGATGTCGGACGGAAGGGCCTGGCTCGCAATCGCCGTTTTAATTCAGTTTGATAGGGTTGAGGTCACGGTTCTATGCGGACCAGTCAAGTTCTTCCACACCAAACTCACCCAACCATGTCTTTATGGACCTTGCTTTGTGCACTGGGGCAGAGTCAGAGCCTACCCCAAACTGTTCCCACAAAGTTGGAAGCCTTGCCTAAATGTTTTGGACAACCGCTGAAAAAAAACCCCGTAGCATTATCCCTCATCCACTAAACTTTACACTTGGAACAATGCAGTCAGGCAGGTAACATACTCCTGGCATTCGCCAAACCCAGACTCATCAATCAAACTGCCAGATAAAGAAGCGTGATTTGTCACTCCACAGAATACATTTTCACTGCTGTAGCAATGGGACTGAATGAAACACATGAATTTATTAATTAAGAGGTGCATCCCAATACTTTGTCCATACAGTGTAGCTCCAGTGCAAAATTACAGAAGCAAACATCAAGCACCAAATATTTCTTGGTTGACTGACTATTCTTGAGGAAAGGGAAATTGTGTAAATCAAATTCTTCTACCTGCATCTGTCTTGCTGATGAAGCCTGCCGCCTGCTTTATGGCCGCTGCAGTGAGGGCCAGACCCCGGCTCTTCTTCAGGCCATGCTGAAGCACCGCTTCAAACTGGGCACATAGGCATATAACTCTGTAGAAATATACACACATGAGAGCCAGCGAATACTCACAGGAACAGATCTTTTATGTTAACACAACAGAAGCCAACACCAAAAGGCAATGAAGGGAAAAAAGTAGTAAATAATAAGAATTTCAGTCTTATCAAATATGCTATAACCTATAGAATACCATTTTTCACCTAAATCCCTTAAAATCCCATGTTTATTACATCCTAGGGCTTATTATTCAATAACTGCACAGAGAAAAATGCAAACTGACTGAGTTATTATTAAATTACGATAATGAGGAATGGATGCCTGGATCCATCCTAACCACTTAAGGGATTAAATGAAATTATTCACTTAAAAAAAAAAGTACAAAAATTCTATGCAAAAAACTCTTCTCCTTAAAGAATATTTGGATGCGATGACACAAATAAAATATAAAATTCACATCTGACCTGCTATCAGAGTCGGACGCAATCTCCTTCCTTCCACCAAAGCGGATTTGGCACTGGAAATACATTCAAAAATATACAGAATCTGGACAAGGTAATCTAAGCATAACTACACAAATTGACTACTGTTTTTGACAACAGAGAGCACTGAAACTCTCTTTTCACAGAGCATGCTGCATCTTGGCTTGAAGCATGACAGCATCTTCAATAATTAATTCAAGTTATTGTACCTGTTTAACTGCATCTAGCAGTCTTTCTAGAAGGTGTTGTCTTTTCAGGCCATTTTGCTGTGTGCCTGAAAGGGACAAAGATATGGTATATAACTATACAATCATCTTTTCTCATAAAAACATAAGACGTAAAACTGCATATTATACAATTCTCAATTATTTATAAGATGTACCAAACTGTTTAAGGGTAATTTAATATATTTTGTGTTTGCTTCATCCGTACCAACATAGCAAGAAATAAAATGCCTCAAAAATAGGACATGATTGAGGATGGCAGAAGTTCAGTTTGTTTTGTGTAGCCACACTGCCAATAAGTGAACTGAAATATGCATCTTTCATATTAGTATATTACAAGCTTTAAACTTTTGAGTCAATCATAGCACCTTATTTTGGTTCAGGCCCTAAGTCTCCACAGACACTGAAACTCAGGCTGCTTAACCATGAATCCATTCCGAAGCCCAGGCCTCAGCATCATCTGCTTGGGAGGACAGCCTGGAGATCAAAGGCTCAGGCCTCAACACAAATCTCAGATCCATCAAAAGTTCAAACTTTAGCTGAAGCCCTGACCCCTCAGCCTTGGATCTTCAGGTCCCAGACCCAGGGTCATTTTAGTCTTAATCTTTTTTAATTAAACCAGTGCTTTCAAAATCTAGTCACCTAATTGAGCCTAATTGGCACTCAAACATTTAAAGGGCCCATATCATGAAAAACTTTTTTTTTTTAGATACGAGTTTGATGCGACATGTAAAGTTTATCAGTCACTACTCAGTCCATTCAGTCCATATTTGGAAACAAAGCTGCCAAAACAACTTGTTCTGACCTCACCATTTCACCAAAAAAACAAATGTATTTACATATATCTGCTTATTCAGCCTACAGCAAGTTAGCGCCACCTATTCACACAGAAGTGTAAGGAGAGTTTAAGCCTAGACTACTGTTTCCAAACAACCACACTACAGGACAACCGATCAGAAAACTACAGTAACATCCTGTGTAAATAAAAATAATATGTGGCCACGACCTAGTAAGACTTGGGAATAAGATGATTAAGTCGTGGCAATGACTTAGTAAGGCCATGACTTAGTAAGGCCCACGCCTTACTACGTGGTGGCCATGCATTAGGATCTCATTCCCACGCCTTACTAAGTCATGGCCGCGTATTACTTTTATTTATACAGGATGTCACCAGCAGGGCTCCGCAGAAAACAGAAAACTAATATTATGTCATTTATGTACATCAATCATAAAAGTACAGTAATAAATACAACTTGTTTAATTCCATGAATTAAAATAAAGACAAAGAGAGGTTGCAAAACGGTCACACAAAAATTAAATATGACTGTTTTCGGTACTAAAAAAAAACAAAAAAAAACCAAAAAAAAAACATAATAAGTGGACCTAAGGGGGGAAAGATAAAATTCAAGAAAAATATGGGCCCTTTAACAAAATTTTCCATTTGCTCTCACATACAGAAGCGCACCTAGCGGGATGAGATACCATCTTTAACTCTGAAGGCGTTAAAGGATTGCAGGTATCCCACACATGAATTACCTTTAGTCGGCTTATTTAAATAAACTGTAGTGAAATTGCAGAAGTTTAGGTTTAAACTGGGTCTCAAAAACTAGCCTATATGAAGTCCCTATAAGAAAGTTTCCCAATAATCTCAGTTGAAGGTCACAACTCTTCACAGTTGAAAAGTATTAACTTTTTTTGCACTGACATGTCACTAGCAAAACACACTCATACACAATTCAAAAATTCGGGCGTAAATTAGTCAAGGGGGGAATCAGGCTCGTTCAAACACAAAGTGAAAGTAGACACTTCTCTCTGAGCTTTTGTTTAACGTTATCACAACAATGATTTTCTCTATAACTTCCCTTCTACTAATTTGTAGCATAAACACGTGTGCCAAAACCCTCATCGTGCTTCATTTTAGAGTCATCTGTGGCCAAAACCAAAACTAGTAACGTTAACTAATACTGAGATGGTACGGATGTGGTGACAGTACTAATTTACTTAGGACAGAAAATGGGGCCTTTCTCTTTTCACAGAAACAAGCTGCCTCGTTCTTACTCACTTCCAACTCACCGCTCATACTGTGAAGCCGAAAAGGATGAACTTGTTCCCTTTATCATACGGCATGAATACAGTTTTCCTGCTTCAGGTCCGACAGTTATTCCAGCCGATGTCCAACGGGTATTCCTTATAGGATCACTTACATTTTCAGGCAGTATAAATTACTGTTAATTTGTATTTTGCTGCATCTCCAGCAATGAGAGCGCGCAGGAGGAGGAGCTGGCTAACTGGCTAAGCTAGTTTGCTAGCTAACAACAGAGACCTGCTTAGACACAGATTTTTTTAAATATTTATATTAGTCACGTTTACGGACGCTATGTGCAGCAAAGTAACGTTATCATCTTGTGAATGTTGTCCACCATTAGTTTACTTTCCAACCAAATAAAAGCGGTCTTTTGGCAGCGAGAGAAAGCTAGCTAGCTATCTTTCCCATTGCAAAGCGTCTCGTTTTGTTTTTGTCACATGATGTAGTTAGTACTTTTGTCATATGACACACACAGTGCCGTCATTTTTGTTGTCACAACTATTTTTGTATGATAAAAATAATGTTTTTATACAGTTCATATACTGAGTAGTGTGTCTGTTCTCTGTTTAAGAGGTGAGTTGAATAAAAAAAGTAATACGTGTTGCGACTCTGTTATACAGCAGTTATCTACCGAAAAGGAAGATCACTTCCATCAAATCTTGCACCGTCACATAGCGTTTTGAAGGGGTGCTCTTATTTGCTAAGTTTTTATATTGACCGTTTAATAAACATAAAATAATTTGTGAAAAATTACGGTCTCATCTAAATCCACATTAATTTGAACACCAAATTATCTTAACCCAAAAATCAAAGTTACACTATTTTCTCCTTATCCTAAATGCAGTCCATTGGCAAAGACACGCTTGCCATCCGAAATTTGCTTCTATTATATCAGCTTCGTAGCTACAATAACAGCTAAGGAATCAACTTGGAACATGAAAACACAGAAAATGCTACCAACGTCTTAATAAAGGCAAAGTGTGGTCACACTGAATGCTAAAAATATATATTTTGTTATTGAGCCTTCTATGTAATTGTCTGTTAAATGTACGATTTAGCTTTTTACCTGACTAAGCTAATGTGTACTTAAAGGCCCGCAATAGTAGTATACATAAAATACATTTTATTCATGAGAAAATTATGTACACATTTAAATCACATCAATTAAGTGCATGACTTTTTTGCCCTGCAGAATTTAGTTACACCTTCGACTTGTTGTACCTGAGCCAGGCATTCAAACTATTTAGAAGCATTTGAACAATGGAGTGAAGTGTAACATATCAGGGTTGGATCTGAGCCCTGCAGAAGCCCATGTGCTTAGTAAAATAGATATACCCAGACGTGGGTAGAGCAGCCTAAACTCATACTCAAGTAAAGGTATTGTAATTGCTGTGAACTAATGACTCAACTAAAAGTAGCTTTTTAAAAAACAACTTAAGTGGACATTAACAAAAAGTATTACTAGATCAAAACACTACTGAATTATTAAGTAAAATAGTACTGCAGTGGAATTTCTTAGTACATCCAGAATCTATCAGAAACTGAATTTTAAATTTCATTTATTGATGTACTTACAGAGCTGTACTTTTGCTTATTATATTTTCACAAAAATAAAACAATAAACCTTAAAAGCTAGAGGGGTGACCAATCACAAAACAGATATATAGATGCTGCTATCAATGAACACAAATAAAGACAATTAATGGCTAAATGTTATCAAAATGGACCTAAACAGTAGATTAATTTCCTCACAAACCTCACAACATACTTGAACTGAAGTAAAATTATCATCATTTGAAAATATAAATCCATAAAAATTTGACATGTGTACATGTTACTAAGAGAATGGAACTAGTTGCTACCCACCTGACCAGCACCATTGTATTGAACTATGCAGATGATTCAAAAGTAGGCATGCTTCTTCATTTACATACTAAAACTGATCAATTCTATTGCTTAACCAGAGTTGCAATCTTCTTGTGCTGTCAATTCTTTCAAGAAAAACAATATATTGTCAGTCTGTCCTGTGTTAAGCGGGTAGCCTACTGCTCACACAGTGCCAGCTCTCCAGATGCCTGATGTTACTCCCTGTGTGTAATGCGTACTGCAATTATACATTTGCACTGTCTTTGTGGTGACCAGGACGGTGGTGCCCTCCTCAGTGGAGGGCAGAGGGAGGTTGGAGTTGTAGTGAGCTGGGCTTATTCCCTTTTCTATATCTGCTGCTCCATTAGCAGCTGCAGATCCGTCGGCATCCTCAGACTGCTCAGTTGCATCAGAACTTCTCTCACTTTCAGACGAATCTTGTTTTTGAGCTGTAAATAACAGACAATAACAAATAATAAATCAAATTTTTATTACCATGAAATCAGCTTTGTTTAAATGATTTTGACATACATTTAATGCACAGATTAATATTTGGAAAAAGTAGTGGGATAAACATGTATGAAGTACATCATAAAAGACATTTTGTAATTATAGTGTGTAATGTGTATACAGATACAGAAAATATATATTATTATTGACTATAATGTAAAGTGTAATATATAGAGATGTATTTGGGAAATTGTGAAAGATAGAAAAAGATAACAGATTATAATGTCATACATGTCTTAGACATTGTAAAATTATATAATACACCTTGTAACAGATTTTAATATAGCAATAATATATACAGGTAGATAGGTATGGAGATGGATGTGGTAAAATTATTTATATTTACTTAAAAAAAGAACAGATTATAATTATATAATGTAATATATAACAAAAACTGTTCTCATTCACAAGCATGGAATTATTTTGAAAAAGAAAATGATTTATGATGATAACTCTGCAGTGAAGCTTGTGTGAAGCGCTATATACCTTTTGCAAAGGGGACGTGTTTACAGGCCTTCCTTCGAATGACCTGCAGAATTAAAGTCAGAGTGGTGCAAGCGCCAAGAAATACAAACAGCACTATTAGGACTGTGCGCACGTTTTGGTTCTCTCTAGCTTCATTGCCTGATGCTGTAAAAGACAAAAAGGAGTGAAGACTTTCATCACCAGAACATTTAATCATTTCAGTCCTATTAATTATTGAAATGATTTAGTAATGCAGTGATGATCACTAGTTACAACTGACTGAATCATGCTGAAAAGTTTTTTGTTTGTTTTTTTTTTTTGACCCAATTTAACTCAGTGAAACATCCACTTATCTGTTACAGCACTGTCATTTGGGAAGCCACAAAAGCATTTAATAATGTAAAAAAAATACTTACTCGAGGTAGGCCTACAAAATGTGGTGCAAATGGTTGGGGGAGAGTTGCATCTAATGGAGCAGTGCCGACAATCTTCCAGAAGTCCATCATAGTAATAATTCTTGGCACATTTACTCTCAGCAACAGTAGTAATGTAAAATAAAAGCCATAAGTAGAGAATCATCTTTCACTGAGAGCTCTGAATCTACCCTATTAGAGAGCAAGCAGCATTTATATTTCCAGTATGTAAATAATCACTGAGGGGAAGGGGAAGTCCCTTTACAGTTGAACAAGCTCACCCAAAAGTTCTGTTTTTTTAAAACCTTGAGAAAGGTTTAAGTACAGTGTCATAATTACTCTCCTCTTTTCTCCTTTTCCTAATTACAGTCTCATGATGACTGATGATTCATGATTCAAAATGTGAGACATACTGAACTTAATTTTATGCCACATTATGTAGAACTATGAAGCCATAGCAGAGGTCTCTGTCACTTTTGTTTTGTCTTACATTTTATGATAAAAAAGTGTGCAAAGATATTCACAATTTTCTACCTGACACTGGAATTAAAAGATGTAAACATACAAAAACATACACTATATCTTTAAAAGTATCCAGACACTTATTCTAATTAGTGAAT
The DNA here is from genome assembly GCF_904425465.1 of Colossoma macropomum. Taxonomy (NCBI): domain Eukaryota; kingdom Metazoa; phylum Chordata; class Actinopteri; order Characiformes; family Serrasalmidae; genus Colossoma; species Colossoma macropomum. Next base: position 31,830,779 of record NW_023494790.1, read on the forward strand.
TCAATTACTTTGGACACCTGCACACACACAATGCATAATCTCCATTGAAAAGCACTGCCACTAGACAGGTTTGTTCTGAAGCAGCTGCACATGAGCCTACGGTCACCATGCCCAGTGAATACCTTTGGGATGAGTTGGAGTGGTGTTCAAGAACTACTCATCCAACATCATTAAATCAAAATCAAAATCAAATCAGATTTATTGTCACATCACAAGAGTACAGGGACACAGGTGAGTGAAAAACTTGAGTGCGAGTTCCACAAATTATGCAGAGAACAGTATTTACACATAGATAAACAAAACTATAGATAGGATAGAAGAATAGATAAAACCAATTTAACTAAAATATATACATATAATCTTACACAATAACTTAAAAATAATAATATTGCACCGAGACATATAATATTGCACTGGGAATGTAGAGTGAGTGTAATCAACTATATACTATATATAGTAATGGATATTACAATGCTATGTAGATGTGCAAATAATCACACTAGGTGTGGAGGTAGAAGATGGTACAGTAGGTGGCAGAGTATTTAGTAAAGTGCAAGGTACAGGAAGTTAAGTGGAAGCGCAGGGGGAGAGTATTGTCTTTGGATAGGTATTCAAAGTCCAGCTATGCAAGTAAAGTGCGGGAGTACAGTGGGTGCACGTACGTGTAATGGGAAGGGTTGGGCTGGGCAGAGCAGTGATTACTGGCTGTTCAATAGCCTGGTTGCATGGGGGAAGAAGCTGTCTTTGAGCCGACTGGTTCTGGCTTTTAAGCTTCTGAGCCTCCTACCACTCGGCAGCTGAGAGAACAGACAGTGACTAGGATGGGAGGGGTCCTTCATAATCCTTCTGGATTTCCTCAGGCAGCGACTGGTGTATAAATCCAATAGGTTAGGGAGCTGAACCCCGGTGATGGACTGTGCTGTCCGCACCACCCTCTGCAGAGATTTCCTCTCACGAACAGTACAGTTCCCGTACCAGGTGGTGATGCTGCCCGTCAGGATGCTTTCCACAGTGCAGGTGTAGAAGGTCTTAAGGATGCTGGGGTTCAGGCCAAACCTCCTCAGCCTTCTGAGGAAGTAGAGGCGCTGGTGGGCCTTCTTCACCACCTGTGAGGTGTGCACTGCCCATGTCAGGTCCTCGCTGATGTGAACACCGAGAAACTTAAAGCTGCTGACCCTCTCTACCGCAGTCCCATTGATGGAAATCGATGGGTGTACTGTCTCCTGCTTCCTGAAGTCCACGATCAGCTCCTTGGTCTTACTGACGTTTAGAGAGAGGTTATTCTCCTGGCACCAGTTTTCCAGGATTTTAACCTCCTCTCTGTAGGCCGATTCATTGTTGTTGGAGATCAGGCCCACAACTGTTGTGTCGTCAGCAAACTTTATGATGACGTTGGAGCTGTGTCTAGCAGTGCAGTCATGGGTGTACAGGGAGTACAGGAGCGGGCTGAGCACACAACCCTGGGGGGCTCCGATGTTGAGGGTCAAAGAGGAGGATGTGATACTTCCCATCCTTACCACCTGCCGTCGGTCCGTCAGGAAGTTCAGGATCCAGCTGCACAGTGTGCTGTTCAGACCCAGATCCCGGAGCTTGCAGTCGAGCCTCGAAGGAACGATTGTGTTGAATGCTGAACTGTAGTCTACAAACAGCATTCTCACATACGTGTCCTTCTTTTCCAGGTGGGAGAGGGCAGTGTGCAGGGTCAGGGCGATTGCATCGTCGGTGGATCTATTCCGCCTATATGCAAATTGCAGTGGGTCCAGGGTGGCAGGCAGTGAGGAACAGATGATATCTCTGACCAGCCTCTCAAAGCATTTGCTTACGATGGAGGTCAGGGCAACAGGTCGCCAGTCGTTCAGACAGGTAATACTAGCTGTCTTTGGAACTGGCACAATGGTGGCTAGTTTGAAACTAGCTGGCACGACCGAGAGAGACAGTGAGGTGTTATAGATGTCTGCAAAAACTAGGTAAGGTAAAACATTACCTTACCTAACTATTGCTCTTGTGGTTGAATCCAATCAAATCCTCACAGCAATGTTCCAAAATCTAGTGTAAAGCCTTCCCAGAAGAGTAGAGGCTGTGATTGCAGTCAAGGGGAGACAAACTCCCTATTAATATTACTAATAGATTTTACGATCGTAGTATAGTAAATTGTCAATTTTTATGTTCGTATATAATGTTATGTAAAATGTCTACTATGTGTTTTTGGAACAATTTAATGTTCATTGCTCATTCATGCTAGAGCAGGAAAACCTAAAACTAAACTCCAACATCACATCACATCAAAACAACACTAAGATCTAAACACTAGTACAGATCCTTTCAGAAAGTAGCCTCCTTTTGTTTTAATGCAGTTTTGGACATTCTCAACATGCTCTCCAGCAGCTTCCTGAAGAGCCACCTGAGATGCTTTTCCAATAGAACTGAAGAAGATCCACTTATGCTTATGAGGCATTTGAAAAAAAAAAAAAAAGTATTCACTTTTTGAATTTAAGAGTAAAATTTTTGTTCTGGAAATGATTTTATATATAGTCATTGATTTTACCATTTATATACATCTTACAAACTATGGTCTTTATGTCAAAATATCTAAGATTAGAAAAAATGCATATTGAGTTAGATGAGTTGAAGATATCATATAAATGTCAACCGAAGAAATCAGAGCTTTCCCAGCAACACGTTAAATATATATTTCAGTATTTCAATGGTAATCAAGTACAATTCATTTCATCATATTGGAAATATATTCAACAGTCATTGTATTACCCAGAACATTTACATAGTATCATAAAAAAGTAAATCAACTGTGAAGAAATGAGAAATGACTCCACACTATATTCACTATATGTTTTCAGTCATGTGCTTTCTTGACAGTGTGTAGGTGCGGTTGTCTGGAGGCAATGATCTTCACACCACTGTGGAAAAACAGCAGAGTATTACAATCAGTACATACCAATGTAGTGCAAAGTCTGCAAAGAATGTTGTAAAAGATAAGTTTTGTTTGATCCTCTCAGCCAGCCAACTGCAACCACAGTGTGCAGTGAGGGTAATAATTAACAGGGTGCAAATGTGGCATGATCAGTGAAATAAATGTGACAATCTTAAAAATGAAGAAGCCAAAAGGCGTTCTTTTCAGTGATATAAAAGAACCATTTTTGCATCCTGTGAAGAATAATTCAAAGGTTGGTCCTTGAAAAAAACGTTGAGATATGCAAGTGTGAACATTCTTAAAGTTTAAATCACCACACATAACAGTTCTACACCATTTAAAGTTTTTTTGTGTAGAATCATATATCCAAGTCCAAAATCATTTAGAAACCTTTGTGTGTGTGAGACGGTATTATTAGTAGTATTTTTAGTTAATGTCTGATCTCTTAATGGATGTTACCTCTAGGTTATACTGATATTGGTTCTCTGTTTAAGTTGTTGGTCTTCCCCACTGGTTGTGTGTTCACATAGGAGACCATGGAGATAGAAGGCTGTTCTGCTGGAACTGTCCCGTTGGTGCCGTTCAGCCAAGAGTTTCCCACCTGCCCGCTGGATCTCCCACTTTTCCTAAAGGAATTTCTTAAACCATTCGAAAGACGGTTGGAGACTTTGCGCACAACACCTGAAATCCCCTTTTTTCTTTTATGCGGCATAACATCATCGTCCAACTCTGCAGGAGGCACCTCAATGTTACCAGTGTACCAGAACACCCACCATATCAGGCTCAGAAAAATTATCACAGATCCTGCATAGATCAAAAAGTCATGGAAGAAAATATCCCAAAACACACCAGACAAGAGGACCAGCAAACCAAAAATGTCATGGAACACAGCGAACCAAAATGCAAATTTACAACGACCAACTCCCTGAACACTTTTCTCCATGGTGATCTTTCTTCAATGTTGGATATTTCTCTCTTTTCTCCACTTCGAATATACCACTAGACTTCAAATACAATAATCAGAAATGACGAGGTAGACTGCGGCAGCACAGCTATCAATGGCAGACTGTGTAGGCATTCTGAGGGAAATATGACATTCTGTAAAAGTGGTCAAAGTACACTGTAAGGGATAAACCTTGGCAAGAGACAGCTGGTCAAATTACACCTTTATCTTGCCTTGTGGCATAAGAAATATTCCTACATACAAAAGTGCACAAAAAGTCGGCAGTGAAATTGTAGCTGAACAGGTAATTACACATACTAGAAATCAGAAATGATCAGGAAAGTTCTCATGTAGACACTTAAATGGAAATTCTAATGATTTAGGTTGTGTATAATTAAATTGCTGAGATGTAAACAAATCTATTCAGTGGTTTAAAATATTTAAAAAATCAGATTTGCCACTACTTTAGCATTACTGTTATTACTTATACTACCAACCATATTATATACACCGATCAGGCACAACGTTATGACCACCTCCTTGTTTCTACGCTCATTGTCCATTTTATCAGCTCCATTTACTATATAGGTGCACTTTGTAGTTCTACAATTACAGACTGTAGTCCATCTGTTTCTCTGCATACTTTGTTAGCCCCCTTTTACCCTGTTCTTCAGCGGTCAGGACCCCATGGACCCTCACATAGCAGGTACTATTTGGGTGGTGGATCAGTCTCAGCACCGCAGTAACACTGATGTGGTGGTGGTGTGTTAGTGTGTGTTGCGCTGGTCTGAGTGGATCAGACACAGCAGGGCTGCTGGAGTTTTTAAACACCTCAGTGTCACTGCTGGACTGAGAATAGTCCACCAACCAAAAATATTCAGCCAACAGCGTCCTGTGGGCAGCGTCC
>NW_023494790.1:31852266-32215688 GCF_904425465.1 Colossoma macropomum
ACCAGAAATCACTGAATCAGGCTTCGGCAGCTGAAACCAGAGTTTGATTTAACTTTACACATTATATATATATATATATATATATATTATATATATATATAGTATATATATATATATATATATATATATATGTATGTATGCAAGTGGTGTTGTTTTACTGTTATTGTTACATCTACTTCTGTTGTTTCTATTGTTACAATATGTTACAATCAGGGCCGTAACTAGGATCAGAATTTTAGTGAGGTCCATTTTGCAGAAATGTGACCCACATTTCACAGTTATACGCCAACACATGAAAAACAGCCCGATATCATCATCCCTCCCCCACCAAACTTTACAGTTCTCACAATGCAGTCAGGCAGGTAACGTTCTCCTGGCATTTGCCGAACCCAGACTCATCCATCAGACTGACTGATAGAGAAGCGTGATTCGTCACCCCACAGAATACATTTTGATCTTAGGTTTGTGTTTAACACAGATGTTACTTTCACAGTCAATTTGAAATTAGTGAGTGATTCAGCAGAGGATAGGCACTGTGCGCTTCAGCACTCGGCAGCCCCACTCTACGAGTTTGTGTGGTCTACGGCTTCGTGGCTGAGCTGTTTTTGCTCCTAGATGTTTCCATTTCACAATAATAGCACTTACAGTTGACAGGGGCAGATCAGAAATACAGCAGTACAGAAATTTCACAAACTGACTTGAGGCAGAGGTGGCATCCTATAACAGTGCCATGTTTAATGTCACTGAGCTCTTCAGTACGACCCATTCTACTGCCAGTGTTTGTCTTTGGAGACTGTGAGGCTATGTGCTTAATTTTATCCACCTGTTAGCAGTGGGTTTGGCTGAAACACCTGAACTCAATAAGTAACTGAGTCCCAGTACTTTTGTCTATATAGTATATTTTGAAGTTCTAATGAGGACAATAGCCTGTAGTTCAATTAGATTTTCATTTTCATAGCTGGATGGTTTAGCAACATGTTATATTCACAGCTATTGTGCTTATATGGCTGCAAAATGACTTTCACTAAAAAGTTCCAACTATGAGTGATTTTAATTGGCTGTTTACCTATAATAATAATGATTTAATGAATAAATGATGATTTAAAATGTTTTGATCACAATCAGCAGATGGTGCAGGTCTGTACTTTCCCTCCCTACAGAGAGTTCTGCCCTCTCCCAGGGAACTTCCACTGTTTCCATTTTTATTTTCTTTTTACCTAATAAATGATACAATTGTGAATAATCACAATGGGAAATTAATGTACAACCATTAACTATACAATATACAATTATTTGCCATTTCTCACCACAGTGTTTCACTGTACAGATGGGTTAAATGCAGAGGTCTAATTCCTCTGTGTGAAAACACAATAGCCTAATGGTTCTGAATGAATTCTACATTGAGGCAAATATATTGAAGATATACTGTTGATACATTTCTTATGTTAAGTAGATGTGTTGTTGACATGTTACATTAAGTAGATTTAATATCTTACTTCCATTACGCAAAACCTAACCTTACCCAACCTTACCCCAAACCTAACCCTAATCTTAACCTTACTCAAAACCTAACCCTCACCCTGGCCCTAATCCTAACCTTAACCAAAACCTAATCCAGGTACAGGTACAGGATGGTGTCAGTGTGTCTATAACAGCTTGTTGAGGATGTTGAGATGGTTAGTATTAAACCTGTTACATGTTCAGTTCCTCTCAGGTTAAACATCTCCAGATATGAAGTTGGACACCAAATAAAGTGAAAAGTGACTGAATTCAGCAGATTAGAAACAAATTTTATTTACTCAGTTCATTAAAAGTCTCTTGATAATCTACTGAATGTATTCAGTGCTGCTACATCATTGATGTGTTGCTGATGTTGCTGAGAGTCTGTTTAGTGTTTATTTCATCTAAACAGGACGACTGAAAATAAAGTGTCACTGGTTTTCCTGCCTGAAGAGTTGAGAGCAGATTCTCAATGTTGTTCTCCTGTGAAAGAATCCGACTCAATCCTAACAAAAGAAGGGGGGCAAAAAGGAAACCATTATATAACAGGAAAAACACCAAACAGAGCCTGTGAAACCGAAACAAAAACAGACAAGACACATGGCCAAAGACAGCAGAAGCACATGGCACAGAATACGGATTAGACTAGAGCAGAAACAAACAAGGGGAAAGATGGACTAGGGAGTCCCCCAGTCCTTCAAAACTCCATTGCTAAGACATTTACATGTGGTCATCATTATCCCACATTATCTCACATTAGCTACAAGGAACAGAGCCTCATCATAAAGTTACTAATTGGTTAAGATTTGTTTTTAATGAAAGTCCTACTGGCATAGTTATTAGAGTTCTAGTCAAGTCACAGTTTATTTATATTAAAGCAATAAGCCACAAGAGGCCGTGGGTTTCTGCGATGTTACCACAGGGAAGGGTGTTCTTAGCCATGTGAAGCGGAAGGAAACAGTGGCCAACAAAAAATATGATAAAATACATGACTTTTCAGAAAATAATTTCTTATAATTAATATTAATCGTCATAATCACTTATTACGCAAGAAATGTATTTCCTTTAGAGTATGGTATTATTGTCAAGCAACCTTGTACTGCTGAATGAGGAGAACGTTCAGTTGCTCATCACTGTACGCTGCGGTCATTTCAACTTTATAAGTACTTTTTGGTCACCAAATAAATACTGCAAGTCTTATTTAGCACCAATCCAGCTGCGCCTCTCTTCTCGTGCTGTGGCTGAATCTCAAATGGCTCCTTGCTCCCTACAAAGTGCACTACATAGGAATTTAAATACTGGATCCTGCACCCCAACAGTGAATAATATAACTAAGGAATAGTCATTTGGGGCTCAGACACAACCACACTCGATATATTGATGCACTGTTTGGCTGTAGAGGCTAGAATTTCTAAATTTTCATAGCTGGCTGATATAGCTGATATAGCTGATAAGCTGGTATAAACCAATATAAACACACAAAATGCAATTACAAATTTTTTTTTCTTTAACTATTTTTGGCAGTAACCCTGATGAACTTGAGAACATACTTTGCTCATCACATACTTGAACACTTTCCATTCTCATTGTAATTTTTTTAACCAATAAGACTTTATATTAAAGAAAATAATGGCTGTTCTGTTAATGATACCCACAAGGTGGGGTTTGAGACGAATAGGAAGCATTTACACTAATATAGCACTTACTGAATTACAACCCCAATTCCAAAAAAGTTGGGATGCTGTGTAAAATGTAAATAAATGTAAATAAAAACAGAATGCAATGATTTGCAAATCTCATAGACCCATTTTTTATTCACAATAGAGCACAGAACACATATCAGATGTTGAAATTGAGACATTTTACCATTTCATGAAAAATATGAACTCTTTTAGAACTTGATGGCAGCAATGCATCTCAAAAAAGTTGGGACAGGGGCAACAGAAGGCTGAAGAAGTAAGTGGTACTAATAAAAAAACAGCTGAAGGAGCAATTTGCAACTAACTCACATGACTGGGTATAAAAAGAGCATTTTAGAGAGGCAGAATCTCTCAGAAACAAAGATGGACAGAGGTTCCTCAATCTGCGAAAAAACTGCATCTACAAATTTTCAGAAAAATGTTCCTCAATGTAAGATTGTGAAGACATTGGATATCCCACCATCTGCAGTATATAATATCATCAAGGCTGATGGTCAATATTGGATGCTTGTGATCTTCAGGCTCTCGGGTGGCACTGCATTAAAAACAGGCATGATTCTGTACTGGAAATCACTGCATGAGTTCAGGAGCACTTCCAGAAATCATCGTCTGTGAACACAGTTTGTCGTGCAATCCACAAGTGCAAGTTAAAGCTGTATCATGCAAAGAAGAAGTCATATTTCAACACAATCCAGAAACGCTGCCGTCTTCTCTGGGCCAAAGCTCATTTAAAATGGACTGAGGCAAAATGGGAAACTGTGAACCACGGACGCCATGTCCTGCGGACTCAAGAGGAGAGGGACCACCCAGCTTGTTATCAGCACACAGTTCAAAAGCCTGCATCTCTGATGGTTTGGGGTTGGATTAGTGCCTATGGCGTGAGCAGCTTACACATCTGGAAAGACTCTATCAATGCTCAACAGAATATAGAGGTTTTAGAATAAGATATGCTGCCATTCAGACAGCCTCTCTTTCAGGGAAGGCCTTGAATATTTCAGCAAGTCAATGCTAAACCACATACTGCATCCATCACAACAGCATGGCTGCACAGAAGAAGAGTCCAGGTGCTGAACTGCCCTGCCTGCATTCCAGACTTTTCACCAATAGAAAACATTCAGAGCATCATGAAATGAAAAGTCTGTCAAAGAAGACCCAAGACTGTTGAGCAGCTAGAATCCTACATCAGACAAGAATGGGACAACATTCCTCTCCCAAAACTCCAGCAATTGGTTTCCTCGCTTCCCAGATGTTTACAGGCTGTTGTTAAAAGAAGAGGGGATGCTACACAATGGTAGACACGGCCCTGTCCCTACTTTTTTGAGATGCAATCAAGCTCTAAACAAGTTACTGCTTTTCATGAAATGGTAAAATGTCTCACTTTCAACATCTGATATGTGTTCTATGTTCTATTGTGAATAAAAAATGGGTCTATGAGATTTGCAAATCCTTGCATTCTGTTTTTATTTACATTTATTTACATTTTACACAGCGTCCCAACTTTTTTGGAATTGGGGTTGTGTATTGAATGGCACTTATGCAATGTCTTAATTCTGTATCTTCCTAGCACTGGCTTTTGTTTCTGGCAGTGTCAGAGCTCAGAGCTGAAATTTCCTCACTTTTATTAAATGGGTTTTAAACATTGCGCTGTACTAAAGTTGTGCTCTTTTGTACAACCTTCAAATTTATTTTATGTAAAAATCTTATTAGTTTAAAACTCATTCAAAGTTATAAAACTGACACCAGGACATGTTACAGTAATGATATTTAGGGGAAAATATTGTAAAAACTTAAAGGTTTAGCTCCAAATATTTGCATGCATAAAATAGAGGCAATAGGCTCCACATTTATTTTCAGAAATGCTACTGTTTTTTTCTTACATTTTCTCTTTCATGCATTAAACATGGGGTCTGCTGCCACGAGTGCATGAGCATGACCCTGTTGTTACTGTTTGTGTTTACTGGGAAATCTTGTGACCACCACTCAACCTCCAGAGCACCAAACCTATTTTCATTATTTTGTTACATGATAGGAAACAGACATGGGTACGCAATCAGGGCAGGGTATGGATAGTTCTGGGCTCTGATTAGTAATCTTGCCGTACTGCACTGCTCAGTGTAAAAGCCTTTAGAAGGCTGCAGAGTTTGACTCTGATCAACCCTTTCATCTCATCCCAAAAATGTTTTGTATGGTTTGGATCCGGCGACTGTGCAGGTCACTGAAGCAATGAAGGGGCGACCTAGGTAGCAATGGTCTTGAGATACACCGAGCCATACAAGTGCCCTTTGCTGGGCACCAGGGCCATTAATTCGTGCCACACAATCACACTGCAATCACCAACTGGTCACAAAAAATGTGACTGCAAATTTCTCAGTAAATAACGAGCAGGTCGACAGTCGTTTGGGAGGTAAAGTCTCTAAATATTCTAACACTCATTATCACTGACTGACACTAGAAATGCTAGGCTACCTATTATTATATCATACATACAATCTAATTATGTTAAAATGCATTAATCCCTATATTATGAAGTCTAGAGATCTCTGAACACACTAAGCTTTCAGTCAAATCATTAAGAGTGTGATTTCAGAACACAGTACTTTGAAAGTTCTGTAAAATGATCAAGATCCACTCCAAGAGTGAAAGGATTCAATGTTTATACATAATAACGTTTTTTTTTTTCTTCAATTTTCTCCCCAATTTAGTCATTTCCTATTCCACTCACTAGTTAGGACTCCCCCAGTCACACGACACCACCAGTGCTAGGGGGGCGAAGGCTAACACAGGCTTCCTCTGAGACCTGTGAAGCATCACCACATCTTTTCGAACTGCCGCTCACACAACGTCAGTAGCCGAACGCGCTCGGAGGCAAGCACCAACCACCGCATTACGTCAGCTAACAGACACCTGTGCTGATTAGCATCAAGCTGAGTGGTGGGAGGGAAAGGGGGGCCATCTTACCCACGCAGAGAGTGTGGCCAATTGTGCTCTTGGACTTCCACCCACAGATGGCTGTATAATAACATAGTTTAAGCAATGAGATTGTTTGAATGTCTTTTTACATTAGCATAGACTAACTACAGTCACCACTAATGTGTTGTGTATGTATAACTTACTAGGGATGCATCACCACCATTTTTAAGTAGTACAAGTACGAGTACATGTTCTTTGGTACTCAAAGATTATGATTACAATACCACACTTAGTAAACTACTTAGAATTAATTAACTTCTCAGCGTAAGTGAGTGCAATACACCTTAACTGTTAAAATTTTTAATGAATACATTGCATTAGATATCTACGCTACTTTAGTTACAATGGATCGAGCAATGTCAGGAAAGTGCTGCTGTACAGCTGTAAGTAAAGTACATTTCATAGTTTTAATCCTTATCTGTCTCTTTCAACAATTGTCTCTGTAGCAGAGCAACAGCAGGAACCACATCCCAGGCTAACAATGATTTGAAGAAAGATGAGGATGCTAAATGGAAGGCCATAATTTTGTGATGTCTAACTGCTAGTTTGTGAGTTCAGACCATAACTTCAACATGGTGGTGGTAGTATCAGGGAAGACTGATTGAGGGAGAGGGAGAACTTGGGCTGGATATCTGGGCAGCTTCTGCCTGAAGCTGGAAGGCCAGACTCCTCTCATAGCTGTAGTAGGACTGATGTAGGACTGAGGAACAGGGAGGAGATGGGGTGGCGGGGATTGCGAACAATTAGTCACGGGAACAGAAGGTGAGGATGTGAATTTATAGGGCCTTAGATTGGAAGAGAAGTTGTTTCAGGCATTTTCCTCCCCCTAAAATTCAGTTATAACATAGCTACAATGTAAGAGAAGCATTATTGAGGTTGGATGATTTTCCATGCTGGTGGGACTGTAGCAGTATTGATCACCACAATGTGTGCTATCTGTTGAAATTGCCTAACCAGTCTAAAAGACTTTTTCTCAAAAAATTTCCAAGGTTGTTTCTAAGAAATTACATCTTGCTTGGAGAAATGCTGTCTGAAGAAATGTCTGTGGTCTGACTCATTTAGCTATACAGCATCTGCAGAAGTGGTCAGTAGAAGAGCTCTCTGAGAAACCTGCCCAAGTGACTCTGGGAGTTGGAGTCCTGGGCTACCTCAGCTTGTAGAGGGTGAATGGTAGGAAAAACGGAGACAGAGGGAGGCGTGACAGAGACCTTGGTAAAAAATTTACTGCGACCTCAAATTTCTTGGGGTGCCAAAACATTTGCCTGGTGCTCCTTTCATTTTTTTCACTCTAAAATTGTCCAAAACAAAAATAATACATTAATCTTGCTTAAAATGTCGAAAAGAATGTTTCATTTTTAACTTCATGCCTTTTGGAGATCAGTTCATCTTCTACTCGCTTAAATATTCACAGTAACAGAAATTTTGTCCTGGGGTGCCCAAACTTTTGCATGCCACTGTAAGTCGTATCTGGCAGCCATGAAATTGCTGACTGGGAGCAAGACCACAACACCTGCAGGGCTCTGTTTCCAAAAATCATGAAGGGAGAATGCACTGTGAAGCCAGACAGACCCTACATACAATAAGTAGCAAAATATATTTTTTTAATTATAAACATAACTTATAGATTTAAATTATTATGGTCAAATATGTACAAAGTGTACCCAGAAAAGAACTCAATTTAAAAAAGACTATTTGAATGCAATATTTTTCAGAGTATGTGGATGAGCTGATAAGGCCAATAATTGAAGAGGGTTTTGATGACCCACCACTCTTTGAGAAGCCCTCAAAGATGAAGTGGTTGCCCACCATATCTCTGGTGGTTGGACGCCAACATGCTGACCAACTGGATCAGGAAACCCTGGCGTATCTGGCGTACAACACAAGATGGGATGACAACTCTGACACTACATCCTAAATAGCCCCAGCACCAGCTGACAAAGCATCACAATTATAAACATTTTCAAAGTAGAAAAATGAGTAATGCACAAAAAACAAACACACAAAACAGAAATGTTCTGTTCTACTGTAGATGAATCTCATACAATGGCTAGTTAAAAGTTAAAAACAGCAATATTTTTACCGATCAATTAGAAGCAAGAGCTTAATTTAAATATATCAATATAATCTAATATAATAATAACAGTATGTTTTTTGTTAATTACATAATCTATAGTAATGTATATAACATAGGTCTGTTGTAATTTGTTATTCATAGACTGAATTAAAATATTAGATGACAGTTATTCAGTTTTCAAAATACTTGTTCTAAAGTAAAAACTTAAATGTAAACAATCCTAAAATTCTACATCAATCAAAATCTGTCCACTTCCTGATGCTACACAGTTTTTGTGTCAAACTGTACAACAAACCACTTTACCTGACAATCTGAAATAACACCACAGTTAGCATTTCCATCAGATCCCTCTGCAGACTGAATGTGCTCGGTCACTTTGTTCCACTGTAAGCATCACAGAACTCCAATAACAGCTTGTCTGGAATAGATGGTTTTACTTTGTTCTAACAAACATTAGGAAACCCATAATCAAATTTAAGCCACTTACAGGTCAAACTAATGTAAAGCACTCCTGACAGTTCACATTCATATGAACCAGGAAATATCACTTCAGTTTAACAACCACAGCAACTTTTTATACAGTTTTCTTCTAGTTCTGCTGACTTACACAGAAGGGTGATGTGTGTGCAGATGAGATGACACACTACAGCAGTCACAAGACAACATGCTAGCCCAGAGCAAATGCCCTAGGCAGAGCTCTGAGCTAACATGCTAACCGCGAACTTATTCTAAAGCCGGATTATGAGGAACCTGGCCACTTCCTATTTCCCCTGTTATAGCAAAACATGACTGCAAGAGTCCTCAATGAATGGGGTGAATGGAGCTAAACGGCAAAAAACAAAAAGTTAAAATAGTTTCTAAATGAAAAAGTAACTGAAAAACTGAAAAAGCAAAGAAAACTAGCCTAAATATTTCCTTTTTCCTACAGCAAACAGGTTTTGTGCAACAGGATGCTAGCGTTACTGCTACCAAGTGCTGATTGGTTGGTGAGCAGAGCAGCTCATTGGCTGTTTGTGCTCACTGATGTCATGAACATCTGTTCTACTACTGCTCAATCTCAGCACTGCTAGACTTAGACAGACTTGAGAACTGGGTTGGGCTCTCAGGAGCTGTCCTAAAATGGTTCAGGCTATACCTGCAAGGAAGAGACTACTTTGTGGAAATAGAAAATAATGTTTCTGAGAGAGTGCCAGTGACCAATGGTGTCCCCCAGGGTTCAATTCTTGGGCCACTTCTATTCAATTAATACATGCTGCCTCTTGGCCAAATACTACAAGACTATGGGATATCTTACCACAGCTATGCAGATGATACCCAGATCTACTTGGCCCTCTCCCCAAACAACTATGGTCCTCTTGACTCATTTTGTAAGTGCCTTGAACACATCACTAACTGGATGGGACAGAACTTTCTGCAGTTGAATAAAGATAAAACAGAGATTATTTTAATTGGAAACAGCAACAGAGGCTCAGACTAGCTGCCTATCTAGACTTGAGGGCCCTAAAATCTAAAGAACTAGTATGTGACCTTGGTGTACTAATGGACTCTGATCTTAGTTTTAGCAGTCGTGTCATAGCAGTTATCAGCTTTTTACCACCTTAAGATTATCAACAAGATTAGAGATTTTCTGACTAAACTAGATCTGGAGAAACTCATCCACGCCTTTATTTCTTTTAGGATTATTGATTACTGTAATGGTCTCCTAACTGGACTCCCAAAAAAGACAAACAGCTTTAGATCATTCTAAATGCAGCTGCCAAACTCTTACTAGGAGTAAAAGAAGGGAACACATCGCCCCCATTCTGAAATCCTTACGCTGGCTACCAGTCTGTTACAGAATAGACTTTAAGATACTATTACTGCTCAATAAATCACTCAATGGTGTAGAACCAGCATATTTATTTCATACGTTGCAGTGATATGAACCGAGCAGAGATCTCAGATCATTAGGAAGTTAGTCCTGCTGAAGGTGAAGACTAAACATGGAGAAGCAGCGTTTAGCTACTATGCTGCTCTTAAATGGAACCAGTTGACAGAGAGCATTAGAAGAGCCCCGACACTAGAAACCTTTAAATCCAGGGGTAAAACGTTCCTATTTGAGCAGCTTTCAGAGCAGTTTAAAACACTGTTAGTGTTTCTAGCCCTTCTCTTCTGTAACAGCAATCTTTTATCCTAATCTAGCTTCATCATCATCATCATCATCGTTAACCGCTTAGTCCAGATAGGGTCGCAGTTGGGAGAGCAGAGAATCCCAGGTGACCCTGTCCCCCGCAACTTCCTCCAGCTCATTCCCGGGGACCCCAAGCCGCTCCCAGGCCAACTTGGAGATATAATCCCTCCAGCGGGTCCTAGGACGACCCCGGGGTCTTATTCCGGTAGGCTGTGCCTGGTACACCCCCACCGGGAGGCGTCCCGGGGGCATCCGGATCAGATGCCCGAACCACCTCAGCTGGCTCCTCTCAATGCGGAGGAGTAGCGGCTCTACTCCGAGCTCCTCCTGGATGGCCGAGCTCCTCACCCTATCAAATAGAGTGTAGCCCGCCACCCTGCGAAGAAAGCTCATTTCTGCCGCTTGTATTCGCGATCTCATTCTTTCGGTCATTACCCACAGCTCATGACCATAGGTGAGGGTCGGGATGTAGACCGATCGGTAAACAGAGAGCTTCGCCTTACGGCTCAGCTCCCTCTTCACCACTACAGTCCGGTACAGCGACCGCATTACTGCTGCCGCTTGTCCCAGCCAGCGGTCGATCTCACGATCCTTCTTCCCATCACTCGTGAACAAGACCCCGAGCTACTTAAACTCCTCCACCTGGGGCAAGTCCTTTCCCCCTACCTGGAGTGGGCATATCATCCTTTTCCGGGCTAAGACCATGGACTCAGACTTGGAGGTGCTGATCCGCATACCAACCGCTTCACACTCAGCTGCAAACCGCTCCAGTGTGCGCTGGAGGCATCCATGTGATCCAGCCAAAAGAACAACATCATCTGCAAATAGCAGAGACGCCACCCTCCGGCCTCCACACATAATGCCCTCCTGACCCCGGCTACGCCTTGACACCCTGTCCATGAATATCAGGACAGGAGTGGAGACAGGGCACAACCCTGGCGGAGTCCAACACTAACACCGACTTAATGCCGAGTATACGAACACAGCTCTCACTCCGGGCGTACAGAGATTGAATGGCCCGGAGTAGTAACCCCGGCACACCATACTCCCGGAGGACCTCCCACAAGATATCTCGGGGAACACGGTCGTGAGCCTTCACCAAATCCACAAAACACATGTAGACTGGGTTGGCAAACTCCCATGCCCCCTCAACAATCCGTGAGAGGGTGAAAAGCTGGTCCATTGTTCCACGGCCAGGACGGAATCCGCATTGTTCCTCCTCAATCTGAGGTTCAACTATCGGTCGAAGTCTCCTTTCCAGCACCTTGGCATAGACTTTCCCAGGGAGGCTGAGCAGTGTGATACCCCGATAGTTGGCACACACCCTCCGGTCCCCTTTCTTGAAAATAGGGACCACCACCCCGGTCTGCCAGTCCAAGGGTACTGTTCCCGAGGTCCATGCACTATTGCAGAGGCGTGTCAGCCATGACAGCCCCACAATATCCAGAGCCTTAAGCATCTCCGGATGAATCTCATCCACCCCCGGTGCCTTGCCACTGAAGAGCTTGCCAACTACCTCAGTGACCTCCACCAGGGAAATGGAGCTTGACACGCCAGAGGCCTCTGGCCCTGACTCCCATGAGGGAGGCATGTCACCCGGATTAAGGAGTTCCTCAAAGTGCTCTTTCCACCGACCGTCAATATCCTCATTTGAAGTCAGAGTTTCTCCACCCCTGCTGAATACAGCCTGGGCACAGCCACCCCGACCACTCCTGAGTCGCCGGACAGTTGTCCAGAACCTCCTCGAGGCCGACCGAAAGTCTTTTTCCATGGCCTCACCAAACTCCTCCCACGCCCTGGATTTTGCTTCTGCCACCGTTGCAGCTGCCACCTTTTTTGCATGTTGGTACCTATCTGTTGAATCGGGAGTCCTTCGGGCCATCCAGTCCCTAAAGGCCTCTTTCTTCAGCTTGACGGCCTCCCTCACCACCGGTGTCCACCAGGGGGTTCTTGGGTTACCGCCCTGACAGGCACCCACAAGCTTTTGGCCACAGCCATGCCTGGCAGCTTCCACAATGGAGGTTTTGAACAGGGTCCATTCAGACTCCATGTCTCCTACCTCCTGCCGGGACATGAGAAAAGCTCTCCCGGAGGTGGGAGTTAAAATCATTCCGAACAGGGGCCTCCGACTGTCGTTCCCAGCACACCCTCACTATTCGCTTGGGCCTACCGGGTCTAACCCTCAGTCTTCCCTGCCATCTGATCCAACTCACCACCAGATGGTGATCAGTCGACAGCTCAGCACCCCTCTTCACCCGAGTGTCCAGAACATACGGTCCCGAGTAGATGAAACGACAACAAAGTCGATCATTGACCTTTCAGCCAAGGAGCTCTGGTACCATGTACACTTATGAACATCCTTGTGTTCGAACTTGGTGTTCGTTATGGACAATCCATGCCTGGCACAGAAGTCCAATAACAATTCACCATTCGGGTTTAGATCGGGCAGGCCGTTCTTCCCAATCACGCCTCTCCAGGTCTCCCAGTCATTGCCAACATGAGCATTGAAGTCTCCCAGTAAGACTATGGAGTCTGTAGTCGGGACCCTTTCCAGAACCCCGCCCACTTGCTCCAAGAAGGCCGAATACTCCGACCTGTTGTTTGGTGCATAAGCACACACAACAGTCAGAGTTTTCCTCTTTGCGATTTTAATACGCATTGAGGCGACCCTCTCGTCCACCGGGACAAACTCCAACTGTACTGCCACCAGCCGGGGACTCGTGAGTATCCCCACACCCGCCCGGCGCCTCTCACCTTGTGCAACCCCGGAGTAGGAGAGGGACCAACCCCTATCCAGGAGTTTGGTTCCAGAGCCGATACTGTGGGTGGAGGTGAGCCCAACTATATCTAGTTGGTACCTCTCAACCTCCCGCACAAGCTCCGGCTCCTTCCCCCCTAGTGAGGTTACATTCCACGTACCAAGAGCCAGTTTCTGCCGCAGGGGCCTAGGCCACCAAGGGCCCCCCTGCAATCTCCCACTGCCTGTATGGCACTGCACCACTCCCCCATGCTGGACCTTGCGGGTGGTGGGCCCACATGGTCCCCCCACGTTGCCTCTTCGGGCTGAGCCCAGCCGGGTTACGTGGGCTGCCCGGCCACCAGGCGCTCGCCGAGGGACGCTACCCCCAGGCCTGGCTCCAGGGGTAGGTCCCGGTGACCCTCTCCCGGGCAGGGTACACGATGTTCTGTGTCCGTTTTCATGGAGGATTTTGGATCGAGTTAGTCTGGGTCTTCACTCCAGACCTGTTCGCCCTGGGAGACCCTACCAGGAGCATGTTGCTCCCGATGACTTAGCTCTGAAGATCCCTAGACCACACAAGCCCTTCCGCCACGACAAGGCCCCGATCCAGGAAGGGCTAATCTAGCTTTTAATTTTTAATTTGATTTTTTTAACTGTCCTAATTTCATTTCCTATTTGATTTTTAATTTAATGATTTTCTCTTTTAAATCTATTGTTTTAACCATACTTTAATCATGTTTTTAATTTCTATTCTCCTTTACATTACTTTTTTAAACAACTGTTTATTTTCTCATTTGTAAGCCACTTTGAATGACAGCAATGTATGAAAGATGCTATATAAATAAACTTGCCTTGCCTATTTACACATCACAATCTGAGACTTACCTGCCTGCTATTCAAAATAGCATGTTAACTTTGTAAGGATGACCAAACTTTTAAAATAGAATTTTACTATTAAATTTGAATTATATCAAAATGAAGGTTTAGTGTTTAAAACGTAAAGTGAAATAACATGAATTTTTTTTTAACCCTTAGGCCAACAACCCATCCGTGCCCATGTACATAAACCCTCCACAGCCTACTTTGGCCAGCAGAGGTCCTAGCTACATTGTTTATGTGTAAGCAGTTTTATTGTTATTTAAAAACACAGTAAACAGATGGTCACCATTCACATAGTCAATATAAGAAGAGTACAGGGGAGAAAGCACCATATAGCAAATGTAAAATCCAGCTGACATACATGCAAGAAAGGGTTCAAATGGGATTTTGGTGGTAGTGGAGCCCTGTTTTTTTCATGGGTGCATACACATGCAGAAGGAAGGACTTTGCCCCTTTTGCCCCCTGATTTCTGTAGTGCCTTTTTATTTTTCATTTTGAAATTGTATTTATTTATTTTAATTTTTTGCTATGGCTCAAGGTCCCTATCAAGAGAAGATTAAACATCTAATAATTTAACACAAGAAATGCAATAAAAGTGTGTACATAAAAAGTTTAATAACTGTTACTATTCACCATTGCTTCAAGTTTTCAGGCCTAGCCAGCATGATTGTGTTTTTCCATGGATATATTCTGAGTAGAAAACTCCAGATATGGTGATGTGTCTAGTGGGCAAATGTTGGACATTAAGATTTACTATAATCTTACTTTGACCAAATAAAGCTAATGCTATAGAGTGACATAAGAAACAATGATAATCATAAAATCACTAACCTCTGCTGATTTTGAAAAAAAAAAACTCATTTAGGAGTCAAATTCAGCTGCCTTTTATCGGATGGCTAGGCCAGTTGATAGGACTCTCTGAAAATGGCCACCACTATGGTGTAAACCTTCTTGATACGCATAGAAGAAAACAGTGTGTTGATAATTGCTTGACTTTGCCTTTTTCTCTCAGGAGTCCTAATTATCTGTGACAGTAAGGAATGCCTCAGTCATTACTCATATTCATTGACACTGTTCTAGAGCTGTTTAGATTTGATAAGAGAGTCAGTGTAGGCTATCCAGTCTAAACTGTTGAGGCACTCAATGGCTACACTGCATTCCTCTATAATCTGAACCTTTAGTAGTGAATTTCATGGTGAGCATAGCAGAAAAAAGAACAAAGAAAATTTATACCTGTCAATGTAACAACACTGACCCATGTATATGAAAAAGTCTAAAGTCTAAGACTGATAAACTCAATGTGATGATCAGTTATTAATCTCAGTGTTACTGAGCTCTGCTAAAGCCTGAGTAGACTGATAAATCAATGTGATGATCAGTTATTAATCTCAGTGTTATTGAAGCTCTTTTGAGGGATGATCAAACTAATAACCTCCTTAGTAGTCGATATCTTTGAGAGTGATAAGTTTAGCATCAGTGTTGTACTGAATCCCCCACTTGAGGGATTGTGTGAACAGCAGTGGACTGAAACGGCAGTGAGAGAGAAAAAAAAGTTTTTGGAACTTCATTTAAATAATATTTAAGTATTTCATGAAATGTTTTAACAGAACAATTACATGAACAAAATTCCCAACCAGTAACATTGATGAACAGTGAGAATAGAGTAAAAAAAGACTTTCCCATTTGCCTTAATACAATGTACTGTAAATATATTTAAAAGCATTCTGAACACGTATGAAAAATATTCATACTTCTTCAAAGTGTTTTGCCCAACCCTGTTTATGCACATAGTCACGCTCATGTTCAGAAAATCAGTGAACAAATGTACTTGACACTGACTTCATCCACTTTCACATTCAAACACTTTGACATGCCAATGGTCTAATCTGTGGTATAATCTAGTCTTGTCAATCACATTGCTTTTTGGTACTTGCTGGTAGCATGAGGGCCTTTTAGAGTTCAACTTCACCTTGTTATCGTCAGCTAGAGAGGCAGGACAGTTTTACCAGATGTGGCCTGTGAATCAACGCAGCTTGCAGTGTTCTCATATTAAATATAGGAGAGTGAATTGCCCCCACTTATTGGTTTGAATATCCACTGTTGCTGTCATTGTCACTGGTTCAAACTCAGTAATGAAAACTGGAGAGTGTGTTCACTCTACGGAAATCATATGATTTTTATCTGCATTCAATAATGTTTTTGAGTTATTGAAAGTAATAAATACATTCTGATGAAGCGTTTTGTCCACTTATACAGCTATACCAAAGTGCACTGCTTTTTAAATGAAAAAAGTTTCGATTAACCCGTTTTACAGTTTTTGTGCCAAAGAATATGAATATTACAAGGAAAGAATTCATGTTGAACCCAAGTTTATTCTTTAAATTTGCGGAAATCATTGACATTCAAACTTGTAACAGTTTGAACCAACTGGATGATGGACTTTCAGAAATCAACATAACAACACTTCCTCCCGGGTTCACGGGAACGCATCTTTCACACGGTGAAAATAATAGTATTGAATTACTGAAAGTGATAAAACAGAAAGAAGGTATATTCTTCTCCACTTAGTTCATAAATCTTAGGGTCCTGGTGAAGGGAACAGCCAAATATAACCAAAAAATACAGCCAAATATTGAACTGTCTCATAATTTTCATCCAGAATTCTGGATTTCAGTGCTTCAGAAAAAAACTCCAACAGAGCTGTACTGAAATCCAGATTTGAGTAGCTGAAAAAAAATGATGTTTAACTGCCAAATCCACATTTTCACCCAGATTAAGGCTAAGCCTAAAAAGAATTTTCAACTGTGATTTGTCAGTGACTGGGTCTGTATGTTTCGAGGTGAAGACTGGAGTATGTTTCTTAGTTTGAGTGTGGTTTTTGTCCATTTAAAGAAAACAAAAGTAAAGACAAGGAAGAGACTTATTTATGGAAAAAACCTGCCTTGAAACCTGGACAGATCAGATAGGGCCTGTATCAACAATTACAAGGAAGAAGTGGAGTCACAGTGCACATACCATGACATACATTCAGGGCTGGCAAAATCTTTTTACCAAGCTTCCTGAAGAAATGCTCAGACCACACCTAACCTCACTAGGTGTGCACAGGCACGCATTCAGAACTTTCACACTATGCTGAAGCTTTGTGAAACTTAAATCAGCAAGGCCAAGTTCTGTCATCACCTCTGCCCACACCGGCAATGGTGACACACTGTACTCCTCCACAGCTCTGACTGCAGGACTGCTCGCTAAATGCTGTTCATAGAGGCCACCATCATTATTTACATTTCCTTGAAAATGCTACATCATCAAAATTGCTGTTATTCATTTTATTTAATGGTATAAGGAGGAGCCCAGGCGCTCATAATGATCAGAAAGCTTGTACATGGATGTAGAAAGTCAAATCAATAAAAAAAAGAAAGATAACTTGGATAATACTGGCACTCATCAAAATGATCACAATATTATATATCAATTATTGTCCCAAGGCTAACTCGCACCTATAAACCGAAAGAGCCGGCTCTTATTTGTGAGCTGAGCCAATTGATCACTGAAAAGAGCTGGTATTACCATCATTATCAGAACATACAAACACCTGGCAGCTTTGCCTGGCACAGCGACCTCAGCTGGCAAACATCTGAAATGGGTGGCAACTTTACGCACCTCCCCCAAATTTTACTCATGCCACAACCAGAACAACAATAATGCACATTCAAGAAACAAGATACAAGCAATGCAGCTTCTATTGCAGCACAGAAAACTAAATCACTGCTACCTCCAAAGATGCACAGCACTGCTGCAGTTTAGTTCAGTGCAGCTGTAGAAATGCAGTGCAGTATTTCTTACTCTAAAATCAGTAAAACTGAGCATGGCTGTAAGTAGCTATGAGGACACAGAGGTCCGGACCTCAGCAGTTTCAGAAGGGTGTTTCACTTTCCCTCATTCATGAGATTAAATGTAGAAACAGCACAATTATGATAACACAGTCTACTCAGGGCCGCAGCCACAGTACCACAGGCCACCCAGTCAAATGGGAAGAGAATATTAATTTAAGCAAAAGAACACAAGAGGGAGTGTGTTATCGCGAAATAACATCATAGCTGTGATAAACTTGGCGTTTAATATGTTTTAATGTTCACAGTTCCTCCAAATTATAGTTCCTTAACAAGCAGCTTGTTGCTACGTCAGAGTAACGAGCTCCGCCCACTCGCTGCACAGCCGGCAGTTCGTTCTCCAGCTCCACACAGACCGACTGACAGTTTGGGAATTTAGTGTAGTCTCATCTTCAGAGTCTGACCAAATCGGCTGTCGGTCAAATGTGATCTTAAAAGTGTCCATTTTCTGTTTGTGGCAAAGTAAGAAGTAAAAACGTTCAAATGGCTTGAGCGTCTCCTACAGCTGTCAAAGTCGTTGCTTAGCAAACTCTGTGTTATTTTCTAAACCCTCCAATCACAGCTTAGTAATTGATGCTGTCCACAATTACCTCAGTACGTTAGCAGCGCCGTGACCAGCGTTAGGACGCCGAGGTGCTCAGAAGTTTCTGAAGGGTTTTATGAGATTCAGTGTGGAAAAAGCGATGAAACCACACAGTGAACAGTGAGAGGTTCTCAACTGACCTCAGAACAGCTGTGGTTCTGCCCTAGACTGAACTGCCCGCTCTGTTTATCTCTGTATGAGACGCTACGCTGCCCTGAGTTTGGGAGGCAAATCCAGCCAAAAAGAAATTCAAATTAAAACAATAAAATGAAAAGGCAAACCTTTTTGCCATTTCTTTTTCCAAACATC
Organism: Colossoma macropomum; assembly: GCF_904425465.1. Classification (NCBI taxonomy): domain Eukaryota; kingdom Metazoa; phylum Chordata; class Actinopteri; order Characiformes; family Serrasalmidae; genus Colossoma; species Colossoma macropomum. The sequence goes on from NW_023494790.1 coordinate 31,871,082, forward strand.
TGCGGAAGTATCCTGCCAAAATTGAAGATGAAATGAAATACCTACATTTGCAATTTCATTTTCCACATGAGCACGAGCCATTTGTTACAAGAATAAAAATAAATGTAAAACAGCTATTAGTCCTTTCATTTTAGTCGTTATTCTGGTTTTTCATGGCCAAATCTAAAATGAAACAGCTAATAGAGAAAAGAAAATCTTGGCTGACCAACATGCAAATATATGTTAATTAGCACTGGGCGGCGTACATTTTAGGACATCCTCAGATCTGGTGAAACTGAACTGCAGACCAAACGGCTTCAGAAAAAACTGTGAAAATGTTATACTGGCATTTATATCGAGATACATACCGGGCTTGCGTTTGGTCTGATACCATTTCTCTGAGGCCGTTTGGTCTGATGTTCAGTTTCACCAGATCTGAGTCATGACGGTGGTTTTTCTTGAGACTTGAGGTCGTTTACCTTTAGCAATGATGCCGTTCTGACTCTGAGGTCTGAGAATGTCCTAAAATGTACCCCGTAGCCCCGCCCTGTGCAAATTAACATATATTTGCATGTTGGTCAGTTTGAAAACGAAAAAGAAAAGTCGGAAATATAAAGTAAATCTCCAGCAGGTGGCGCTGATGTTCGTTTGCATTTGCCTTTTCATTCTGACACTTAAAGCGCCCACACCGAAAACTGAATCACAAACTGTCATTTTGCTGTTGATTTTTCCGTTTTGCATTTTCATTTTCATTTTGTCAGCTATGCAGCCGATTTCTATGAAAAAGAAATAAAAACGTAAACACAGTATTTTGATCTTAGTTTTGACTCGTATTCTGTATTTCATGAAGGAAAGCCAAAGCCAAAGTGAAGCCAAGATTTTCTTTTCTCTATTAGCTTATCCATTTTAGATTTGACCATGAAAAACCAGAATAACGACTAAAATGAAATGACTAATAGCTGTTTTACATTTATTTTTATTCTTGTCACAAATGGCTCGCGCTCATGTGGAAAATGAAATTGCAAATGTAGGCATTTCATTTAATTTTCAGTTTTGGCAGGATATTTGCGCAGATGTTTGGAAAAATAAATGGCAAAAAGAGGTTTGCATTATATTTTATTGTTTTCATTTTAATTTCTTTTTTGGCTGGATTTGCCTCCCATACCCTGAGTACCAGAGTAACTTTGACTTGAGATGTTCAGGTGTGCAGCACACATGCTAAAGGCTAACTTATAACATTGGTGTGGTAAAAATGTAAAAGTTTATGAGTGAAATGTACTTATTATGCTTGTAAAATGCAAAAAACATTGAATATTTTTTATTTGGAGCGCTAACAACGTCGCTAGCTAAATTAGCATGCTGTAGTCCAGTTACAGCAAATGAAATCAATTTGAAACTATCACTTGATTTACTGTATGTGGTCTCAGTATGTATTATCAGCTGGAAATAAACATACAAATAAATAGTTAAATGATTCATTAAATTTAAACCAGATAACTGGAGTCAAATATGTATGTATATATATATATATATATATATATATATATATATATATATATATATATATTTGAATGGAGGGATGGTGAAGGAAGAAATGAAAGGAAAATGTGCATAACAGATATGGATGGTTAAAAAGGAGCAGTGATTTGGTTAAAAAAAAACTCTGACAGTCACATTTCCGCAAAATGGACCTCACTAAAATTCTGATCTTAGTTCCGGCGCTGAAACTGGGCGATTATTGCGCTATTAGAACTGTTTCTACTGCGTCTTGTATTCCTGTTGGTGATTGGCTCGTTAGGACTCGGTAGCTGCTATGTGATTGGCTCGATTGCCAAGTGATTGACAGCCCCCCCCCCGCCCATTTGTCCCGCCCACCCACCGCTGAAGTCTGAGAAGTGAAACTGATACAGAGCCGTGTTCCTCTCAGATGTGAAGATGAGCTTAATTATTTGTCTTTTTCTGTCAGGAGTTCTGTTCATCTGTGACGGTAAGCAGAGATTTAAACACTGTTCGTTTATATTTACTGCTGAGCTGCTTCAGTGAACAGAGTCTAATGTAGTTCAGTCAGACTGAAAGACGAAGCGCACGGTGCGTCTCCGCCTTCTGCTCTCCACTAAACATGACCTGAAATGGTCTCTCTGAGACACAGTAATACAGTAATTGTGTATAAAATGGTGTTTGAGTCGAATATTCGAAGAGAAAATAGGCCGTTATAAAAAGTAAGCAGTCATTACTGTGTCGCATCCAGTACGTTTTTTTTTACTTAGTAACGAATAGACATGTATATTAAAGATAGAGGAGTAGGGTGTGTTTTATAATCCCAGTGCTTTTTTATCCCCTTGAAGAAAATGAAAGTAAAGAAAGTGAAGTAGTTAATGCAGATTTTTCATTAGAAGCCAAAGGATGTGTTTTATGCCTGTTTTCATCTATTTGAAGAAAACAAATGTAAAGAAAGAGAAGTGGTTAATGCAAATTTTGCATTAATGAATTCCCAGGGTGGCGGCACGGTGGCGCAGTGGGTAGCGCTGTCGCCTCACAGCAAAAATGGCCTGGGTTTGATTCCCAGCCGGGTGACCTGAAAAGTAAAAGTGAAAGTAAAGAGAGTGAAGTGATTGAAAAACACCTTGTAGGCCTACTTTGCCTAAACAGACAACGCACAAATTGTCGACTACTTTTCATACACTGTACTTGTCATGTCATACAGTGGAAGTCATGATCATTTATATACACTTTCAGAAAAAAACTGTAGCTTTCGGGGTGCAAATGCTGTCATTGGGGGACACGACTTCATTACCTTTACTTAGGGAACATGATTGTATCAAATTCTGTTGCAGCTGTATTGTTTAAGTTACATTGACTCCATGCATTCCAAACTGACTCCTGGCATTTTATATTATTCTTATGTTTAGAAATGTTGAGTCCCTCTGCACTGAGAATGTGAATGTGCTGTACATTTTAACAGTTTGACCTTAAAGACCACGTAATACGTCACATTGTTTGCACTTTGAGGTACTAAAATTTACCTGGTCAATACCCTTTTTTTAGCAGTGTTTTATTAATATTAGTAATTAATATTAGTAGTTAGTATTTGTAATATTGTGAAATGAAAAAGTAAAAAATATTACTCATCTCACTGTGTTTGCTCTTCTTTCAGGGCTTCATGTTCTCGGCCCCTCTGGTCCTCTGATTGTAAAGCTGGGGGGCTCAGTGATGCTGCCCTGTTACGTTGAAGCCCCCATATCACCGGAACAGCTGGAAGTGGAGTGGAAGAGAACAGACTCTGACACTTTAGTACATTTATTCCAAGATGGAGAGTGTAAACCAGAGGCTCAGGACCAGGCTTACAGTGGAAGAGCCAGTTTCTTTACTGAGGAGGTCAAGCGTGGAAACTTCTCTCTCCTGCTCACAGATCTGGTGACTAACGATGCAGGAGTTTACAACTGTACCGTTTACAGACAACAGGAAACTGATCAAACTTCGGTTGAAATTGGTAGGTGAGACTTACACACATACAGTGTTCTGTAAAAGAATTTGACTATAAAGTCATTAACAGGATGTTTTTCATAGAGATCAATATAAAAAATCACCACACAAAAAAACCCACAGACTCAGTTAACCAGGGTATGGTTTTAGCTAAGGATGGGCATTTCGAATTTGATATTCAAATCCTTAGTCTAATAGCATTTTTTAGCAGGAAAGTGAAGGAGCTAGCGGGAGAGTAGCAGGAAGAGTAACTTAATAATGCATAATGTTAGCATAATGTTAGCTAGCTGCTATATGTAGCTAGTAAAATTGTCCTGACTAGAATTTGCTTTCTCTTATAAAGAGTACGTAGCTGTCTTTACACTACTGATGTACAACCCCAATAAAAAAAAAGTTGGGACGCTGTGTAAAATGTGAATAAAAACAGAATGCAATGATTTGCAAATCTCATAAACCCATATTTCAATCACAATAGAACATACAATTAACTAATTTAGAACTTGATGGCAGCAATGCATCTCAAAAAAGTTGGCACAGGGGCAACAAAAGGCTGGAAAAGTAAGTGGTACTAATAAAAAACACCTGGAGGGGTAATTTGAAACTAACCCACATGACTTAGAATAAAAAGAGCATATTAGAGAGGCAGAGTCTCAGAAGCAAAGATGGACAGAGTTTCACCAATCTGCCAAGAACTGCATCTAAAAATTGTGGAACAATTTCAGAAAAATATTCCTTTACGTAAGATTTCAAAGACTTTGAATATCCCACCATCTACAGTATGTAATATCATCAAAAGATTGAGAGAATCTGGAGAAATCCATGTACGCAAGGGACAAGGCCAACAGTCAGTATTAGATGCTTGTGCTCTTTGGGACCTCAGGCAGCACTGCATTACAAATGGCATGATTCTGTACTGGAAATCACTGCATGAGCTCAGGAACACTTCCAGAAATCATTGTCTGTGAACACAGTTCACCGTGCAATCCACAAATGCAAGTTAAAGCTGTATCATGCAAAGAAGAAGCCATATGTCATCACGAAATCCAGGGTCTGTCACGGTACTGGGGGGGAGGGTATTATTGGGTAACATGCACATTTGTGATAGCATCATTAATGCTGAACACATTTTGGAGCAACACATGCTGCCTTTCGTACACCGTCTTTTTCAGGGACGTCCATGCTTATTTCAACATGACAGCAAGAAACATTCGGCTCATGTTACAACAGCAGGCCTGCTTGTCGCCTACTGAAAACATTATGAAGTGCAAAATATGACAGTGAAGGATCTGTGCAGCAGCTACAGACCTGTATAACTGAAGAGTGTTACAGAAATTATACTTTCAAGACTGGATAAACTGGTTTCTTCAGTCCCAAAATGTTCATTAAGTGTTTTTAAAAGGAAAGGTGGTCTAACACATTGGTAAATATGCGCCTGTCCCAACTTTCTTGAAACGTATTCATATTTGGAAATGAGCATATATTTACAGAAAAACAATTAAGCATCAAATGTTTATTGAACTGCTTTCAATTACAGATCAAACAGACTTTACTAATCACTGCTTTCTGTTTTTATTAGCACTTCACATACTGTCCCCACTATTTTGGAATTGAGTTTGTCCATAAAATATCTTTGTGTTAAATTATGTTGACATTTTTATACCATTAAATCAGAGTATGAAAAAAGAGTAGAGTACAAAATGAGCTGGAGCTTGTTGCTTATCTGACACTATGAGCTATAGCTGCACTTTCCTGGTGTACTGTGCTTCTCGTCTGGTACACAGTAGTCCTTAGAAAGCTGCAGTAGTCTTTGTGTTTCTTTCACTGGGATAAACAGATTATCACTTCTGACCAAAATGTAAGACGCAGGATCTACAATGGCTTTTTGTCAAAATTAGCTGAATCAATTGCCAAACAAATTTGATTTGAGATGTATTATGAAATTGTTTAATTTGATTTGAGACTTCTGTACTGTAATATTTCAATTATTCGATTCTTCTTTCAGAGTATTTGATTGTGACTGGAGGTCATGCTGTATCTGCATATGTACATGAAGACTTCACTCTGAGTTGCTCTGTAGACTCCCATATCTCACCTGAAGAGCTTGAAGTGGTCTCATGGAAGAAAGTGGATCAAGACATTACAGTGCTGGTCTTCCAAGAGGGTGAGGTCCAGACAGATTTTACCCACGAGAGATTCAGAGACAGAGTCGAGTTCTTCGGCCCTGAAGAAATCCACAAAGGAAACTTCTCACTCAGAATAAAGACTCTACGCATGGAGGACAAAGGCCTGTATAGATGTGAAGTGCTCTCTGGGGAGGTTTCAGCTCACACAACTGTGGAAATACTGCCTTTGGGTAAGTTAACATGTACATGCTGACATGACTGTCATTGCTCTGGTAAGCCATATAATTGCTGATCATTTTCTGTTTGAAAACTGTGCACTATATTTTCACACTATATAGTATGTACTTCTCCTTTTTAGAGTGTGGATTTTTAAAAGTTTTTTTATCATGTTAAATTTGATGTTTTGCACTAAATAGAAATGACAGATTACCATGCCTTATGTCATTGAAGCGGTTATCAGTTAAGTTGGATCAGGTGTGCTAGAGGAGGGACAACCTGAAACGGTTCAGTAAAACCAAGAAAAACCATGGATTGACTAATACACTACTAGGTGTTGTGGGTGTCTGTTGACTTCAGCAATTGGTCTCTGCACTTCCCAGACGTTTACAGACTGTTGTTAAAAGAAGAGGGGAGGCTACACAATGGTAGACACGGCCCTGTCCAAACCTTTTTGAGATGCGTTTCTGCCATCAAGTTCTAAATGAGTTACTGTTTTTCATGAAATGGGAAAATGTCTCACTTTCAACACCTGATATGTTTTCTATGTTCTATTGTGAATAAAATATCGGTTAATGAGATTTGGAAATCATTGTATTCTGTTTGTATTTACATTAATTCACATTTTACACAGTGTCCCAACTTTTTTTGAATTGGGGTTGTATATAATGTTCACCAAACAGATGACCATTGAGAAGTGTTTTAAGAAGAGGCTGTGCTAGAAGAAAGATAGACTGACAGCACAATAGCCTAATGGGTGCAATAAATAAATAAATGCATGAATGAATGAATGAATAAACGAAAATGTAAAAATAATAATAATTCACGGCATAAAAGGATGGGACAGTATATGACATGCAAATGAAAGCAGAAAGCTTTGAAGTGTACTTTGACCTGCACTAAAATGAAAGCAGTACAAAGACAAGATATTACCAGAGTGAAGTTCGAAAACCAGGGTCTGTCACGGTACTGGGGGGGTATTATTGGGTAACATGCACATTTGTGATAGCATCATTAATGCTGAACACATTTTGGAGCAACACATGCTGCCTTTCGTACACCGTCTTTTTCAGGGACGTCCATGCTTATTTCAACATAACAGCAAGAAACATTCTGCTCATGTTACAACAGCAGGCCTGCTTGTCGCCTACTGAAAACATTATGAAGTGCAAAATATGACAGTGAAGGATCTGTGCAGCAGCTACAGACCTGTATAACTGAAGAGTGTTACAGAAATTATACTTTCAAGACTGGATAAACTGGTTTCTTCAGTCCCAAAATGTTCATTAAGTGTTGTTAAAAGGAAAGGTGGTCTAACACATTGGTAAATATGCGCCTGTCCCAACTTTCTTGAAACGTATTCATATTTGGAAATGAGCACATATTTACAGAAAAACAATTAAGCATCAAATGTTTATTGAACTGTTTTCAATTACAGATCAAACAGACTTTACTAATCACTGCTTTCTGTTTTTATTAGCACTTCACATTCTGTCCCCACTATTTTGGAATTGAGTTTGTCCATAAAATATCTTTGTGTTAAATTATGTTGACATTTTTATACCATTAAATCAGAGTATGAAAAAAGAGTAGAGTACAAAATGAGCTGGAGCTTGTTGCTTATCTGACACTATGAGCTATAGCTGCACTTTCCTGGTGTACTGTGCTTCTCGTCTCGTACACAGTAGTCCTTAGAAACCTGCAGTAGTCTTTGTGTTTCTTTCACTGGGATAAACAGATTATCACCTCTGACCAAAATGTAAGACGCAGGATCTACAATGGCTTTTTGTCAAAATTAGCTGAATCAATTGCCAAACAAATTTGATTTGAGATGTATTATGAAATTGTTTAATTTGATTTGAGACTTCTGTACTGTAATATTTCAATTATTCGATTCTTCTTTCAGAGTATTTGATTGTGACTGGAGGTCATGCAGTATCTGCATATGTACATGAAGACTTCACTCTGAGTTGCTCTGTAGACTCCCATATCCCACCTGAAGAGCTTGAAGTGGTCTCATGGAAGAAAGTGGATCAAGACATTACAGTGCTGGTCTTCCAAGAGGGTGAGGTCCAGACAGATTTTACCCACGAGAGATTCAGAGACAGAGTCGAGTCCTTTGGCCCTGAAGAAATCCACAAAGGAAACTTCTCACTCAGAATAAAGACTCTCCGAATGGAGGACAAAGGCCTGTATAGATGTGAAGTGCTCTCTGGGGAGGTTTCAGCTCACACAACTGTGGAAATACTGCCTTTGGGTAAGTTAACATGTACATGGTGACATGACTGTCATTGCTCCGGTAAGCCGTATAATTGCTGATCATTTTCTGTTTGAAAACTGTGCACTATATTTTCACACTATATATTATGTACTTCTCTCACTAAAGTGTGGATTTTTAAAGTTTTGTTATCATGTCAAATCTGACGTTTTGCACTAAATAGAAATGACAGATTACCATGCCTTATGTCATTGAAGCAGTTAACAGTTAAGTTGGATCAGGTGTGCTAGAGGAGGGACAACCTGAAACGGTTCAGTAAACCCAAGAAAAACCATGGATTGACTAGTACACTAGTAGGTGTTGTGGGTGTCTGTTGACTAGTAGTCAGTGGTGCCTGAGTAGAGTAATTGTAAGAAACTCCATTTTTTTTCTTGTTTTGCCTCTTAACCTCTGTCCATCCACTCCAGTGGACTGTTCTCACATGCGCCAAGCCTTTATGTAGCAAAACCTGCTCTTTTGTATTTCCATGTGAAACCAGATATTTCTTTGTTGCATTTGTAGCTTCCTAAAGCTTTAAACCAATTGACCTAATTGCTTCAAGAACATAATTTACTACTAATTTACTTTTTCAGAAAATAAATTGAGTGACAGAAGTACAGATGAGAAGTCTAAGTTGTAAAAACTGAGATGAGATCAGTAGTTACTGTATATTTGACCCAGATTCACTCTGCTCCCTGGTGCAGAGTGTAACAGTCTTGTCTACATCTGAGTCTGAAATACAATAGAAATTGCATATCCACGTCAAAAGCATCTGCTATTAGCCCCAGGATTCCTTGATGTCCAAAACACTCTTGTTGTTGTCTTTAATATGATAAATGACAACCTGTCAGATACTTTTTTGAATGAATTAACAACTAGTAAAAATTAAGTCATGCAACCCAAAAATGGTGGGACAAAATTTTGATAGAGCAAAAAAACAACAAACATTGGCCATAATTTCATGCACGTTTGACTACTTTCCCTCATCGAGCACACTTCATATAACTCACTAACTGATTAGCAAGCTGATTCAGGTGTGTTAGAATACAGTGTCAAAAGAGGTTCTGTACAGGTACATTTTGTCCGACAATGCACAGGGAGACTCACTCGAAAGAAGCCCTGAATATTCTGTAATAACTGTCTGTAGGATGAAACAATCTCAATGAAACAACGTGCAATGTGCTCCTCAGTATATGGAGCTTCGAACAAGCCGGGATGCCCCTGCGTCAGAGCGATGAGGTAGGCGCCGGACAGCCGTCGTGACGTTTAACCTCCGTTTGCAACTTCCAGGTGCAAACCCTCATACCGCTTTATGTGTCTGGCAGAAAACGGAGATCACTGCAGTGCTGCCTTCAGCATTGCATGTAATTCAATCGATCACACATTGGTCAAGGCATGTGGAGTGTTTTTTTGGTTCAGATTGCTTCATCCTAACGGGAATTACAACAGAATATTCAGGGCCTCTTTCAAGTGAATCTCCCTGTATAAACAACATAAATGTAGCCTCAAAGACACAACATGTTCTTTAAAGTCCAGCAGTGTACTTTAAATGAGTTTTAAAGATACATTACATTCACTTTCCAAGAGAACAGGTAAATACTGGCAGCTTTTCAACTTTTTAGAAAAATAAAAATAAAATAAAAAGTCTGGAGTCAAGACAGAGTGTATGAAGTCCCAACTTAAAAACTGCAATAACTGCAACAGAACAGGGTACAGTTACGTTCCCAAGTTTGAGGTACTACCCCAGTGACAGTTTGGTACTTTTTTCCTGGGAGTGTAGGGAAAACACAAATATACACCCATGATGCACTTCACCATACATGTTTTCATGATACACTCATTTAATCACACATTTATGTCACATATGTTAAGCCTTTTTTGCTGAGTCTTTTCTCAGTAAAATTCTCTGAAGAATAAATTCCAAAGCTTATATTGAACTAAAATGATGCTGCTGTTTTTAATCACATATACAATCTTGAAACATTTCAGCAAAATTTGCCATTTTAAATAGTAAACATGACATTCACACGAAACCTCACAGCTGGGGGGTCTGCTGCCAGCCGAGAATTATTAGAGAGAATCCCTTCTCTCATTGTGACGTTGTGACAGAAAATCAGTCCAAAAGTCAAAACACAGATCCGTCAGAACAGCAAAAGTACCAAGGGAAGAGGCAAAAAGTCAAAAACAGAACAAACGAAGCAAAGGTCAAAACACGGAGTATAATCAAACAGGCAAATAACGCTCAGTAGGTTTCTAGGAAACAACACCTCGCAAAGATTCAGACTAAAGCCCGGGCTTAAATACTGCTAACTATCTGTCACATGATCATATGCACGGGTGAACATAGTTAGTACTCAGGGGATTGAGAGCGTTGATAGGTTCGCCGGTGAAAGTCCAAAGTCACATGAGACTCCATTGAATTCTGGGCAATGGAGTTCTCTCCGGAGCTGGATTCCGAGTGCGGATGTTCAGTCATGTGATCTCCCAGAGGATTCTGGGAGATGAAGTCCGTGTCTTCCAGAGAGTTAACCGAATGCGTGACACTCATTTACATTTACAGCATTTAGCAGATGCTCTTATCCTGCTCTCATTAGCTGGATATTAATGACAAGGTAATCAACACATTAAATGATAGATTTGATTCATAGATATGGAGAGAGAAACCAGAGACCTAATTGATTCCTGATCTGGATTTAAATTAAAAGGAAAGGGGGATACAGATATCCCAGCATCAAGACTGAATTATAGAAAAGAAGTGGATTGCCTTACTGCCTCTTCAGAGCTTGTGAGGAGAGCTGCTGGCTGGTCCAACTTCCATCGATGAAACTTTATAAAATGTGGATCACTACACTATTCAAAGTGCAGATGAGGTAAGCAGAAGTGAGGTCAAAGGATGATAGCAGTGGTAAGAGGCGGAGTGACTGCAGCTTGTCCGATGGAAGGTTAAAGTCACCGAAGAGTATGAGTCAGGTTCCATCGATGGGGGGGAGACTCAGAAAAGTGTCTAACTCATCTATGGAGTTGCAGGGTGAGAAATGACGATGATATGAAGTTAGTGGGGAAAGATACAGTAACAGCCTGGTACTGAAAAGAGGAAATTAAAAGATGAGAAAATGAGAGGAGTGGAACTCCACTTTCTAGACAAAAGCAAACCTGTGTCAGCACTCCTACCAGTCTGTCTTATAGAAAGGGAGAAGTTAAAGGCAGAGGATAGAGCTGCCGGAGTTGCTGAGTTCTTGGGGGTGATGCAAGTCTCTGTCAAAGCCAGGAAGTGCAGAGAATGGGAGAATGATGATGCTGAGATGAAGTCTGCCTTTGGACTGCAGATTGGCAGTTCCAGTCCCACCTGCCACCCGGGTCTGAGATTGTGACGACCGTGATACGATTACACGTTTACTCATTCATAAACAAGGATTACTGGTGTTTTACTGCTTGTGCGATGTGACCTAACTGCTGTTGTAGGAGCACACGAGCAGGAAGAAGACTGGCTTTCAGGATTTCAGATTACTATAAACCTTTGCTGTGTGAAAGGCAAATTTAGGAGTTAAAGAGGAAGACATTAACAGATTAACAGATAACAGTGTTGTAGTTATACTTTACAGTTATACTTTTGTTGCATCTTTACCAATGTATTATCATTTGCCAGTAATTGTTCCCTCAAAACCCTTAGCTTTGTTTCTGAGAATTTTGGTTGTCTTCATTACTTTTTCACCTCTTTCAACATTTGGCAGCTTTTGTAGATTATAATTTTTAGCAACTGAGAAACTCAGCCTGCTTTGGGGTTTATGTCTGAAATGTATGTAAAACGTTTATTTGTATAGACTGTCATTACTGCTGTGAGAGCTTAGTGACCATCTACAAATTACACTGCAAGTATTGATCATAGGGGTCCAATCATGACATGCCATGTGAGAGGCAGTAGAACACAAATAATGGGCAAAGTTGTTAGAACAGGTGTGGAGTCTCAAAAGATGATGTCTCCCAAATTTCAGACACACTGCCCTTGGTGTGGTAAGCAACAGATTTTTAACAAATAAGTCAAAACACCTCAGAAATTGTGCAATATTTTGACATGACTTGTATTTGCACAGTTTGAATTTTAGTTTGTATAATTCAGATTTTATGTCACTCCTTCAAGTTTAGAAAAATTACGTTTTTTGTGTCTCTTTGAAAAGAAACCATGAACCAACACCAGGCTAGACTAAAAGTAAGATTTCACAGTAAAACTGAATCATATAAAATGATTATCTTACTCAAAAGCCTCTTACAAGCTTCAGATGTCCGTGTCTAAGGAGTTGCTATAAGTGGTATTAAGCCCAGTGGAGCCCCTTAGTTGAAATTATTGTAATTGGTTCTGCCACTGACTTTGACTCTCTGCCTGTTTGTGCACATAGCAGTGGTCTGTTCATTTGGGGAAAGTGGACTTTCTTGTTTTCTTGAAATATCATTAACCAAGTGCTTTGAAAAGTTTAGGGTCAAATTTACTTTTCACCCTTGTTGTTCTGGTGACTGCATACCGTTGATATCTTGAGCTGTTCTGCATTTCACATATAGTAACACAACTCTTGTCTTTTCCTCTTAGGTTTTTCCCACATACACAATATAATACTGGTCCTCTGTATCTTTACTTGTTTGGGTGGATTTCTTAGCTCCATCCTATACACTTTTTATAAAGAGCCCGGTATGTAAAGTCTTCATTTAAACACTTTTATGACAAATTCATGACAGTGGAATTTGTAATTGAATCGTAAAACTCTCAAATGCAGCTGTTCTTTATCTTTTTAGGCAGTTGCACAGAAATCATACAGCATGTTCTTGTCTTTGGTCCAAACATTCTTATGTTTGTGGCCTTCATCATTTGGGGTGTGCTTAATGGTAAGTATTTTATGGTTGTTTTTATACAACTTACATTAGATTTAAAGAAATTCAGTAGCTTCCAAGATGTAGGATTACAGTGGCCACCTTACTGATCACTGTGTTTACTGGCCATGATTAAAAATGGTCTCAGTTCATTCCTGATGGAGGTGAAGAAAAAGATGCATGGTGGATTATGGGAAGGAGGACAGAATGTATTGCTGATGTGAAAAGTTGCCACCTTCTTTATCATTCAAATTAGCCCAAGCATCTGCAGTAACAATCTGGTGAGAGCAGTGCTGTCCATTCAGTCATCAGGTCAAGTTATTATTCTTGTGTTAGACTTTATTCCTAGAGTTTTGGAGTATTAGGAGAACCAAAAACAGATGTTTATGGTGGTGCCTTATATGTAGTGATTACAATATTCTATTCATGGTACATAAATGTATCTTAGTATATTTTGTAAATAAAAAAAATATTTCAAACAGTTAATTAATTGTTTATTATTATTAATTATTATTGTTTTTGTTAATTGTAACAGTTAATGGTTTATTGTTCAGAAATTCATCCTGATTTCCATTTTCCATATGTGCTTTAATTATAATGCAAACTCATAAAATAATACATCCACGTTTGTAGGAGAAATCAGACTAAACCTGACAATGTGATAATATTGCTACCTGTTATTAAAAACTGTGAAATCCCTTACTTTGTTGAGATTTTGCTCTGGAATTGTATCTATCTATATGTATTATTATTTTCAGCTTCTTTGGTTGATTATACAATTGTGACAAAATCAAAACAACATGGACATATTAACAAAGTGGAGCTGTCCAAACAGTTTAAACTCACTAGATGTTTGTATCTTCTGTTTTACTTGACGTTAAAAAGAAGTGTCATTAAACTCATTTCCTGTTTCTTCAGGATTTATCAGTGAGGCTGCCACTTGTTCAACTATTAATCTTCTAAGGACTCTTTGGCTACTTGTATTTTGTCCATACTTTAAACGTTTTCATGGTATGTAAATAATGGCTCTCTTACTATTATTACTATCATTATTTATGTTTGCTTTATGTGATACATATTTGTGTTGTTTTACATCAGTTTATTACAATGTATTGATTTCAGTGCAGTTTACAATCAGAAGTCGGACCATTTTTTCACGCAATTCAGATGAGAGATCACAAATATTTTCTGGTCTTATCCTGAGATGGTCCTAAAGTTTGTGACAATCTGGCACTCTCAGAAAAAAGGTACTAAACTGTCCCTGGGGTGTCACACCTCTTGTCACTGGGGTGGTACCCTGAGGGGCCTTCAGTACCTTCAGCTAGGGAACATAATTGTATCATATTTTACTGCAGGAATATGGTTGCAGGTATAGATTTTGAATTATATAGCGGCACAGTTCTGTACAGGGGAGGAGTTTGACTAAATACATTGTGTACAGGTGCGGTTAGACCTGCTGCAGAGATGTCAGATCAGATCAACTCCTCTCACACCATTTAAAAGCTGATTGTGTATCAGCAGTACAGCACAGTGATATTTTTCTAAAGGCAGGACGTTGCTGCCTTTATACTAAATAGATGGAATCCATTTCTTTTTTGAATAAGGGAAATAAAATGATAATCTTATAGATTTAATTTTAGTGGTTTATAGTAGTAAATATAAAGCTGATGTAAATGCTACATTTCTGTTTTCTTGTGTGTGTGTTGTTCTTTGTGAGGGTTCAGATGTGAGCTCTCTTGGACAGAATTTAATTTTTATATTGGCCATTATTTTTATACATTTCCCATAAAAACATATATATTAAGGTTCCATGCTTTATATTTTACAGGCAGACTCCAAAGATTCCTTGCAGTGCCACTTATCACAGTGGAATGGGTTGTGTTGTCTGTAATTGCTGCTGCAGGTAAGTACCCATGATTTTTACATATTAAATAATGGTCAAACAGTTTTAAACTCACTACATTTATCCATCCATCCATCATCTAAACCGCTTATCCTTCTGGGTCACGGTGGGGTGCTGGAGCCTATCCCAGCTGTCATTGGGCGGAAGGCAGGATACACCCTGAACAGGTCGCCAGTCCATCGCAGTCACTACATTTATGACATTTATGAATATATACATACATAAACAATTGGCGAAACAAATGAATGTCACTATTCCACGGTCATTAAATATAATTTTTGATACATGTATACATGATTATAGAGAAAAATCAAGAATAATGTTTTCAGCTCATTTGGTAGTCTGCCGATCCTCTCCAGTGACATATATCATAACTATATGATACTTTAATAAGCTTAATTATACACACTAATAACTTACAGGGATTGCAATTCCATAAAAGTTGTGACACTTGGTAAAATGGAAATAAAAACAGAAAGCAGTGATCTGAAAATCATTTTGACCTGTATTCAGTTGAAAACAGCACAAAAACATGATATTTAATGTTTCATCTAATTAACTTGTTTACCACTGTGTTACATCACCTTTCCTTTTAACAGTGTTTAGTAATCGTTTGGGAACTGAGGACACCATTTGTTGTAGTCTTGCTTGATATAACACATCAGCTTCTCAACAGTTGGGGGTCTCTGTGGCTGTATATTGCATTCCATAATGCATCTCATGATTTAATGGGAAACAGGTTTGAACTGCAGGCAGGCCAGTCTAGCACCTGCACTCTCTTACTGTGAAGCCACACTGTTGTAACTCATTCAGAATGTGGTTTGGCATTTCTTTCTGAAACAAACAGAGACATCCCTGAAAAAGATGGCAGGATATGTTGCTCCAAAATGCATATTTACCCTGCAGAATGAATGTTTACAGGTATGCAAGTTATCCATGAATGATGCTAACAAGAAGTATTAAATTAAAAATAATACACTGTAATGATCTATTTACCTTTTTACAGTCAGACCCATAAATATTAGGATGTTGACAAAGTTATTGTTATTGTTGTTTCACAGCATATTGGAGTTAAAATTAAATAATGAATTAGAGCTTAAAATACTTTAATTTGAGGGTATTTACATCCAAATCAGAAGAATGATGTAGGCATTAAAACCATTTTCATACATAACCCCTCCCCCTTTTTTCATAAGCAAAAGTTAATGGTTATTTTTACTATTTTAATACTTGGTTGCAAATCATTTGCAGTCAGCAGCTGCCTGAAGTTGGGAACCCATAGACATCACCAGAAGCTGGAGTTCTTCCCTGGTGATGCTCTGCCAGGCCTTCAGTTCCTGCTTGTTATTAGGACGATTTAGCTTCAGTTTTACAAATCAAATTGCTTATCTGCAGTACATTCCAAAAAAAGCTAAGACTGGAGCATGTTTACCACTGTTCACCTTTCCTTTTAAGAACACTTAAAGGCCCATATCAGGGAAAAACTGAATTGTCCTCACTTTTTTGAAATAAAATAGTGAAGTGTAGCCCTATTTCCAAAAAAGTGGGGACGCTGTGGAAAATGTAAATAAAAACAGAATGCAATGTTGTGCAAATCATTTAAAACTTATATTTAATGGGAATTAGTACAAAGACAACATATAAAAAAAAAATAATATATATCTTTTGAAAAAAAAAAATCTGTGTTTGTGAACACAGTTTGTTGCTGCATCCACAAATGCAAGTTAAAACTCCACCATGCAAAGAAGAAACCATATATAAACAGTATCCAGAAACGCTGCCACCTTCTCTGGAACTGAGCTCATTTAAGATGGACTAAGGCAAAGTGGAAAAGTGTCCTGTGGTCCACCAAATCAAACTTTGAGGTTCTTTTTGGAAATCATGGACGCAGAGTCCTCTGGGCTAAAGAGGAGAGGGACCATCCAGCTTATCAGTACACAGTTCAAAAGCCAGCATCAGTGGTGGTGTGGGTGTGCATTAGTGCACATCTGTGAAAGGTGCCATTAATGCTGAACAATATATTCAGGTTTTGGAGCAACACATGCTGCCATCCAGATGACGTCTTTTTCAGGGAAGGCCTTGCTTATGTCAGCAAGACAATGTTAAACCACATTCTACATTTATTACAACAGCATTGCTGCGTATTAAAAGAGTCCAGGTGCTAAACTGGCCTGCCTGCAGTCCAGACCTGTCACCACTGATGACCTTTGGCACATTATGAAATTAAAAGTACAACAAAGGAGACCCTGAACTGTTGAGAGCTGAAATCACATATCAAGAAAAAATATCACTTTCAAAACTACAGCAGTGTCTCCTCAGTTCCCAAACATTTACTGAGTGCTGTTAAAAGAAGAGGTGATGAAACACAGTGGTAAACATGCCCCCGTCCCAACTTTTTTGAAATGTGTCACTGGCGTCAAATTCAAAATGGAAATAGATAAAAAAAAATTCTCAGTTTCAACATTTGATATGTTGATTTTGTACTTTTTTCAGTTAAATATATTTGCACATCATTGCATTCTGTTTTTATTTACATTTTGCACAGCGTCCCAACTTTTTGGAACCAGGGTTGTAGAATGTAAATACTGTTTAAGTTTAAGATATGGTTAAAATTTGTTCTCTCTTCAGTACATACAAACTTTATAAAGACATTATGCTGCAAAAACAGTCAGTTTGGAATTGATTGTTTTCTGGTGCCATGAAAGTCTAGACATTTACATATATTTGTCTTTTCAGCCAACAGCAGTTTAGCCCCACCCATTTACACTGAAGTTATAAGGACTGATTTTTCAATAAAGCACAATACAAGAAAGCCTGTTTAATAGAAAATGGTCATGTAAAAATAAATTATAACTGTATTAGGTACATAAACCCACCCATAAGTGTCATAAGTGGACCTCCAGGAAAAGGAAAAGGCTCCAGTTTTGAAGTGCTGTCTAGAGGTCAAAGGTCACAGGCATTCAGTTGTGGTTTTCAGCCTTGCCCTTCATGCACAAAGATTTCTCCAGCTTCCCTGAATCTTTTAATAATATTCTGCATCATGGAGGGTGATATACCGAAAACCACTGACATGTTCTTTGACAAAGTGATGAGCCTCGACCCACCCTTGCTCATAAAAGACTAGTTTTCCGGGATAGTTCTTTTATATCCATGCATGACGCTGTCGTTTGATATTTTACAACCTTCGTTGTAGTGTGAGTGTGAGAATCAGTGACCGGGGTTGGGTAGTAAGAGAATACTTGTATCAATGTTATGTAGTGAGGATATAAAAGAGTAAATCCATTATATTTACAGAAAAAGACAGCAATCAGATTACAAGTACACTATGAAATAAAATGATTACCCATAGAATTATCTTAAAACTACTCATACAGTTCATGCTTGATAAAAATGTCTGCTTGAGGAGTTTTTTGCCACAACACAAAGGATAGAGTGTGTCTCCATTCAGCAGAGCCACAACACACTGTCTCCATTCAGCAGAGCCACAACATTCTGTCTCCATTCAGCAGAGTCAGAACACACTGTCTCCATTCAGCAGAGCCACAGCACACTGTCTCCATTCAGCAGAGTCACAGCACACTGTCTCTATACAGCAGAGCCACAACACACTGTCTCCATTCAGCAGAGCCACAACACACTGTCTCCATTCAGCAGAGTCACAGCTCACTGTCACCATTCAGCAGAGTCACAGCTCACTGTCTCCATTCAGCAGAGTCACAGCTCACTGTCTCCATTCAGCAGAGTCACAGCTCACTGTCTCCATTCAGCAGAGTCACAGCTCACTGTCTCCATTCAGCAGAGTCACAGCTTACTGTCACCATTCAGCAGAGTCACAGCTCACTGTCTCCATTCAGCAGAGTCACAGCTCACTGTCTCCATTCAGCAGAGTCACAGCTCACTGTCACCATTCAGCAGAGCCACAGCTCACTGTCTCCATTCAGCAGAGTCACAACACACTGTCACCATTCAGCAGAGCCACAGCTCACTGTCTCCATTCAGCAGAGCCACAGCTCACTGTCTCCATTCAGCAGAGTCACAACACACTGTCTCCATTCAGCAGAGCCACAGCTCACTGTCTCCATTCAGCAGAGTCACTGCACACTGTCTCCATTCAGCAGAGCCACAGCACACTGTCTCCATTCAGCAGAGCCACAACACACTGTCTCTATTCAGCAGAGCCACAACACTCTGTCTCCATTCAGCAGAGCCACAGCTCACTGTCTCCATTCAGTCACCTTTCAGCAGAAATACATATTTTAACCCTCTGAACCCTATCAGCTTTGTAACTGAATGTGTGAATCCGATAACAGTCAGTGAGAGAGCTTAAATATCAAGGGTAAATGCCCGAATGTCTTTTTAAGTTTGGTGCCTCAATAAAGAAATTCATGTGTCTTACTGCAGAAACACAAATTTTAGCTTTGTTGGTATCCTGTGATAACAGCCACATTTGATGCTTTTTTGATGCAATAGGTGTTTTTTTGAAAACCTATTGTCAGGTATGTCTGTGATGATAACCAGATTACCACAAACAGTATTTATCTGATGTCTACAGTAGGGCTGAGCTCATTACCATCATCACCACAAATCACTGCATCACACATTTTTTTTTGTGTTTCATTTTCTTTCATTGATCATTGATTATTATTGATTTTTTCTCGTCTGGAGCACTACTCATCTACGGATAACGTTTAACAGATTATATATACACACACACAATACACAGACATAAAATAACAGAAACATGATGTAAACAAATTTTAATTGCAAGTACTTATAGCAGACACACTTCTTTTATGTGGTATTGCCAGTTGACATTATTCAACTCAACACTGGCCACAAATGTAGTTCCTCAGCCAGATGTTAACTTGCCAATTTGGGCACATTTTGAGCCAGACGAAAAGGGACAGCCGGTGAATTTGTGAGGCTAAATGACACATTTGTAGAAAAAAGTATATGTATCATTAGGAAATACATCTAATTTAAGATTACATTTTAGAATGAACTACACTGCCGTGTTGGCCGGTGTTGCATCTGATTTAGACCCCCCTCTTAAATTTAGGTTTCCCTTCACAAATCAGGGTTGATACAATAAATAACAAACAGCCATTTTTTGCTTTCTGTAGTTGTTCTTCCTTGGCGTTGATTTCTGTTCAGTGAATGCACACGCCCAGGGGCTTGATTTGTGAAGGAGGACATAAATCTTAGGGGGGAACTGGATTGGATGCAACATCAGATTTGGCGGCAGCAGCCCACCTGCCTCAGGAGGCACAACCTCAGGCCGCAGTGACAGTTGGGAGTCTCTGAGGAGTGAAGTACCAGTGTGACAGCACCTCAGAACAGGATCGGTTTTGGCCTTCTGTCCACTTTTGCTCTGTCAGACATTAGTTTTTTGTCCTCCAAATTAGAGCCAGCATATCAGCAGTTAGTCAGAATCAGACTGTACTGTGTGTTTTTTTTGTGTCACTGGGGGGATGGGGGGTTAATGGTGTCAGGAGGAGGGTGAGGAGGCATTGGCAATAAAAAATCCATAGCGTCACAGCCCTACTGTCAGAATCATTGCCCCATTTTGTTCCTTTTTTGGATCCTTTTTCCTGTTGATCAGTTTACTGTTAGTAAGGCTGTTCATATTCTTATACTGTTTATTTTGTACTTTAAGTGTATTTGATTATTTCAGTTATCTATTTTCCCATTTCCAGATTGTGTACTTTATAGGTAAACAGGGTTATTGATTCTCATGTAGTTAGTTTTTGTTTATTGTGAATAACATCCATCCAGTTGATTTAATCCATGCAGTTCTTTACATCCCCTCTTACATCTGCTCTTTATGATCCACTCGTTTTTTAATGCAATGAAGTCCAATTCATAGCAAACTTTAACAGATTGTAGGAGGCCCTGAGACAGATTTTACTTTGAAGACCCCCTGCCTCCAGATTAATCAATTTAGTAAACTGATGTTAACTTAATCAGGGATTCAAATAAGTCATGTGTAGCTTTGATTTAAAATAAAAAACTACTAAGCATACAGCATAAACCAATATGGGTTACAAGTCCCTTTAGCATTAAACAGTGGTAGTCTGGTCATCAGAGAATACTTATAAAGAAGACCTTCTATAATGCTTGATGTGAAAAGGTGTCGTGACAATGTACTAAAACAACAACACAGGAACACATCTTAGGAGTTTGGGTTTCCTGGGTCGTAGTTTTACACTAAGCCATGTTGTACTTTTTTCTGTTAAGTGTTTCTGTTTCAGAACGTCCCCTGTGTTTTTGTTAAGATATTTGAATCATAAAAATGGTTAAACTGGTAATAGAAAAGGTGATTCTTAGTTTAGGTTTTAAGTATGAACATAGATTTTTTTGTTTTCTCACTACTTTAACTTATAAGTTCATCACTTAAGTCGCAATTGATTTTCCTCTTGAGAATAAAGTGCAAGTAGTTCATGCAAAACATTGCAGAGAAATGAAATTCTGCAGAGTAACATGACTAATACATAAGTGTTCCTGCATCATGTGCAGCTCTCGCTGTGTGAGCTTGCTTAAGTTCTGAGCTCCTGCCTTCTGCTTTGGAGGCAGCCTCATAACAGAGGCAGTATCAGTTGTTCTCCAGTAGGAGAGGAGTGTTGCAGCCTTGCTGAATCTCTTATTTTGTAAAGAAGTCTCAACTTCACTGACTGAAGTTGCTTGGTTTTCTGACTGGTAATAACCAGTGTGTCCTATTAGGAGATTAATACTAATCTCCTCTTTCCATCAGTGCAGAGCAGTGATGTGGAGTCCCCCTGCAATGCAGAGGCACCAGACCTGATTCTCATGCTTTTGTGTTTGTGTTCTCTTTTTTTCTTTTTCCTCCAGTGATTGGACGGCATGGCTGGGGAACACAGAATATCTTATGGATGGGTTTTGCTGGATTTTCACCGGTGTTGAATATTATCGTCATTGTAGGTAGGATTTACTTTTTATTGCCTACCTGTTTGTTTTTAAAGTGTCTGATTATGGAACTTGTTTATGTTACTAGTCATATTTTTCTCCTTTCCATGATGTGCAAATGTCTGTTGGATATATGGGTTTATATTATGCATGTAAAATGCATTAATTTGTCATGATGAATTTATCTGATGGAGCTGATTCAACTGCACTGATTTTAGAATGTTAGTATATTGTTAGGTGTTTTCATCAGTTTGTCTATCTGACAGTCTCCTTATTTGGCAGTTATGAATTACAAGCTGAGCTAAAAATGCTTGCTGTTATATATTATTTATTATTACATATTATCAAATTATGAACAAAATGTAACACATACCACACTTACATGATGCTGTATTGTTCACTGTATAGGCTTTTTTATTCTGCACATTTCAGACTTTCAGAAATATTTAAACTAAAAAATCCAAGTTTGTCTAAAACTTCATATTAATTTCATTCTAGTCATTGTTGAATAGCTGAATGTTAAATTAATTTAAAATAATAATCAGCATAAATAATTTTAGCAGAAACTACAGAACTGCACTAATATTTATCATTCTCTGAATTTCAGCCGTCATCTTGATTGTTTTGTCTGGCAGTGATTGGACTGCGCTTTGCCTTTGTAAGTTGTAAATTTTGCTGTAGTTTTTTGTATATTTACTTTTATCATGTCATACACAGTTTTTGAACCATTCATAATCACTGTATTATCTTTGTCCATTCACTCTTCTTTCAGTAAAGATTTTCTCTTTTTTTAATGAAGTTGGTTTCTGCTGACTCTCCCCTGCCCGCTCCAATAAAGGAACAAAGTGTAATTTTAAATATCCTGAAACAACAACAAAATGAACTTCAAATGAGAAAAATTCTAATTCAATTTCTGTTACTACTCAGTGTTTTTATGCAGATTGGAAGAGTTTGCTTGTGACAGTTATGCACGTTTTAAACTGCAGCACCAGCTAGAAGTCTAAAGTGCAGTGGAAAAGTAAAATTCCATGAAAAAGTGTGCTTTTTTCAACATATTGCACATACGGATAATGGACTGCCATCTCAACAATACTAATAGATAAAAATTATTTCATTTTTTTTTTAAATATCATTGACAAAACTTTTTTTTTACAAGGACAGTACCTTATATTAACACCAGAACCCTGTAGTCTGATTTGTTCTGCAGTGTGAGGCTACATCATACCAAAAGAGCTCTGCTCTCAGAAAAGAATACAGAGGCACAACTGAAGTTTGCCAGACAAAACCCAGTACAAAGTCAGGACTATTGGATGCTCTAAAAAAATGGTGCAGTGATAAAAGGTATATAAAAACAGAATATGTGCCCAAAGGTATAAGATCAGAAGGTAGAGGTAGAATTAAACATGCAAAATATAGTACAAAATAAATATGTTATATAACAGATATAAATGTTAATATTGGAAGTGTACAGTATGTTGACGTAAATCAGGTCAAGTGTGCGGTATAGTAGTGTTGTAAATACAGTGTAAACACATTGTCACAGTTATACTCATGAAGTGTACAGTGCAGGTAAATTAGTATTCACAGCTTACTGTTCAAGTAATCAGTTCACAGCATAAATGTTCACAGTACAGATATGCTGAGTGAACTGGGAAGAGCTGGGTTAGCTCAGTTACAGTCCGTATTGTTTGTGTTCATGTTCTGGTTGGTGTAGCTGGTGTGACCAGTTTAACAGCTTGCAGATAAAAACTGTTCTTGAATCTGGTGGTTCTGGCTCAGATGTTACGGTATGTCTTTCTGAATAGCAGAGGTTTAAACAGGGAGTGGCTGAGGTTTAAACAGGGAGTGGCTGAGGTTTAAACAGGGAGTGGCTGAGGTATGTAGGATTAGAGAAGATGTTGCTGACTTTCCTCAGACATCTCTTGTTGTAAGCATTCTGTATGGGTGGGATGGCAGCTGCAGTGATGTGCTGGGCAGTTTTCACCACCCTCTCCAGGGCCTTATGTTCAGCAGCAGTGGCACTGCCACACCAGACGGTGATGCAGCTTGTCAGGATGCTCTCCACAGTGAACCTGTAGAAGTTGCAGAGGAGCTATTGTGACAGGTTGACTCTCCTCAGCCTTCTGAGGAAGTAGAGGCGTTGTTGGGCCTGTTTGACAATGTGTGTTCAGTGACCAGAGATCCTCGACTATGTGGACACTGAGGAACATAAAGCTTCTCACCTTTTCCACCGTCGCCCTCTTGAAGCTCAGTGGTGCATGCACTCTGATAATGAGAGTTTACGTACAACTATATGTGCAAAGAAACATCTCATTTAAAATTATTGCTGGATTTACAACAAATGCGTAAGTGCATAAATATGTTCTTATGCTTGTTCTGATGTTGGTGAATTCAGGTTGTTCTAAATTAGCCTTCATGTGCCCCCATCTGGAAAGGAGTATATTCCACACCATACACGTCTTCATATATGGCTGTTGCCCAGGGTCAAAAAGAGACTAGAGACAGAAGAAAAGGCACAGAAAAGGCGTTTTGTTTTTTTTTCTGCTGTAAGCTAATGTTAACATCCAAAATAAAATACTTTATTTTTACATCTGTGACTAGCCTCGTTGCATAGACAGATAAAATGTCACTCAACGTTTCCAGCTCAAACATATCTCCTCAAAGTACACTCTAAAAAATAAAGGTGCCACAAAGCGTTCTGTGCTCAATTTAGCAGAAGAACTACTTTTGGTTCCCTAAAGAACTATGTTTGAAAAAGAGATGTGTAAAGAACCTCATTGTAAACAGAGCCACACAGCGTAAAGGTTTTATACCAATGTATACATACAGTATTTGCATGGACTCCTGGAACATGTCAGTAGTAAATGTGGGCCCATTATCAGTGACCACAACGTCTGGTAAGCCATGTGTGGCAAACATGCTTTGAGCACCTCTGTAGTGCTGGGGACAGTGATTTTTGACATGACAGATCCTTCCAGCCACTTATTGTGTAAGTCCACTAGCATCAGGAACATGTTTCCCCATAATTGGAACAGGTAATCCAAGTACAACCTGGACCAAGGATGACCTGGGCACTACAAAGGGTGGAGTGGAGCCACTCCTGCCATATTCTGGTTACTCTGACATTGTGAACAAGCCTTTCTTTCTAAGGCGTGGTCTTTTCCAGGCCACCAAACAAACAACGTGGCAAGCAGTGTCTTTAAAACCACAATCACTGGCGAAATCTGGAACTTACAATAGTAACATTCAGTTTGTTTGGAGAACTCACCTGAGTTCCCCTTTGATATGTGATGCATGGTTCATCCTAACAGTCTGTGCTGCAGGCTGTCATCATTTATGTGGCATTAGGATGAACCATGCATCACATATCAAAGGGGAACTCAGGTGAGTTCTCCAAACAAACTGAATGTTACTATTGTAAGTTCCACATTTCGCCAGTGATTGTGGTTTTAAAGACACTGCTTGCCACGTTGTTTGTTTGGTGGCCTGGAAAAGACCACGCCTTAGAAAGAAAGGCTTGTTCACAATGTCAGAGTAACCAGAATATGGCAGGAGCGGCTCCACTCCACCCTTTGTAGTGCCCAGGTCATCCTTGGTCCAGATTAAACCATCACACAGCGTGTCCTCTACCACTGTTCCAAATTCACAGTGCTCAGAGAGCTGCCATAGCTCCACCATGAACATGGCCACTGTAACTCCTGGCTTGTGTACATGACTGAAATTAGAAGTGCTGCACAATGACAGAAGACTTAAGGTTGTGATGATCCTGGATCTTCAGTAAGTCCTTGAATGCAGTCTGCCCTGGATTTCACAGAGACGCCAATTTCAGGATCAGTTTGTAGGTTTTAGACACACAAACACCGAGGAGGACGGAGCGCTGCTCAGCTTCATTGGCTGTGCCATTTGCAAGGAAATGTGCTCCAACATTAAGATGTACTCAGTCCAGTTGCTGTTTTCCTCCACAAATTCACAGAGGGAACCAAACACAGCCATACTTTACATGCCGGCTTTCACCTCGTCAGTCACGAATGAGAGGAGACTGGATGCAGACAGTTTAATAAATCCACACAAAAATAAGGTCAGACAGTCCAAAGTCACAGTGAGAGCAGACAGGCTAATACAGGATAAGCAGGTTCAAGGTTCAGGGTAAAAACAGGCATCAGTCAAAAGAGCCAGAGTGCTGGAAAGGAGGAGGTGGGGGAGGAGACAGGGGCATGATAATGTGCCCTTTTTACACAGTGGACAATTCATTTCTGACTTTTTGTTTGCTAAATAATTGCATTGAATAATTTATTTATTGATTGATGTAACAACAACAATTTGAGTATCTAAAAGTGATCAGTAAGTATGTAAATAAGTAAATCAGTGACAGGTGATCATATTAACAGTTACTTTCTCTTTGTATATTAGCTTTTTTATATCAAACATCAATTTTTATTTGCCTTTTTTGTTAATCTGCACAGATTTAATATTTTTTAACAAAATTATCTTATGTTTGTCTTTCGATTAAAAATTATATTTCCTTGCAATAGCAGTGTCAAATCTTTTATTAAAATAGTTTTAAAACTTTTAAACCCCAGTGCAGATGGTGCAGCGCATGGGTCAGTTTTAGTCCTGCAGCAACAGAAGATTTCCAACAATATTAACATCCCCACTGCAGAATACAGTGTGTGCATTTACCAGACGGTTATTAAACTCAGAGTTAGTGTTGTCTGTGTTTTAACTTTGCTAATAGAGTTTGAATGTTTAAATTTATAAATGCCACTGATGTGAAATAACTTTTATCATTTTGTCATTCACAGTTTTTGCAGTAATCTTTCGATGTGTCGCAGATGGCTTCATGCTAGTGATACTTTTTCTCACTCGTGAAGTGATCGACACTAATGGTATGTGATGAGTTTCATAATAATAACAATAGTAATAATATTAATGCATTTAATTTATATAGCACCATTTTCAAACACAGGGTTGCATTACAGAACTGTGCAAAATATCAACATTGCATGATCACACAGAGGGGCACAAAACAAAAATACAGAGTTCTGCCTTCACTGTGGGGCTGTTGTTCTGTCATTAGCACAGTAGAGGTTTAGCCTCAGATTAACAAACTTTTAAAAGTAAATGATAGAGCTGGTCATTCCAGTTCTAAAATCTCATTGGCTGATGTTCCTGATTCAAAGATGTTTATTATGTAATTTTATTACGCTTAAGCTATTAAGCTATTACGCTATTAAGCTATTAAAAACCATTATACTGAACTTAATTACATTAAATCAGGTGCTGCTGATCAAATTGAACAAATTGCTGTTGTTGGAAGAAAATCTCATTGGGAGAGTTACCATCTCCAAAATAGTAACTTTACAGGAGAAGGTAAAAACCTACTTTACTTTTAATGTAAGTCAAAGGAACCAGAATTTTTGCCAAGTCAGTTTGGGCTGTTTCTTTTTGGTGAAATTTACACACAATGTAAAGAGTAACAGTATTTGATTGTGCAGTCTTTCACAGAGTGTTCATCAATCATGTTACTGAACTGTTGCCAATCAACTACCAGGTGTTAGCATTACACAACTTTACAACCAGCCTTTTTTTGCCCCAGTCCCAACTTTTTGGGACGGGGGCAAAAAAGCTTATACCTGATAAAATGGACAATGAGCGTACAAACAAGGTCCCACAAAATCTGACCCAACACCTTTTAAATGATTATTTCAGGCTTTACAGGGCGATTCACAGCAGTGCATGCACTCCATAATTTAGCCAGTTTTTTCTGCTGATTCAGTAATGTACTTCTTTAGGTTTTAACTAAAACAATCTTACATAGTGCAGCTTTAACCTAAAATGTTGTAAAAAGTGTAATGTGGTGTTTACATGTTGACGTTAAAGTGTTTCTGTGCCTCCTAGTTGTACACTACCAATGGGGGCATGCAGCCATGAAAACGTTGCCATGGTGACACAGTCAAAGGCAAAAAGAAGGATTATCACAGAAGAGCTTTAGCAGTGTTGACTGTTTATTTAAGGTGGAAGAACACAGGACGGCGCTCTAAACTCTTTTGATGTATAACTGTGGGTGCTTGAGGAGACATTCAGCTTCCTTGTCTTCTGAAATAATCAACACCTAGTTTATTCCACTGCTGCCCTCAACAGCAAAAGTTAGGAAAATTGAACTCTTCAGAATGTTTCACTGAATGCTTTAATAATGGAATAAAATGGAATATCCATTTTGCCATCGACCACCTACCATCAACATAAGAAAGAGAAAAAAAGAATAAAACTTTATAACACCTTTCATTAATACAGCACTAACGAATTTTTAGAAATTATGCACACATCTAGACATTTATCACAAAAAAGTGTCGGACTAAAATCTTTAAGATAAACAGACAAATGCTTATTGTCTATTTTCACTTTAGCTGATAGAATAATCACACTATTTCCCCACAAATACAAAAATCATTTTTATTGCTAATCCTTGTGATCTTTCATTCAAAATATTAACAAAAATCTAATCTTTACTTGAAATACAGTGATTGAAAGAAAACAATGAATCTAATCATGACATAATATTTCTCAAATCTATGTTTTAAACTTTCAACACTGACCATGTTAAATATTTAACACCTAAAGTTGTGTAAAATACCAACACTTAATAAAGTCAAACTTCAACTCAGATTGGTGTGGACCTGTAGACACACTGAGAAAGTTAAATTTAACACTCACAGTGTAGATTTTACACTAGCAAATCTGCTGTGTACTTACAGTCTGCTGTAACACAAGACTGAGTTTAATCAACACGCCGGGTGTAAAAACAGCTCCAGAATCAACTCTCAACACTAAAATTTTAACAGTGAAAATTTGACACTTTTTAACGCTGTAAAGATTTTCATGGACTTTCATATACTTTTTCCTTTGTACAGGTAATGTCGGACTAATCCTGTTGACTATCCTCTCAGTGTGCTGTGTGATCTTGGTATTCACTGTAATTTGGCGTTATGGTACAGTATTCATTGTTTGTATTCTTTTTCAAGATCTTGTTGATTAGAGTAAAAGAAATCTGTCCTCTTAGTTCCTCTTGGTCTGGATCTCTTTGTAGAATTACATGTTCTCTTTAACATGCTGCTCAGTAATGAGTGCCCAAGAAATATTAACACAATGTGTTCATATGATGTTCTTAATGGGGAGAATTACTTAAACTAGATTTACGTTTCCTAAAGGAATTTCAGTTCTTGCACAGCAGGAGTATTTTAGTCCTGCAAGCTCTGTAAATATTATTTTTCAGTTTATTAACTGTAGCTATTGAATTTGACTTCCGCACTGTATCTCTTCACACTATGAAAGGCCAGATTCTAACATTCCATTCAGTGAATCCAGATTCAAGTTAAATACATTGCTAGTATGAATTTACATGAGTTATTTGGTAGAAACTTTTATGATCTAACTTGAATTGTTTTCCTTCCACACAGTCAGGGGTGAAATGGCTGAATTACTGGGTAAGTGAAAAAACTGAAATATCTCATTAAGTTGTCAGAAATAAACAAAGATAAACACGAAACTGTTTATTTGCAAAAGAAAACATCAGCCACTGCAGAGCTACACTGAAAATACAACATTCACAACAGAAAATGTCAAGACTTGATCTCACTCTCAGTTAACTGATTTGCAGTATCTGAATTCAGATTATAGACACAGTGCAGCTCAATGATGATGACAAACGCACTTTCACTCACATCTGAATATCCTCCTCTCTGCCATGTTGGTCAGACAGCTGTAAACAAAACCGTCCACTCTGATTGGTCCTTGCTTGTGGAATTTTAGTTAATAAGCTGTTGCTGAGTCTGCATGATTATGGTCCTCACCAAAAGCTCCATCAGTGGCAAATAGAAGGTGCTTCTGAGCTCCCTTTGACTGATAAAATGCAAATGAGACACTGTTGGTGTTCAGTTGTGGACTGCAGGCAAGATCCTTGCCCTGGCAAGAAGGCAAAAAGTTAACAAAGATGTTTTGTGGCCCTCAGGATATATGTTTAGGATATTTTGGAATTGCCAGGAGATAATATCATGAGGTACCTCCAGCACCTCCTTTTATATTTGCAATAGTTTTGGACACAATGGAATAATTACTTATGTTTCAGTATAACAAAAACTTATGTTTCTGAAATATTAGGTTTTGAAGCAGGCTGGCTGCACTTTCCCTGTTACAAAGCAGTGCTGTAACTGTCAATCAGCTGTATTTTTAGCATCCTAAGACTAGTTGGTCAGTGCAGTCTGGCATAGCTAGCTGCTGTCTTTTGGATATGTAGTGATAATGTGAATCCAGAAAATGAAAATGTTTAGCCTACTTATTGACTTCATCTTCTACTCTCTCCTCCATGTTTATACACTGTCATTAACTTAACATCCATCTGCACAGAAAGAACACTAAGCGATCTCAACGAGATTCCTAGTAACCATTTCCAGCTTTTGGACGGTCTATTTTTGAAGGTAAACTGACTTTACCTTAGCTATCAATCAAATTTTACAGAGTTATTCCATCAACGTCTAGTGCCATAAGTGTTATTAAATTATATCATATAGACAGTCAAATGAGTGTTTACCACATCTCAACAACTTCTCCACAACATAAAAAAGGAGGTACAAAAGGGATATGTGGATATCTCATTACACTTAGCAATAGATAAAGTGTTGCTAAGTGTAACTGAGAACCTATTGATATACAGCTTTCTTGCTATAGAAAGGTTTTGGCGATGTAGTTGACCCTCATCTGACTGTCTGTATAATATAATTTGATAACACTTACGGCTCTAGAAGCTGATGGTCATGAAACAGCTCTGTAACATTTGATTGACAGGTAACATATAGTCAATTTACTGTCAAAAATGGACCATCCAAAAAGGAAGTGTTACTGTAAGTTTAAAAAATCTTTTTCTTCGTGACATAGATTATATGTGTACAGTCCATCCAAAGTTGGTAACACTTATTTATACTGGAAATGTAAGGGGTAAGGCAGGTAAATTCCTTTAAGCAAGTTGTAAATATGCACATTTTCCTTTTTTGTGGAGCATTCAAATATCAGACAATTACAGTAAAATAATTACATCTTACCGTAAAACAATTTTAAACACCACACATTTCACAAACTAGAGATGTGAAAAATATGTATGTATTAAGCTTATCAACCAAATGTGTGGGGGGCTTGCAGGCCTTTCCACAGTCACTGGGTCACTGGCTGACAGCAAACTGCCCAACTTACTGGCTCTGTAGCTATTTTGGCTGATTTGAGTTCCTCGCCTGGTTGTTCATAGTCCTGTCACAACTTCCATATGCCTCATTTCTATACATCTGTTTGGGTTCATCATTATCATATTTAATTCCAGTCCTGGTGGAAATACAGATGTTCTTAGAAAAGCTGTAAGATGTCATGGGGCAGTGTATGTATGTAGCTTGTTAGCTGCATTTTCAAACACACTCCAATCAGGACATTCCAGACAGTTCTGTACGTTGTTCTTTCCCTCATTTGTCTACTTTTTTCACACTACTGACCACAGGTTTAGCAGATTTTAGCTTCTGTCTGTAGGTGGGGAGATGAACTAGGCAGTGATCACAGAGGCCCAAAGCAGCACCAGGAAGAGAACCATATGTGTTCTTCAATACAGTCTAGCAACAATCTAGTATCTTACTGTCTCTTGTGGGGACTGTATGGTCTGCTGTTTGTGTTTGGGCAGTTTGTGAATGTTTTGTTTTGGTGAAGTTGCCTAAAATAGTGGTCTAAATAAAGGTAATGGTGTAACACTGCCTTGTGTAGTGCAGTTCTTCTTCTGGTCCAACTCAACTCATGGGAAGCTGATGAATTTACTGAAGTTGGATCAGGTGAGTTACAGAACAGAAAACTCAGGATTCCAGATCTGCGCTCTCTGTTGTGTCTTGCTGTAGATCACACTGCTGCTGCTGTGATTCCAAAAAAAACCCCAACGTTTTCCAGTGAATCTCTTTTTTCTTGTTTTGTATTACAGCACTGATCAGAAAACTATATCCATCTGGAGCAGCAGTCCTGTTTATTGTGAACTCTGTCACACTGGTAGTAGAACTTATCAGACAAGCAGGCAAGTAACCACTAGCTCACTAGGACTGCACCATAAATCATATTTTTATTGTTATCATAAATGAGTTTCTTTAGTGAAGTGAGGGCAGGAATGACTGTTCTCAGTGTTGTGTGTAAAATGTGTAGACTGTATGGTAAAGCAGATGAGGCATTAATGAAAATAAAAATATACATATTTACTGATGTTTGTAGCCTGACTGCAAACACAAATAGAGAAAGCTGTTCAGGCAATCCTGACTGTATTTAACAGTCATTTATTGACTCAGATCCTGTCAGAGAAACACTGTTTTAATAATAGTTTATCACTTCACATATCATCATGATCTCCAGCAGCTTTATCAAACATCACATTTTATTACTTACTGTAAATATTAGAAATATTAATCATAGTAATTCATATTGAAGGGAAATTGTGTAATATTCAGAATACCAGAACCTGATTGCTATTTTCAGTTTTAGTTTCATTAGCATCACTTACTTTTACAGAACATTGTAATTTTTTCACACAGTCTGTTTTAAAAGTGACTCTTTCCTGCAGTTACAGTGATCTTGATTAGTCACAATGTGATTCGATTTTCTCTTGTGTTCTTCTCTCATTAGGAGAAGGTGAACGCACAGTGGAAGATCTGCGACTGATTCTCTTACCATTTGAAGCTGCCTTTCTCATCATATGTTCTTTTGTATCCTGTAAGTATAAAATACATACATGACTATATTTGCGTTTACATAGCAAATCTAAAATGCCTTTCATGTTCATTAAGCAAGCAGACTCCATCCTCTTGTATTCCAGGCAACAAACACTTTATATTTTTTATACTTAGTACTAAATGGATTCTGTACCTGAATATTTTCCATGTATGCATTTAAATGACAAATGCCTTTGGAATGTGTTCGGCTCAAGCTGTCCTGATTCCGAGGTAGTCCAGCATACTGTAAGGTGATTTTGAGGTGGTCAAGCGTGCTGTAATGTGTGACAGAGAGTGTCCTGCATCACTCTTTGAGCTGAACTTTACCCCTGCTGGAGAGCACTCCTGGACTTTGTTCTAGACCAGGGTTTCCCAACCAGGATTTCATGATGACATTGCAGGCCATTTATTAGAATGTCACTATGAAATTAAATACATTTTTGAATATTAGATTTTTTCAAGTACATCAAAACAAAATGTTACACTTTATTTCAGCTTCACGAAAGTAACAGAAGTTAATATTTCCATTCAGTTATGATTTATTCAATAACTACTGAATGGATCCTGTCACAGTCAGTAAATAACTAGATAAATCATTCTATCTGGCTAAAAGGTCTCAATTATCCTAAATGTATGATGTGCTTTCTTGAAAAGATATTTGGAAACTGAAAATGCAAATCTGGCCGCAAAAAATTATTTGCTTAATTTTTAAAGTTAATAAAACCTAAAAGGGATCTTAAAGCAGATGGTTTAGGCTGCAGGGGTTCAGCTGCTTTGTGTGGTTAAAGGTCCCATAAGCTCTATGAAGGGGAGCTATATGGTGAATGAGCTGTGTGTGTTTACATGTTTATTGGCACTAACAGAATGCTTTACTGCTTATGGGGGATGTAGACAGTTCTGTAGCTCCCTCTGCTCAGTTCTTTTTCAGACCCACATGATGCAAGTGTCCATTAGCCAGCCAGTCTGCTAACCAACTCTGTGTCAAGATGGTTCAGAAAAAAACATTTTTAACTTGTAACGAAAACCAATGTAACAATATCAAATTAGACCATTTCTATTGGTCTAATTTATCTGTTCATCGTGAGATTTTAACATAATTTAAAGGGTAACAGGAATTTTCACATCATAATAAATATTATACAACAGTTAGTTCCAGCTGCGCAAGCTGATTGGTTGAGAAGCGTTCAAACTTTGCTGATATTTCGCTAAGCAACGACTTTGACAGCTGTAGGAGACGCTCAAGCCATTTGAACGTTTTTACTTCTTACTTTGCCACAAACAGAAAATGGACACTTTTAAGATCACATTTGACCGACAGCCGATTTGGTCAGACTCTGAAGATGAGACTACACTAAATTCCCAAACTGTCAGTCGGTCTGTGTGGAGCTGGAGAACGAACTGCCGGCTGTGCAGCGAGTGATTGGAGTTCGTTACTCTGACGTAGCAACGAGCTGCTCCTTAAGAAACTATAATTTGGTGGAAGGAACTGCATAAAACATATTAAATGCCACGTTTATCACAGCCGTGCTGTTATTTCGCGATAACACACTCCCTCTCGCGTTCTATTGCTTAAGTGAAAAACAACAAAAAATTTCATGTGACAAGATAAGTAGTTTTAGTACAGAATACTTTGTACTATTTTTCAAATATGTTTGTAAGGAAAAACTGCTTATAGATCATTTTAATTCAATGAGGACACTGCTGGTACACTCCACTGTCACTTCATTTCATCCGCCTGCTGCTGGTCTGGCACTGATGACACCTCCTCGAGTCTCCACTCTCTCTACTACTCCTGCAGTCTTTCAATCCTCTGACAGGTGTTGGTCTGTTTTAACATGAGATGCACATTCTGCATGTGTTACAACAGCATGGCTGCATAATCAAGGAGTGTGAGCACTAGACCTGCCAGCCACTATATACATGCACCGCATTGTAACGCACCAGATGCGACAGTGAAAGCCGGTACAGCTGAACTGCTGTGCTTTGGAACATTTTACAGGCATCAAATTTGGAATTGTATATTTACAAAAAAGTTAATTAGGTAAAACTTCAAATATTGTGTTTGGTCTGACCAAAAGAGGTGGTCTCAGTCCAGATTAAACTGAACCATGGTTCAGTTCATTTCATTTCTGGATGGTTCGGACTTTCAGACCAATTACAGGAAGTTGAGGCAGGCTATCGTCAACCATTGAACAATAGAGGAAGAAAAACAACTGGGAGAGAAGTAAAAGTGAGGAGGAGACGAAACATTATTTGTAATTTGGACTGAAGAAAAAGTGAGAAGTCAACTTGAAAAACGCATAAAAAATGCGAAACTTAGATCTTAATTCCTGAGAGATTAAGAGAGAGACAGGATATTCCTCTCAAACGGAATAGGCTACCCACAAAACTGAGAACAGGTGGAGGTCAGACGCTTCTCTACAAACCAATCAGTGTTAAGTATAGGGAGACGCAGCTCACGCAGGTGATGGCGACAGGATGTAGGTGTGCCATGCAAAGTTCTTTATTGCACTCACTAAATTCCAATGTGAAACCAAAACTAACCAGATTAAATGTAACAAAAGCATGAACCTTGGTTCTGACCTTGGTCTGGGCTTTCAGGTGTGAAAACGCCCTTAAACTGTCCCTCAAAATCCCCACAATTTTTTCAATGCCAACATTTAAATGCAGCATAAGAGATGTTGCTATAACTGGGTCCCAGACTGGCATGTCTGATTGTATCCTTATTGACTTCAAAATCATGAAAATCACTGTATCCTATACAGCCTTATATCAGTTGATCCTCAGATTTTTTGCCTACTTGTACAAGCTTCTTTTCTCTCCTTCTCTCCTCTACTGCTAAGCTTTCCTGTCCAAATGAGACTCACTTTAACCAAACCACACTAGGCTTGTACTGTCTTCACACTCCTAGTTTACTCCTGAGCAGGAGTTTTTATAAATTTTATTATTTATAAAAAAAATAGCCTTACAGTCCATTGCATTGCTTATTCTGTTGCTATATATACATACATGCATTCATAATATCTTACACAAACATTTCATAACGTAGCCATAATGATTCAGTCAACGTTAATGAAGTATGGCCCATTTACTGTAAAACATTTTACAGTAAATGTCAATGTCACCACAAAGTGCTCATGTTTGTTTAATTTGGCAACCAGCATCACTTAGCAAGCTACATCACATCATCACCGTTATGTCACTTTGACATGGCTTAAAAATATACTGAGCTACATTTTTTGTCATTGTTGTGCCATTCCACCCGTGGAAAGGTCATGGCAACCTAATGTCGGCAAAAATCTGTGACTTAACAGACATCAAATTTGACTAAAGCCTTCATGAAAACTTATTTAACTATATTCTCATGTAGGTGTTATTTAACTCTATGCTCATGTAGGTGTTATTTAACTCTATGCTCATGTAGGTGTTATTTAACTCTATGCTTATGTAGGTGTTATTTAACTATATGAAAACTTTACTGAAAATGCTGTTTTAATATTCACTTTTTGCCATATTTCACCTCACAGGGCGCTCATGTTGTTGACCCAATTGGAGTGCAGTGTTGTAGCTGGAAGAATAGGGGCAGCACTCGTAAACCAGCGTGGAGGTCCTGAAACACTGGAGACTTTATCTCACTGATTGATCTCACCGAGTCTGCTTGGCTTTGCTTTCACTCTTAGGTTGCTGACTCTCATGTCAGGTTTGTTGGTGTCCTATTTGGGCACTGTGGGTTTTACCTGTAGGGTCACATGTTTGTTGCTGTTGGAGTTTGGAGTTACTAAAATTTAGTTGTTCAACTGTCAAACATCAAAAACTACCAAACATTTTGGGTAAACATTATGCATTTTTACATATTTGCTGATTTTGACAATATTTATGACACAAAAAGTCTTGGGCTTAGTATTTTATATTTTTTATGACAGTTGTGTGGTTTTTTTGTGCCAAAACAGTCATATTTTGTTTTTTACTGAACAATCTTCCAACTTCTGTTTATTCCTTTGAATGAATGATGTTGTTTTTGTTGCTGTTCCTTTAAGACAGATATATGCAAATGATATTTGTTCTCATCTCTCTTGTCTTCTCTTTTTAAATGTTATTTATTTGTTTTTCCCTGAAAGGGGCCCTTTACTATTTAAAGATAAAGTCCCCACATATTAATGTATTACTGGTTAACCAATAATGTAAAACTTAACAATTGTAACTCACTTCTTTATCATGAACAATTCCAATTTCAGTGGAATGGTCACTGAATGTCAGGGCAGCTGTCCAGCATTCAGGATGATTTCTTTGTACTTTCCTTTTATGTTGGGGTTTGAAATGAAATTGAAGTGAAAAAACTGAGCTGTTTCATTCAGTGTATGACTGCATCATGTGAAGTCTATGGAGTAAAGGTGAGAGTTTTTACACATCACTGAGATATTTTTGAACAAACCTTTGTGATACACTGCATAAGACCAACACAGTGTTCATGCTGCTGTAGTGCTCCCAGGATGATTTGGTCTGTTGGTAAAGATGAGATAAAAGGCTTTGGAGAAAATGTCTTTGTTTATTTTCATCTTAATAAACCATCACTGAGAGGAGGATCCACATAAACTATATAAACATTTAAACAACATCGAATGTGTTTACATGCACTCAATAATCCGATCATAATTGGATTTTTACAGTTGAAATAGTCATATAAACACCATACTCCGATCTAGAAATCTGATTAAGAAATCTGATAAAGAGAGCTGGATTTTATATTTTCAGGTAAAGCGGCTCAGTGTTTAAAAAATAAAGCTGTGGTATGAAGTTTGAGTTTTACGTTATGTTTACGCCACGTCTTCTTCTATGAGTCTATTGGCTGGTTGTAAAGCAGAAATCCGAAGTTTCCCATTATCTGATTACTCAAGTACATGTAAACGTGTTGATCGGATTGCTGACAAAATGTGAAATTTTGTGGGCGGAGTCAGCAGTATAAAACAAAAGCACAGCGTTAATGTGTCTTTAAATGGAACATGGAATAGTTTTAGCATTTGTTTATATCAATGTACTTGTAAAATAAGTCCTACTCTTATTATTGGTAGTAAACATTATGTTGACAATAGTCTTGGTTACTTAACCAAGTCTATGGTAAGTCTACCTTAATCAGGCATTTTTTTCAGGTTGTTACACTATTACACTTAAATTTTTACGCTCTCCTATCAGATGTGAGTGTGATCATACAGATATGCTAACGATGAAACTGATGAATAAGAAAACTGTCTGCAAAATTTTCATGCGCTCATTTTACAATCACATTTGACCACTACGCAACTTTGATGATTAGGGGCCAGTAGCTTAGTTGCACATTAATTTTTCTTTCTGGATTTTAATCACTCAGATGATGCCACCTTAGCTCACAAGCCCACGGGTGGTAAAAATCCAGAAAAGTAGCTTTCCTTCCCTTCAGCCGTCAGAGAGCTTAATTTATACCTGCCTTCCAGTTAATGCTGCTCTTTCAGTTTGCACTGTTTTAATGCACACACGCTTCGTAAAATCCTACACATACAGCTGTACTGAATACCCTAGTATTGTTGGGAGGCAGGAATCTTGAGTCTAAATGAGCACAACCTCACATCCTCTTTCTACCTCTGTGGCCTCCAGATGAGGACAGACACACTTATCAGATTATGAACAAGTAGGAAGTGTTATGTGGTAACAGGAATTTTGACCTGGGGTGCACAAACTTTTGAATGCCATAGTATGTGTTTTTTTCTTACAATTTAATGGTCATTTGCAAACATTCTGACAAGTCCTGCTTCCCGTAGTGATGCTGCAGTGTCTGTCAAACTTCAGGTTTGTGTAGAGAGTCTTGGATGAAGTCATGCGGTAATGGAGGTGTAGATTTAGATTTGGAGGTGTTTCACAGTGTTTGTCAGGGAGTGAATGAAGGATTAGAGGACTTTAGCTGACATAGCAAAACACTCAACATGTTCAGATTATCAGAGTGATTTTCAGGTTCAGTTGAGTTTGTAAACTGTTAGCTTAAGTAAACTAATATCTTAATGTTATTCATTATTAAGAGCTTGATGTTATAACTGTGTTCTCCACTAGATGGAGCCAAAGTCAGTGGAGACCCATTACTAATTCTGCAACACGTTCTAGACCATAGACCAGAGCCGGTTTATGAGGAGCCTGGCCACTCCCTATTCCCCCGTTATAACAAAAACAGGACTGTTAAGCAGCAGAGGGCGCCCGCGAGTGAGTCCTCAATGAATGGGAGTGAATGAAGCTCAACGGTTAAAAACGAACAGTTAAAATAGTTTCTAAACTCTCGCCCAGAACGTTTCTTTAGTTTTAGAAAGTAGAAGGATGTATTTCACTAAAAAACAAAGAAATCTCACCTGTATGTTTCCTTTTTTCTACAACAAACGGGTTTTGGGCAGCAGGAGGCGGGATTTACTGCTAGAGCGCGATGATTGATTGGCGAGCGGAGCAGCTCATTGGCTGTTCGCGCTCACTGACGTCATGGACGTACTTGAGGTGCCGTTTAAAACCCCTATATCTCGAGTTTAAAAGGTCTTAAAAATATAACAGCGGTGTTTAAATGTTTTATGCTGCTCTGTGTTCAGGAAATTATTGTATTCTTTTACATTAAAAATGTTTAAGCATTTATAAACTATGATTTTGCTCAAATGCTCCGTATCAACCCATTCATTTTGGACTCACTAGGGAGCGCCCTCTAGCGTTTGAGAAACCCGGGGGATATTGCAGAGTGGGAATTCTCATCTCTAGTTCTATTGAGATCTATTCTCAGTTCTCTGCATAGACTGTGTATAAGAGTGGACTGGACGACAGGGGGTGAAAAGTGAAACCAAACTGTCTCTGACGCCCTCTGCCGGCTGACTGCGGTAAAACTTTTAACCCTGCACACTTCCATGAAAGTGAACACAACTGGAAACAGACTTTGATTGAAGTTTACACATTCAATATATATATATATATTTTTTTTTCTTTTTCTTTTTTTTTTGCTAATGGTGCTGTGTTACTTCTATTGTTACATCTACTTCTGTTCTGCCTCTATTGTCACAATATTTTTTTCACAATAGATTCGTTCAGGGCCGTAAAACCTGGACCCACATCACAGTGAATAAAATACTAGCTTTAAAAATAGCTACACCAACCATAAGTTTCCTATTTTGTGTTGTTTTTTTTACCAAACCACCAAATCATGTCTCCTTTTTTACCCATCCATATCTGTTATGCACCTTTTATTTTCATCCTCATCACTGTTCCATAAACTGATTTGACTCCAGTTACTCTGTTTAAGCTTATTTAATCAATGACTCAAGTATTTCTTTATGATTGTATTCGGTCTGAAAATACATGATACTATACCATCAATGGGCTGGTTAACAGTGAACTTCCTTATGCCAGTATGTTACAGAGTATATATAGAGAGTAGACAGGGGCATCAGTAATGGATAGAGGGGCTAGGCCTGTACTAGGGGGGTCTGGGGGCATGGTCCCCAAAGAGAAATTTTATTTAATAGCCCCAAAATGTTCAAAATGCACTTTTAAAGCAGCAACAGCCATAAACTATCAAGTTAAGCTGTTATATTAAAAAAAATGGTTATTTGGTCAAACTGGCACACAATAGATCTGCCTCTTCATGGTTTGTGTTGTGGCACAGGGCTAATATAACAAACACTGTATCCGTCCTTACAGCAGACACAGATCAAGCAAAGGTACTGAAGTCGGTGAATACTCTCTCTTCTCTCTTAGGCAAGCTGCACAGTCCTAAATGTGTTATTCAAATACACAGGTTATAGATCAGTTCAGTCTCAGTGCAGTCAGAAATAGTGTGATTTTGCTCCGTATGCGTGTTTAATAAGCTGGGTGACAGAATTTCATGGTCATGGTGATAAATATTATATTTTCTCTGTTAAACTAAATTAAATTCAGTCTCACTAACCTCCATCAGACCTGCTCCTTCAGTCCTGTCAGTCTCCTTCAGCTTCTTTCTCTCCCTCTTTCTCTGTTTAGTAACACATTCATTTTATTAAACTCGGATTTACGAGAACTCAAGGAAATAATTATCAGTTAATTTAATTTTTTGTTTTTAACTGGTAAAAATCTCATCTGACTGGGCTTTGATGGAGCTGCTTTCTCTTAATTTCCATCCACAGGTTGAGGAATTGAGGGATATAAAACTGTGTTATACATTATTACCTTTTCACACAAAGCTGAAACTTCTTGTTAGAGTATTTCCGTTCCACCTTAAATGCTGAAGCAGTTTCATTCTGGCGCCGCAGTGGGAAAACTCGAACGAGAATCTGGTGAATAGGAAGAAAATTCAGTAAACAACAACATATGGCGAATGCTGGTGTCACTATTTCCAAATACTGAAGATTTAATATAAAAAAGA
Source organism: Colossoma macropomum (assembly GCF_904425465.1). NCBI lineage: Eukaryota > Metazoa > Chordata > Actinopteri > Characiformes > Serrasalmidae > Colossoma > Colossoma macropomum. The sequence goes on from NW_023494790.1 coordinate 31,911,997, forward strand.
ACATAAAGAGTCTCAGTAACGTTATTCCTGTCACTCTTGTTCGTTCACACCCTCACACTCACAGGTGAGGTTTAGCTAGTTGGCTTGTCAGCTAGTTAGCTAATGCTAGTGTTAGCCTGGCCCCTTTTCTTTAACTGACTTAACCCCAAAGTTAGCTAGAGTTAAGCAGCCAAGTAAAACACAGATATCCAGTTATACTGACCGTAATCTGCCACAAATCCATATTGTGGGTAAATATATTCACACTGTTTCACTCTGTATATTATAGATTAAGGTCTAATGTTTATATTAGTGAGCTTTAAGCCAAAATCCTGTCTTCAGTTTGGCTGCCGATTACTCTGCAGTGCATAAACGGAGCCCCTTCCCCATATCAGATATGACTGGTTTACAATGTATGAGGTCTGATACGATTGGCTGAACGTTACATTGGGTAAATCTCTAGTAATACAGCAGAGGCAATGCTGCATTAAAGCAGCAGCAGCGCCTCCCCCAGGTCATGCCCTGTTAGTACAGTATATTGTGAATGATCTGTAGATGATTTGGACTAGTGATGCACATTTACTCTGGAAGTAAAAGCAAATTGGCCAGTTGGTCAGTTAATGTATATATCGTGCTCTGTTGCCTCTGACACTTTGTTTCATAGAAAACAAAAAGTAAAAACACCCTTCTGAAACTACCAAGGTCTGGACCTCGGTGTCCTCATAGCTAGTTACAGCCATGGATGTCGGGCGATGACAGCTCTTGGCTGACTCTCAATCCTTCCTGTCTACACACACATTCCCCCAAAGAAAACTAGCCCTGCTTTCACAATAAGAGTCCCTGCCAGAATAACCCTGTGAGTAAAAGCTGCTGAACACCCCAAAGCTAGACGTTTTCAGTTTAAAGATTTATAACAAACACAGCAGACACATTCATGACATTCTTGGTGGAAGATGATGGTGATGAATGCTGCACTAAGGTCAGATTATTCATTAATGTTATTGGTTCAACTCCATTTCCCAGTAGTGTGGCTGTTTTGCCATAAAGAAACTTTTCAGTAGTGAAGATATCAGTCAAGTGGGAGTGTTGAAAATGTGTGGATGGATATTTTGCAACAATCTGTTGATTCCATCACTCTCACATCCATAGAGCGGTCATGGGTTTTGTAGTTCAATCTTATTTTCTCAGCTAGGAGGTTTTGCGACACGTTATATTCACAGCTCTTGTGCTTAGATGGTTGTAAAAAATCTTTTACTAAAAAGTTCCATCTATGACCGATTTTTAATATTTCCTGTGGCGAAATTAATGATAACTCAAAATGTTTTGATCACAACCAGCAGATGACGCGGGTCTGCACTTTCCCTCCCTACAGATGGTGCTGATCTCTGGTAGGGAACTTCCTCTGGAGTGAAGACTAGACCACAAAAATTGCGAAAATGCATCCACTGCCTTGAACTTTTTCTTTTCTGTTTATCCAATAAATCATACAAGTATGAATAATCACAATGGAAAATTAATGTACAACCTAAACATTTGTTATTTATTTCTTTAGATTGAATATAGCTTTCTATCAGCATCAGTTTATTAAGACATTTGTAAAACTTTCAAATGTAATTGCAGGACAATCTAGATGTGAAAAGAATGTGAGAGAGCAGTGAGAGCAGTTTCTGTACTTTAATGCTCCAACAGCAGTTTCAGCAGCCATTAATACATATCATATTCTTGGTGTAGGAGACACAGTGGAGTGTAGAGGGTTACTGTAGTCTTTCCCCAGCTGCTCAAGCCCAACATGCAACAAGAACTCACAATACAAAGAACACATCCATTAAATAGAGTTACTGCAGTAAAGGACAAAAAATCTGATGATAATACTAACAACCTGTTATACATACAGAGATTATTAAAGCACAGCTATATTCTGCCTTAACATACCTGCTTAGTACAAACACAGTTATCCCACCAATACTGCAGTATTTCATAGCATTTTTTACTGAATCTATAATTATTTTGATGTTTAAATAATTGAACCCCAAATGAATTATAGGTGGAATAAAAAATGATAATCAAAAATTGAGTAATTTTATCAAACATTTGTTTAAATCCAGAATACATTTAATCATGCAATTATTTATCAGATCTCCCCACTTATATAATAATGAGGTGGGCATGTCTTAAAGGCCTAGCTGGTATCTGATATATGATATATAATTTATGTACACTGCATTTCACTTTTTCACTTTTATGACTGCATATCAATGAGGCATAATGCATTTGAAGTACTGCACTGTGGAAAGCAGTATAGCTGTGCATTGATTACATTTCAAGGTGAACTGTATTTGGTTCCGACATGAATTCTGCGTTTTGTCTTTTAATTGCAAACCCTCATGTACTGTTTTTCCATAAAGAGGTCAAGCAACACTCAAACAGTGTAATAGAGGTTTTGCTTTTCATTTTGACACCCATTCTGTCACTGTGAAAAAGTAAAGTCACTGTGTGCACTGCATTTTTCCACTGTAGTGACTGCATTTCAGTATGGCATGAATTCCTTTACATACCTATTTAAGCTACTTAGCTGCTTAGATATACATTACCTGTATGATGCTAACTTACCATTGCAAATTCCAAAAGGGGACTAGTGGAAGTTAGGCCTAATCCCATTTCACCCCTTGCCCCTACCACTTAGCCACTTGAAACAACTTGATGTTGTTTCAATGTATAATGGTCTATTTCTTCATAACAAGCTAGTAGTATGCTGATGTTTCGGTAGCTAGCTAGCTAAATTACCTGTTCCACCTTAGATGGTGAAGCAGTTACATTCTGGTGCCTCAGGCGTCAGAACTGCTGCACCATTTAAGGTGGAACTGGAAAATTCGAACAAGAAGCTGGCAAATAGCTGACTTCAGCTTGATATCAAAATTAGGGGTGGGCGATAATAAATAATTGTCACGCCCCCCCCCCCTTTCCTTTGATTTTAAACATTGCTATGCAGTGATTTGTGTAATTTTTACAGACATTAACGTGCAAATGTTTCATTCCGCTCACATAATATGCACTGCATTATAAATCCTTCAGAATCACTATGTTCTCCATCACACTCACATGGGTTTGCCATAAATGAAGGAAGTAAAAGTGGATTTTCCGGTACCACTTTATTTGGAGTGGTTCTTTGTAGACGATTAATAAACTCTTAATAGTGTATCAGTAACACATCTACAACAAACCAGTGAAGTAGCAGTATTGAAGCATCTGAATACACTGAGGTAAATATACTGAAGATGTACTGTTGATACATTTCTTATGTTGAGTAGATGTGTTGTTGATACGTTACATGAAGTAGATTTAATATCTTACTTCCATTACGCAAAACCTAACTTTACCCAACCTTACCCCAAACCTAACCCTAATCTTAACCTTACTCAAAACCTAACCCTCACCCTGGCCCAAATCCTAACCATAACCTTGACCTCAATCCAAAACCTAATCATAATCCTCACCCTGGCCCTAATCCTAACCCTCACCCTGGCCCAAAGTCTAACACTACCCTTAACCTCAATCCAGGTAATCTCCAGGTACAGGATGGTGTCAGTGTGTCTATAACAGCTTGTTGAGGACGTTGAGATGGTCAGTATTAAACCTGATATGAAGTTGGACACCAAATAAAGTGAAAAGCGACTGAATTCAGCAGATTAGAAACAAATTTTATTCATGCAGTTCATTAAAAGTCTCTTGATAATCTACTGAATGTATTCACTGCTGCTACATCATTGATGTGTTGCTGATGTTGCTGAGAGTCTGTTTAGTGTTTATTTTATCTAACAGGACCTCTCAAAATACAGTGTCACTGGTTTTCCTGCCTTTTCCAGCAGCATCCCTCTTCTCTGGGGCTGAATCTCAAATGGCTCCCTGCTCCCTACATAGTGCACTATGTAGGAATTTAAATACTGAATCCTGCACCCCAACAGTGAATAATATAGCTAAGAAATAGTCATTTGGGGCTCAGACACATCCACACTCGATATATTGATGCACTGTTTGGCTGTAGAAGCTAGAATTTCTAAACTTTCATAGCTGGCTGATATAGCTGATATAAATCAATATAAACACACAAAATGCAATCATAAATTCGTGCTACTACTTATAATGAACATATGTTTGATGAAAATGAATAGTGTTTCTGTATGTGTTTGATCAGCTGGAGGTTTGTTTTTATTTTTGCTGCTACACAGTTTCAAGAGAACAATATTACAAGTAATTCAGGGAAGCTAATAGCTACTCACTAGTGTAAACAGCTCCATTATCTACTTCAGGCAGCTATAATGACTTGGCTGATTGACTGCATTTGTAGACCTGGGGGGTCAAACGTATAGACAACTCAAAGTACAATTACAGTAACAGATGAATTTGTTACTGTAACATTCTACAGTAACTACAATCATGCGATAATGAGAATAATAAGACCTTATTATTAACCTTATTATTATAAGATAATAATAAGGTAATGAGAAATAGAAGAGTGTGACGGTAATGATCTGTGCTTAGCTTTTTTTTTGTTTAACTATTACAGTAACCCTGATGAACTTGAGGACATACGTTGCTCATCACATAGTTGCATACTTTCCATTCTCATTTTTTAACCAATAAGACTTTACATTAAAGAAAATACTGGCTGTTCTGTTAATGATACCTATAAAAGGGGTTTGAGTCAAATGTGAAGCATTTACACTAATCTAACACACTGAATTACAACACCAATTCCAAAAAAGTCAGGATGCTGTGGAAAATGTAAATAAATGTAAATAAAAACAGAATGCAATGATTTGCAAATCGCATTGACAAATATTTTATTCACTATAGGACACAGAACACATATCAGATGCTGAAACTGAGACATTTTACCATTTCATAAAAACATTAACTCCTTTAGAACTTGATGGCAGCAACACATCTCAAAAAAGTTGGGACAGGGGCAACAAAAGGCTTGAAAAGTAAGTGGTACTAATAAAAAAAAACAGCTGGAGGAGCAATTTGCAACTAACGCACATGACTGGGTATAAAAAGAGCATATTAGAGAGGCAGAATCTCTCAGAAGCAAAGATGGACAGAGGTTCATCAATCTGTGAAAAACTGCATCTAAAAATTCTGGAACAATTTCAGAAAAATGTTCCCTAATGTAAGATTGCAAAGACTTTGGATATCCCACCATCTACAGTACAAAATACCATCAAAAGATTCAGAGAATCTGGAGAAATCCCTGTATGCAAGGGACAAAGCTGATGGTCAATATTGGATGCTTGTGATCTTCAGGCTCTCAGGTGGCACTGCAGTAAAAACAGGCATGATTTTGTACTGGGAATCACTGCATGGGCTCAGAAACACTTCCAGAAATCATGGTCTGTGAACACAGTTTGCCGTGCAATCCACAAATGCAAGTTAAAGCTGTATCATGCAAAGAAGAAGCCATATGTCAACACAATCCAGAAACACCGCCGTCTTCTCTGGGCCAAAGCTCATTTAAAATGGACTGAGGCAAAGTGGAAAACTGTTCTGTGGTCAGAGGAATCAAAATTTGAAATTCTTTTTGGAAACCCTGGATGCCGTGTCTTGCAGACTCAAGAGGAGAGGGACCGTCCAGCTTGTTATCAGCGCACAGTTCAAAAGCCTGCATCTCTGATGGTATGGGGTTGCATTAGTGCCTATGGCGTGGGCAGCTTACACATCTCCCAACTTTTTGGAATTGGGGTTGTGTATTGAATTGCACTTATGCAATGTCTTAATTCTGTATCTTTCTAGCACACGCTCTTGTTTCAGAGCTTGTGTCAGAGCTCAGAGCTGAAATTTCCTCACTTTTATTAAATGGGTTTTGCTTTTTTTCAAAGTTTTGGGCCACGAGGTGCTGTTTATTTTTTTAATCAATAATGATGCGACAGGAAAAAAGTGGGTATGTATGGCTGAACATATTTATGCATCATCCACAGTATAAACATATAACCAATATCAAAAATGGTACTAAACATGCTCAGAATATTAAGGAATATATATATATATATATATATATATATATATATATATATATATATATATATATATATATACACACACATTCCTTAATATTCTGAGCATGTTTAGTTAAGGAATATATATGAATGTTATTTTATGTTAATTGGTTGAGATTTGTATTATTTAATTGTAAAATCATTCATATCCAATAGCTTACCTGTAATGTAATCTGCTAAAGGTAAACCAATACATGATAAACAAACCGCTTTCTAACAACACTGCAAAAAACATGTATCCTTAGGTCAAATTAATCGTTTAATATAATTGAGGTAATAATTTTGCATGACATGACAGCAGTTTTAAATCATACTTAATTATATTCCATTGGTTAGTAACATATTTATATATAGTCTATTTGTTCTATGTTCAGCATTAGGTAATGATGATGTTCCCCACCAAGTAAAGTCATGGTGTAAATATATGTTAACATGTCGTGGGTAATTCATTAATATATCATTAATTAAATGTGGACAGGATGCAACCAGAAAACCTAGCATCTGTGCATCTATCCAACCTTATCCAACTTATTTCATTCTTTTGTTATGCCTTTTTCAGTTATTGCTTCTAATACTGAACTAAAATTTTCCCCCAGGCTAAAATCTCATTAATCAGCGGTAAATAAGGTTGGAATGCTTTACGAATTAGCACAATGCTACTCATATCTAGCAGAAATGCGGTGCTGCAGAGCGCATGCGAGCCCTCTGCGAAATGCAAAATGTTAGTTAACCTACATCATTTTTTTCTCATATGATGCTCAGTTATGCTGCAAGACATGTTTAAAGTTGTGTGTTTCAATAAATGGTCCTCACTGATAATTCTGTATAGTGTTTTTCATTGTGTCATTTCACTAATCAATAATTTACTTCTTATATGTTGTAAATTAATGATATATGGATGTATTAACTAATGATTTGTAAATACATATCTACATCATGACTTTACTTGGTGGAGCACATCATAATGAATTAATGATGAATTTAGACAAGTTACATGATATATAAATGTAATAACTAATGATACACAGACATGTTAAGCAATGAATTGTATCATATATCATTATCAGCTGTATCGTTACATACTCTCTTTTTTCCTGGCACACCATTACTGATTAAGTAAATCAGCATTACATTGCGAGTGCGTGAAACTGAGTGCAGCCCTTGTCATGTAATTGTAATGAAATTTCTGATAATTCATTCTAAAATGTTCACACAGCAATGGCATTGAGATTCCTCCAGATTGGTGTACTGGTTATTAGCCTATAATGTGGTTAACATTCATCATCTCCATCAGAAATTATGCATTATAGAAAGTGCCCTAATTGATATATTAAGTAATGGTATTAATTAACAGACTGAGTTAGAATTATGTTAATAATTTATGGCGGCCTTTATTAATGGTTATTCATATTTGATTCAGTTCTTTATTGACATATACACTTCATTAGTTCCTGATGTATTAAGTATTAGTCCATGAATTAATTTACTGTGATAAAAGCATTAGTTAATTAGTATTAATACATGCTTATTTGTGGACCAGTATTGTAAAATGTTACCAAAGTTTTAAATATTGCTGTGTATTATAGATGCAATGTTTTGTACAACTTTCAAATGTTACAGTAAAGATATTTAGGTGAAAATATTTTATAAAAGTTAAGCTACAAATATTCGCATGCATAAAATAGAGGCAATAGGCTCCACATTTATTTTCAGAAATGCTATTGTTTTTTTCTTACATTTTCTCTTTCATGTATTAAACTTGGGGTCTGCTGCCACGAGTGCATGAGCATGACCCTGTTGTTACTGTTTGTCTTTACTGGGAAATCTTGTGACCACCACTCAACCTCCAGAGAACCAAACCTATTTTCATGAATTTGTTACATGATAAGAAACAGACATGGGTACTCAATCAGGGAAGGGTATGGATAGTTCTGGGTTCTGATTAGTAGCAGTTATCTTGCCGTACTGCACTGCTCAGTGTAAAAGCCTTTAGAAGGCTGCAGAGTTTGACTCTGATCAACCCTTTCATCACATCCCAAAGATGCTTTGTATGGTTCGGATCCGATGACTGTGCAGGTCACTGAAGCAATGAAGGGGCGAACTTGGTAGCAATGGTCTTGAGATACACCGAGCCATACCAGTGCCCGTTGCTGGGCACCAGGGCCATTAACGTGTGACACACAATCACACTGCAATCACCAACTGGTCACAAAAAATCTAATTATGTTAAAATTCATTAATCCCTATATTATGAAGACTAGAGATCTCTGGACACACTAAGCTTTCAGTCAAATCATTAGAAGTGTGATTTCAGAACACAGTACTTTGAAAGTTCTGTAAAATGATCAACATCCACTCCAAGAGTGAAAGGATTCAGTGTTTATACATAATAAGAGTTTTTTTTTTATTTTTCCTCAATTTTCTCCCCAATTTAGTCATCTCCTATTCCACCCACTAGTTAGGACTCCCCCAGTCACACAATACCCCCAGCGCAAGGGGGGGCAGCTGTAAGTACATTGCATAGTTTTCATAGCAGAGCAACTGCAGGAATCACATTCGAGGCTAACGATGATTTGAAGAAAGTTGAGGAGGCTAAAGGGAAGGCCATAATTTTGTGATGCCTAACTGCTAGTTTGTGAGTTCAGACCATAACTTCAATATGGTGATGGTAGTATGAGGGAAGACTGATTAAGGGAGAGGGAGAACTTGGGCTGGAGATCTGGGCGGCTTCGGCCTGTAGCTAGAAGGCCAGACTCCCCCTCATATCTGTAGTAGGCCTGATGCAGGACTGAGGAACAGGGAAGAGATGGGTGGCGGTGGGAATTGCGAACACTTCATCATGGTAACGGAAGGTGAGGATGTGAATTTATAGGGCATTGGATTGGAAGAAGGAGGGACTTCAGGTATTTTCCTCCCCCAAACTTAATTTATAACATAACTACATTGTAAGAGAAGCATTATTGAAGTTGGATGATTTTCCATGCTGGTGGGACTGTAGCAGTATTGATCACCACAGTGTGTGCTATCTGCTGAAACTCAGGCAAGCCTGAGTATGAACAGAAACACTCATGTCTTCAGAGTACTTAATGCCATGTATAGAGACTGACGACCCTACAAGAAAGGTGCTTTGATCGCCTTTCAACTGATGTAGACATGTTTGTATGTTATCAGGAAAAGCTGCAGCCATAACAGACCTCACTTTTTAAATCTGCACACGTGGCTTGAAGAATAATGAGGACAAAAATGGAAGGCATCATTTTTGATGCCTAACCAGTCTAAAAGACTTCTTCTTGAAATTGTGATTTTCTTGAATAATTTGTGCTTCCCCTCAAATCTCATTGTCCAAACATCAACTAGTGGCAAATTTCCAAGTTCCAGTTCAAAGTCGTACTCTAAGAAATATTGTTTGGAGAGAAGTCTTGCTTGGAGAAATGCTATCTGATGAAATGTCTGTGGTCTGAAAGTGTCTCCAAAACTGATTCATCAGAAAAAAATGGAAAAACATCTTTGTGAGTCATCAAAATTACACATTAGGTCTCCTTCAGGGACATTATGAAATGACAATAATGTTAGAATTTGCAAATGTGTGCTTTGTCTGTTTTGTCTGAAAATGTTTTTAGTGATCTTAGATAACTTTTAGTGACTCAAAGGGAAACATTTCCTTGCAATCCAGTCTTGCAGGCACAATGACACTTCATACAGGCAATGTGTTCTGAAAGGTCATGTAATGTCTGCTGGGAAACCGTTCATGAACAAGAAAATGCTTCAGTTTATCACTGAGGGTGGAGCTGCTTTTCGCACTATGAAGTCTGGGAAGAATTTCTTCTCTTATCTCCGGCAAATGACCATTATGGGAATCTCTTGTTCTTCCCAGGGTAAAGCCTGGCCTTACTTCTTTATCCTGTATTTCGACCCGTTTAGTCATACAGAACCTGCAAAAGCGGTCAGCAGTAGAGCTCTCTGAGAAACCTGCCTAAGTGATTCTGCGAGTTGGAGTCCTGGGCTACCTCAGCCGTTAGAGGGTGAATGGTAGAAAAAACGGAGACAGAGGGAGGCGTGACAGAGACCTTGGTAAAAGTTAACTGAGAGCTCAAATTCTGTTTGAATGCAATATTTTTCAGAGTATGTGGATGAGCTGATAAGGCCTATAATTGAAGAGGTTTTTGATGACCCACCACCCTTTGAGAAGCCCTCAAAGGATGAAGTGGTTGCCCACCATATCTCTGGCGGTTGGACGCCAACATGCTGACCAACTGGAACTGGTGTACAACACAAGATGGGATGGCAGCTCTGACACTACATCCTAAATAGCCCCAGCAAACCTTTTCAAAGTAGAAAAATGAGTAATGCACAAAAAGCAAACGCACAAAACAGAAATGTTCTGTTCTACTGTAGATTAATCTCATACAAAGGCTACTGAATAAACAAGTTAAAACAAGCAAGATTTTTACCAATCAATTAAAAGCAAGAGCTTATTATAAGTAATATAATAATAACAGTATGTTTTTTTGTTAATTACATAATCTATAATAATGTATATAACATAGGATTTGTTGTAATTTGATATTCATAGATTTAATTAAAATACTAGATAGTGACAGTTCAGTGACCTTAATAATAATAATAATAATAATAATAATAATAATAATAATAATGATAATAATAATAATAATAATAATAATAAAGTCAATACTTGTTTTAAAGTAAAAATTTAGCACATATAAACATTCCTAAAATTCTACATCAATCAAAATCTGTCCACTTCCTGATGCTACAGTTTTTGTGTCAAACTGTACAACAAACCACTTTACCTGACAATCTGAAATAACACCACAGTCAGCATTTCCACCAGATCCCTCTGCAGACTGAATGTGCTCGGTCACTTTGTTCCACTGTAAGCGTCACAGAACTCCAATAACAGCTTCTCTGGAAAAGGGTTTTACTTTGTTCTAACAAACATTAAGAAACCATAATCAAAATTAGGCTACTTACAGGTCAAACTAATGTAAAGCACTCCTGACAGTGGACACTTACATGAACCGGGAAATACCACTTCAGTTTAATAAACACAGCACCTTTTTAAACTGTTTTCCAGTTTCACTGACTTACACAGAAGGCTGATGTGTGTGCAGATGAGAGGATGAACTACTGCTGTCACAAGACAACATACTAGCCCAGAGCAAACGCCCTAGGCAGAGCACTAGCTCTGAGCTAACATGCTACCCGTGAACTAACATACCATACCCTTACGGCATACTTGAAAAGCACAAGTTATTCCTTGTAAATGTAATGAATAGTTGCTAATGTTAGCTCGCGGTTATCACATTAGCTCGGTAAGCTAACTGTGCTAACTGCGAGCTAACGTTAGCTAACTACTCTGAACATTTAAAAGGATTAAGTTAACATTAGCCACGATGAATTAGCAAGGTGATGTAACTACGCCTTATGCTTACAGCTAGTTAGGTAGCCTAGCTAGTACCATAGTACCATTTCAAGTACCATAATAGTATTGTTAGCCATAGTTTTAGCTTTTATTTTGCATACCTGAACCTTATAATTTTACATATTTAATCTCCCTGAACTAAAATTACACATCACAAATAATATTAATGTCTATAAATGTGCTTGTCTAAGTATATTGATACTCCATCTGTCTTCTTTTCGAACCTAACTGCTGGCTTGGCCACTTAAAAATGATGAACTTGGGTGGGAAAAAACGTTACATGAGTGTTTTAACCCTTAAATTGCCCGTGTCGGCTGTAATTTCAGTAATGGGCCACTTATGACATGCCAGACTTGGGCCAAAATTACTGAGGTATAAATCAACCGAATACTGATGTGCCGCAACATTAACATGTGGCCCTCTTGCTTCATCCACACTGTTACAGCCACAGCATTCATGTCAGAATTGGCCCTCAAACGTAAATACAAGTTAAAACCTTACACAGCTGTCCAGTATCTGGCTCAATTCTGGCTCACATGACTAATATCTGCCCAGAAGTCATACCAACACACAACATATGTCAGTCAGAATCGGCCCAGAACTGTCTGCTATCTGGGCTGCCTTGTTTTCACTGACGCCGGTTCCTCTCCTCGTACACTCTCTAGCTCGCTCTACCACCGCCGCTCTCTCCCTCGTCGAGCCAAACTTTGGATGGTGTGTTTAAACAACAACGAACAAATCCTGTTTGTTCTGCCTCTAACGCAACAACGTCTGTCTCATGTGACTGTCTGGTTCTTACAGTTCAGTGGGGAGTGGAGTGGATTTAGGACTGGTAGTGAAATTTGGGCGCAACTATAAAAAAGAACGGCTCTCAATTGCGACTCGGCTCCCTTCGTTCATAACCAAAGAGCCGTTCAGAAGAACCGACTCGTTCGAACGACACATCGCTGGTGCAAATGTGGGAATGAACTCGAATCGCTGCTTTTGACGCAGTATATCGTCACTACAATAGAAAATGGGGTGTATTAAGTGAAGCACTGTGTGTGCTGGATGCCTTCGCACTGAGCTGTACAAGGGTGGGTGTGTGTGTGTGGGGGGGGGGCGGTGTTTGGCGGGGTACACCTTCTCCGATCTCCGGCTCGCTGCTGCTGCTGAGGAGACAGTCAGAGGGAGGAGAGAGAGCATCACAGGGAAGCGTAGGCGTGTCTGTGAGCCTGGCTGGAGCACTCGTCCTGCATCCTGTCCTTCAACTGGACACAGATGTTGCAACTCATTTGTCACCGTGTCACACAGGCTAATCATTCATGTCCCTATACAGTGAGGACCGTAATCCTCACTGTATGGGGACATGAATGATTAGCCTGTGTGATCTGCACACATAAATCCATACCCATGGCACCTATGTCTTCATCCACTGTCACATTCAGACCCTTTGATGCCCTGGTCCTGACTGGACTCCAGCACGGGCTCAGTTTAAAGTCGTACTGAGCTCAGCTGAACAGCGCGAGAGTGGGCGCACCGCGGGCCTAATTTAAATGGGTCATGTTTACTAATCAGCCCCTCGTACCCCGCGCGGTGGCGAGTGGGCGGAGTCAGTCATTTATAGCCCTAATCCCACGCGTTTTTGCTCAGATGCTCAGATGCTCAGGGCACCATGGCGCGCTCCGCTCTGTACTGCAGTAAGTGGACATTATGTAACTTTTCATCTTAACGACTTCACTTAATTCATACTGACTGTGCAGGAATGGCGGTTCTTCTGTCTTCATTCTCAAACTATATTTCTTTTTCTGCTTTTTTCCCTTGAAGTGTTGTTGGGGTTGTGCATGAGCTCTTCCGCTCAAGGTAAGTGTTTTTTATAATTAATATGGATTATTTTATCTATCTCTCTCTCTCTCTCTCTCTATATATATATATAGATAGATAGATAGATAGATAGACAAAATAATCCATATTAACTATAAAATATTTAAAAATATTTACATTTTTTTATATGTAAAATAATTTACACTTAAAGTAAAGTATGTTTTTTCCTTCTCCTGTAAAGTTACCTGGAGATATCTCCAAAATGGTAACTTTACAGGAGAAGGAAAATGGTGATATATATATATATATATACACATATATATGTACACATATATATACATATATGTATATATCTCCAAAATATGGTTTTTCAATGTTTGACATATTTTGAAAAGGCCTGTTACTCTTTACATTGTGTTTAAATGTCAGGGTGAATGGACCAAAGGAAACGGCCCCAAATGACTTTAAATTTACATTAAAAGTAAAGTTTTTTTCTCTTCCAACAATAGCGATATATATATATATATATATATATATATATATATATATATTATATATATATATGTGTGTGTGTGTGTGTGTATGTATGTATATATCGCTGCTGTCAGAAGAAAATCTTGTATCTCCAAAATGGAAAAAACCTACTTTACTTTTAATGTAAGTCAATGGAAATATATTTTTTCCAAGTCATTCTTCATGAAATTTCCATACAATATAAAGGGTAACAGGCATTTTCGATTTATGTCAAAAACTGAAAAATGTCAAAAATGGAGATACAAGGTTTTCTACCAACAACAGCAATATATATATATATATATATATATATATATATATATATATATATATATATATATATATATTATACAGGCTTACATATATTGCGCTGTTGCACGAGAACCTTAAAACCTTGTATCTCCAGTTCTGTCATTTTTACTTTTTTATATAATTTGAAGACTCCACTTACACTTTGAACTGGGTCTAAATATCATCACAAATGAACCTTCAGACATGGTCTAAAAGTTCCTGTGAAAAAACAAAAACTTGTTACATTAAGTTCCATTACAAGTCAATGTTTTTCCCTTCTCCTGTTACAATTTTGGAGATATGAGGTTTTCCGACAGTGACAATAAGCTTATATTTTTTCCAGGTGTTTGAGTTACAGATGTATGTTTCAACTCCACTGTTTTAACATATAAGTGATTCAGTGGGTGATTCGTCATTGTATCATAGGTCATTCACTGTGATTGCTGCATCAGATTGTGCAATACTGCCCAAGTCTCTGATCTGATGAAAGAAGTAGGTTGCTGACTCACGTCTCAGCACTTTGAGGATAAATTAGAGACTGCTTTGCTGGATAGCTCCATCTACTGGGGAGAAAAATCTCTCAGCTTTCTTTTGCTGAGTGGTAAATGCTCTCAGATTTCGTACTGCTACTTCAAATGTTATAGTAAGCAGTAAGTAGCAGCTGTGTGAGCCAGCTGTCTTTAACTATACAGCAAGACAACTGGAACCACATTAACAAATGAACCTACTTGACTTTTTATCTCAAAATGGAATTTTTCCTCTTGTCTCTTTGCAGCTGTTTGCGACAGTACTGAAAAATCCAGGTAAGTATTCTTTCTTCTTTAAGAGAAGATCTAGACACAAGGTCCAAGCTACAACAATGAAAGTCACAATATGTCAGTTGTATGTATATAATACAAGCCAGATAAATGGGAATAAATGAGTTCTCTGTTTTTCTACAGCCAACTGTGTGGAAACCTGTTTTATGATGATAAGAAATACACCTGTTGCGACGGGAATATAACTCTAGGTGCTTTCCTGTCCTGCTGTGGAAGAACTGCCTACAACAAGCTGGAGAGTTCATGCTGCAACAGTAAGTAGCTGGTGATTTTTCAAGATAAAGGGATATTCCGATATGATCTCTACACATATTGCATCATACATTGTAACGGGGTTGAATAGTCAAAACATCATGGTCCGTAGCGCCACTGTCGACGTTTTCCACCACCACCAGTTCCAGTTAACGATTATCTACTCCCAGCTGAGCACTCACTCTTTCACATCCAGTCAGCTTTTGAGGGAGGAACTGAAAACTGTTCCTCTGAAAGCGGCTGTAGCAGCAACTTTAAAGCACAAACTGCATGTTAACATTAGTCAGCAGCTTGAAATGCTGACACAGAGGTTCTTTCCCTCGATTCCTTTCTTAACTGCATAAACTAATTTTTCCTCGGCTCATCAGCTGACAAACCACTGAAACTGAGATAAGGTTGTTGTTGCTTCAAACTCGTCATTGTTGTTATTGCCATCGCTTTAGCAGAAGCAGTGTTACCCTGCAACGGGAACTTCCAGCCATAATGCGGAAATGTGAAAAGGGCCTATTGGAGAGTAGAGATATTTAGAAGTCACTTGACTGTCTCCACTAAATACAAGGCTGAGAGAACACAGAGACAATGAGCAGTCTGACTCAATATGATGATATTGGTGCTTTTCTGAGAAAAAGCAGAACTGGCTCTTGTTAAGAAAACAAATCAAGTTGGTCCTATATTTTTTTTATATTTTTATAATGTACATTATGCATAGTGTTAATGTTGAAAGAACATATTTATTCCAAGCTTTAAATCAGCCAAATCAGCTCTGCTATTATAAGACACACACCCAAAAAATTAAGGCCCAATCCCATTTCTTATTTTTTCCCCTACCTCTTGTTGAGTGTCACCTTGCCCCTTGGAACTGGGTCACATGGGGTAAGGGTTGAAATAGTCCCCTACGAAATGGGACCCTCAAATAAAAAAGAACAATACTTCATTCACAGGCTGCTAGCGCTGCTCTGCAGGCGACCCTGCCAGTCTGCAGTGACAGCAGAGTTCAGCAACCTCACTGCTGGGCTTTAGTTACATTTAAGGAATCATATGCCTTCAGAGAGAGGGGGTGACAACTCATACAAAAAAAGTGGGGACTTGACTCAACTCAAGGTCAGAGTTCATGATTTCATCATTAGAAAGAGGCTCGGCAAAAAATCGACGGGAAAGTCACAAGGCAAAAACACTGACAGTAACATAAACGTTTTGTGGGCTGGAACTGTTTGGAAGACTGTAATATTTGGCATAAAGCTAACACAGTATTGGACAATAAGAAAACCAAACCAGCAGTGAAACATGGTGGTGGTAGTGTGATGGTGTGAGGATGCTTTGCTGCTTCAGGGCCTGGGTGACTTGCCACAATTGAGGAAACCATGAGTTCTACTAGAAATTCCTGCTGGAGAATGTCCATTCATCAGTCTGTGATCTGAAGATTAGGTGAAATTAGGGTTATTTCCCTTGGTCAACATAAAATTAAAATCCAATCAAATAAATGTAGAAAAAAGATATACTACATATAAACATAAAATGGATAGTATACAAACAATCTGCAAGTAAAAGGATGTGCAGTGGGAGATCACTCAAGTACTATTGTACTGAGGTACATATATACAGTATATACAGTATGTTTTTTACGGCAAAAAAAATTGTTACAATACAAACGTTTAACCAAACAGAATTTTAAATATGACTATATTGTTGATTATTTGCAAAAAAAATATATATATTTATATTGAGCTCACTGATTGTTCTGGCAAAGTGCTAGCTAGATATGTTTATATCTGCAGTGCAAGCATAACTGAAACAAAGGAAATACAATGAATCCATAGTGCTGAGCTTTATGTGTGTGAGAACTGAAAATGAATAACTGTCGCTCTGTGCTGAGAGGTCTGTTAAATCCTGTAGGTCGCAGAAGCTATTGTGGTTGTTTGTGTCGGCCGCAAGTTGCAAATAGCACCCCTAATATGGAGAAAAAACTGTTTTATTCTGGAGGTTTCGTATATTGTATATTGTACACCAATCAGGCATAACATAACGACCACCCCCTTGTTTCTACACTCACTGTCCATTTTATCAGCTCCACTTACTATATAGGTGCACTTTGTAGTTCTACAGTTACAGACTGTAGTCCATCTGTTTCTCTGCATACTTTGTTAGCCCCCTTTTACCCCGTTCTTCAGTGGTCAGGACCCCCATGGACCCTCACAGAGCAGGTACTGTTTGGGTGGTGGATCATTCTCAGCACTGCAATAACACTGACGTGGTGGTGGTGTGTTAGTGTATGTTGTGCTGGTACGAATGGATCAGACAATCACGAGTGAATGGTGGTCCTGTGGGGGTCCTGACCATTGAAGAACAGGGTGAAAGGGGGTAATAAAGCCTGCAGAGAAACAGGTGGATTACAATCTGTAACTGTAACAATCAAATGTCGTACTGTGAACAGTCCTTTTACATGCTGCACAGCGACATGCTCCTGTCTCAGATAAACAAGACAGAGCAGATTAGAATGTAACAATGATGCAACGGTCACCAACTGTGCTTGGAGTTGGTCCATTGCTCGTAGTTTATTGACCAGTGTGGCTGCATCAGGAGCAGATGCTGACTCAGTTTCACCAGCTTGGCCAGATGCCAGTTCGCCTCAATGTGAAAATGCATGCAGGCTCACACTCGCTTTAGGTACGGGTCCGTGTGAAACAGGAGGGAGGACATGAAAAAGTGCATAATTGCTACAAAACCGTTTATCATCAGTGCACCTCAGGTACAGCTTGTGACACACGAGTGCCTAGTAACACTTTGGGTTCTGAGTGTTTAACTTTATTTGACATGCAGCACAGTTTTTGTTTCCTGTCTTGCTTGTGCATATGACATCCTTGTGTTTTTTTGACGATCATTTTGCAGATGAGGTGACGGTTGGTTTGAGCCAAACTGTTTCTTATTGCTGTGGATCCAAGGCTTACAACCCCCTTAATCAGATCTGCTGTGGTGGAAGCATCTCAAACAAAACTTCTGCTCACACAGCATGCTGTCACTCAGGTAGGCAAAGTGCCAAAGCAATGTCTATTCAAGAAATTAATATGTGGTTATCAGGCCGGTCCTCATACTTCAGTGCCTCCCAGCTCCTGGCACATAATGTGGACCGCCTGGGTCAGTCTGAGAACCCTTGCAGTAGGCTAAAAAAAGAGCTGGGTGTTACAGTGATTTTACTATGCGTAAGGGAATGAGTGGGTGATATGGCAATAATATAATATCTCGATATAATACGTATCACAGTGGGTGGTTTTTTAAGTTTAACAGGATGTAACTGATAAAAGCCTCATGCCCCATTTAAAAATGTTAGCATTTTTATTCAACATTTTGCTAAATGTACTTTAGTAGATGCAGAAGAATTATGCTGTCTTTAATGAAACATGCAATTGGTCAGTGTTATTCAAGCACTGACCATACTTACAAGTGATATTGTAGTTCATCACAATAAAACATCATCCTATTGCACAATGTTTTAGACCCTAAGTTAGGGGTGGGCAATATGACTCATTCTGAAAAAAACGCCAAAACGCCATCATGGTTTCATTATACATCCTTGTATCCAGACGAAAAGACTGGGCAACAAAGCTGAAATAACATAGAATTGACTCAACACCGGAAAATCAACAGTGTTGAACTTTGATCCAGCTCTGATTTAGCAGCGCTCACTGTTGCTAAAATGTCAGCACTGATATTGTTTTAATGTGGAAACGGTTTTTACTCTGATTGTGCAGTGTTGATTCAACATTGAAAGCATAGTAAACTCAGCTCAGGACAAATTTGTTACAGCTCATTTAAACAATCCTCCACTCCTCCTGAGAAGTGATGAAATTAAAAGTAATTGTTTCATGCATACCTGCATGTCTTTAGTATGTCATAGAGCAGGGGTCGCATCCCAAACGTTAAGAAGAGCCATTTTGTCCTTTCAACAAAAATCAAACCACCTCGGGAGCCAAGTTTTATGTTCATTTTACCATCTTGGCTGTAAATATGTCTCAACATGTGCTAATGTGCTAGTATAGACTAAAAAATATAACAAACGAAACACAGACTTACTCTGCTCTGATTTTAGCTTTAGTTCACCTATAGCTGTTTTTTTCTCGCATCTCCAGCAGGAAACTTTTCTGCAAAAGTGCAACAGTTTCTTGTTACAGCAACAGGGCAGCAAAAGTGCTGCAAGTTTTATGATAGTTTTGTGATGTTTTGGACTGATCCATTTATTTTAATCAATTTATGGCGGGTGGATACATGCAGGATGTTCTAAGACAAAATCTCCACAGAAAACTTATTTTTTCAGATTTTCCACTATTTTGCCATCATCATCATTACATATAAAAACTCAGAAGACATGTATAGGTTCCCTGGTGGGTTTATATAGTAAATAAAATGGCTATATTTGTGTTGTAGTCATGGTGACCCCTGGTTCCTATCACCACCACTGTAAAGAAATCTGAGTCTCTACAATCAACCATTTCACACCCAACCACTCTAAATGACTGTTTACATCTCAATGGTGGAATTATGTACATCACTTATGTTGTCTAGTCAAGCCCAATTTCTACCAACATTTGTTGTCACAAGTTTCTAGAATTTGGGCTTGACAAGAGCACAATCTATCAAACCAACACTTTCTATAAAGGGAACTTACAAATAAGGGGCACTAAACAAACCAACTCGCAAAATATCTTGTGAAGCTCTGTCCCTATGTGCTAGAATAGCTGCATTCCAAATAGCTGCGTTCTAGATGGGCCACATTTTGAGACCACTATGCCATCAAAGGCCGTTGCAGTCAGAAGGACCCATCAAATATAGCCAGGAAATGCAGCCTAGTTTTTGAGCCCATAATCTTTTGTGCACCCCGTGACCCAAAGAAAGTTGTTTAAAAAGTACAGTATGTTTTTTTAGCTGTGTACCTTTTTAAGAGGATGTAAATTGAATACAGAGTCCGAAATGAACTTGCTTTCAGTGAACTGAACACTTTGTGGCTTGGATGCAGGATAGCATTTAATTAAAGAGAGAAATGGTTTGCCTGCCACATCACATCAATGTTGTGCTTGCCAGCTTTCTATCATTTACATCAACAGTATTTTCTCTGTCAAATTTTGCACCTCAACTCCTTTCCGTTGTTTGCATTATGTAATACAAACAAGGAGGACAGTCATAGAACAGTGCTTCCAAGGACCTGCCTTTCTTGGCTGGAACCTAGCTTTTGGAAAGTAGCTAATAGTTATCATTTTTAGGCAGGGTGGTAATAAGCAATGTTCAGGTGACACACAGGTAGCTATATATATATATATATATATATATAATATATATATATATTATATATATATATATATATATATATCTAGCATCAAGATAAATATTACACAAACCAGACAGGGTAGAAAAATACCAATGAAAAATCAGTGTTGTCTTTAGATAATCTTGGACCTGGAGTTGTTCAGTGGAATTATATTCATTTCTTCTGCTTACCAACAGTTGACTGCTTTACTTTAAGTCTGGCTGTGAGATATTCCATGCTAACTACATAAGCTACAGACTTAAAAATAGTTCTTCAAGGGTTCTTAAGGAAAATGGTTCTATATAGAACCATGAACCCTCAAAGAATCCTTTGCATCATGAAAGGGTTCTTCAGCCTAATGGAGAATATGCTTGCTCTTTATAGCACCTTTTTGAAGAATCTTCTATTCTTACGATGTCAAATGCTGTATAGAACCCTTTTCAAAAAGGTGCTATATAGAACCAGCACATGTTCCATCAATCTGAATGGGGCAAAGGAGAAAAGGCAGGCTCAGGAGTCTAGTATTAATTTTTCACACACCGCGCTGTACTAAATCCAGGTCTAATTATGCTCTCTTTACAATGAAACTGTCATAGATGAGGGAGACTGGATACAATTGCAGTTGCTTAATAGCATAGAAAAGAAAAAACACACAGTCCAAGTCAAAAAAACAGCAAACAGGACATAGCAGAAAAGGCAGGCTCAGGAGGAATTAAATGTAATTACAACAGAACACTAGGAAAATACCAGAGACTTCGCAGAGACTGAAAGTCACAAGCTAGCTTTTAAAGCCAAGAGCTGATGAGCTCCAGGTGAAGGAATGCGGGGCCAGTTATTAGACGTCTAGCAAGGCTGAACATGGGAGAGAGATGGGTGGAGTCTGGAATGTGACATTAGCCCCCTCTCCAGGAGCGGCTCCAGCCACGAGGCAAAGCCAGCTGGCGGGGCAACCGCAAGGGCATGGTGCTGGATGATTGGGATGATGTCAATGGAAACCTGTAAAGAGGTCGGGGTCGAGGATGTTCCCAGCCTCCACCTTGCATTGCTCCTCAGGACCATATCTCTCCTAATCCACAAGGTACTGAAGAACCCCTCACCTTCTAGAGTCCAGAAGCAAGCACACTGTATAGGCCGGAGCACCGCCAACCTCCAATGAAGGAGGAGAAGCCTCAAAGGGGACTGTCTCTGCCAAGGAACAAGGAACCACCGGCCTGAGGAAGGAAACATGAAAAGATGTTGAGACACGGAAATTAGGGAGCAACTAAAGTTTGTATGTTATAGGGTTTATTTGTCACATTAACTGAAACAGCATGCATGGCAGATTGAGCTTGAGGTCATGAGTCGAAAGCCAAAGGCCCGATTTCACCTGATTGAAAACCGGTGTCTCCCTGTGCCAGCTATTCTGTTTCTTTTACCGCCTCTGAGCTCTGTCCTGATGAACGTGGGCAGTCTCCCAGATTAACTCAGCTTTCGAGAACCACTTTTCCAAAGCCTCTCAGTATCTACTTTCCAGGAATAGAGTGGGGGTCCAGAACACATTCGAAAGGAGTCATACCTGTGGAGGAGTGGTGAATAGAGTTCTGGGCATACTCCGCCCATGGCAGGAATTCTGCCTTTTCGTTAGGCTGGTCGTGACAGTAGGTTCGAAGGAACTCCCTAGCTCCTGGTTGGTGTATTCCACTTGTCTGTTAGCCTGAGGATGGTACCCGGACGTGAGGCTAACTGCCACCCCCAGCCAGTCCATGAACACTTTCCACACTCTGGAAGTGAACTGCGGGACCCCTATCAGAGACTATATCCTCCGGTATACTGAAATAGCGGAAAGCTTCGGTTAATACGGTTAATACCTGGATGTGCTGATCCTATGGCTGTATGGCTCAAACCAGTAGTTTATGTTTTGAGGCACATAGAGACAGTTGGAGGGGCAGTTAGCAGGGACAGGTTCCCCCTTGTAAGCCCTACAAATCTTCTCCTCCACCTCCCACAGTATGTGTGCTGCAAAAATAGACTGGCACAGAATCGTTTCAGCTAGTGAATTAGTGTGACCAGGTCTTTGCCCACAGGTTGACAGTCCAAGGCTTGAACAGAAATGGGGGAGTTGAGTGGATGACAGCTCTTGAGTCTACGAGGGCTGTGGAGACAGGAAATGCAGAGCAGTGCAGAGTAATAGGAACCAAAAAAGGCTTGGAAACCAGACAAAAAAGAGAAGGACTTACCCAATCTCCAGAAGAGGTTGGCTCTTGGGGTGTAGTAGATGTAGACTGTTTGGCTTTGGAAGGGCAATTCTCATTGTGGTGGTTAGGATTTCCACAGTAGAAGCAGAGACCTAGTTGTTGACACTACCGACACTCACTAGAGGGCAGCTGAGTAATTCCAAGTTGCATGGGTTCTGGAACTGATTCAGCCCTTTCTGAAGCAGTGAACATACAGGTTTGCATCTCTCACATAACAGATTATCTAGTTGGATGACAGTCCATGTAGGGACAGTTTTCATTATGACACACTAATTCGGTTGGTATTTTCTCTCTTAAGCCCCTTTGAAAAACTTTAATGAGTGCTGGATCAGTACAACCACTAAAGGTGGCAGTAGTGCAGAACTCAAGGGCATAGTCTGAAACAGATGTGTTGCCCTGCTTGAAGGCTAAGAGTCTCTCACCCCCTTCCTAGCCCTCTACTGGGTGGTCAAGCACCACTTTCAACAGAGATGAAAAACTGTCATAAGATGAAATCTCCTTACTCACTTTCTCCCATACCGCTGTAGCCGATGGGTGCCAGAGGAATTGGCTGCTGCTCAGCTTGAGTAATTTGAGGAGGGATAACGGCAGCAGAGGGATTGTGAGTGAGGTGAGGTGTTGCAGCATTCTAACCACTTCGTCCATGATGTGACTGAGGTTCTCCAGCTTCTTATGGTGATCACCCATGAGTCTGCCGTGCTGTGCCACGGCAGTAATAATGTCCTTAGGGTGTCCTTAGGGTTTCTGCCTCCATAGCTCTGAAGCCCCTGTTGCATCCATAAGCAGCAACATCTTCTGTCATGGATGAGGGAGACTGGATACAATTGCAGTGACTTTTAATAGCATACAAAGGGAAAGCATACAGTCCAAGTCAAAAACCAGCAAACAGGATAAAGGAGAAAAGGCAGGCTCACGAATCCCAAAGGCAGAGTTAAAAAAGACAGAAGGCAAATGTAATTACAACAGAACACAGCTCAGAAACTAGCAAAATACCAGAGACTTCACAGGAGTGACTGGAAGACACAAGCCAGCTTTTAAAACTAAGGGCTGAAGAGGTCCAGGTGAAGGAAGGCAGGGCTGGTACTCAGAAGTCTGCCAAGGCTGAATGTGGGAGAGGGGTGGGCGGAGCCTGGCTGTGGCATGTGCCCGAAGGCAGGGCCCAGACTCCGTGCCCAAACGAAACCCCGCAAAGACAATGAGGAGAGGATGAAATCTGCTTAGAAGTGGGGGGACGGTGTATGAGTCCCGAGCCCCGCTTCCTGGACACGGAGTTTGGGCCCCACCTTCCGGCCAGCTCTCACAGCCATCGCCGGGGCCCAAGGGTTGTGACAGAAACATGCAGTTATTCCGTGTTTTTTTAATTACTGATGATAACCATGATATGCTCAGAAAAGTATATTGTGAAGTACAGTAATTTATCACGATAACACAGTAAATATTTTCATGTTGGCCAGCTCTTCTGAATGTTGGAAAGTTGGAATGATTGAATGACATCCCATCAGTTTATGATCAGTTTTTAATCCTATCACAAACTTTTTCTCCTTCACAGAGTTATATGAACCAAAGACACATGTGTGCTGTAGAAAAACTGTGTTGCTGAAAGAAACAGACAGTCATGTGTGCTGTGGCAACACAACATTCAACAAACTCGAGCAGTGTTGCTGTGAGGAAAATCTTGAAGTGGAGAATCGAGACAGCGCATGCTGTAAACAGAGATTGCAAAGAGGTTTGTATGAAGATGTATGTGGATGCTTTCACGGTAGATCCATTTGGCATTGTCAGTTGAACAGGTCACGTGTAGTATCACCCTCAGATATTGTCAAAGTCAGAGACTAGCCACAGATTTATAACTGAAGTGATGTTTGTGAGTTTGAAAGTAAAAACTGTAAAACCACATGAAAGGAGCTCAAGCTGAGTCATATGTTTAACCCTTTATGCTCCAGGTATTATTCATTGTGTTAATATTAATCTTAAGGATTTTTTTTGTTAAAAAACTACAACCCCATTTCCCAAAAAGTTGCAAAATGTAACTAAAAACAAAATGCAATGATGTGCAAATCATTTAACCCCTATATTTAATTGACAGTAGTCACATATCAAAATGTTGAAACTGAGAAATGTTATTGTTTTTGAAAAATATTTGCCCATTTTGAATTTGATGCCAATAACACATTCCAAAAAAGTTGGGAGTAACAGTAACATTACTAGGTATAAAAAGAGCATCTCAGAGAGTCTTTCAGAAGTAAAGATGGGGAGGGGTTCACCACTCTGTGAAAGACTGCACGATCAAATAATGCAACAACTCAAGAATAACGTTTCTCAACATAAAATAGCGAAGAACTTTTGTTTTTCATCATCTATGGTACATAATATCATTAAAAGATTCAGAGAATCTGGAGAAATGGCCAAAAACCAGTATTTGCTGGCCGTGATCTTTGGGCCCTCAGGTGGCACTGCATTAAAAACAGACTGTAAATGATTCTGTAGTGGAAATCACTGCATGGACTCAAACACTTCTGAAAACCACTGTCTGTGTAAACAGTTTGTCGCTGCATCCACAAATGCAAGTTAAAACTCTAAAATGCAAAGATGAAACTGTACATAAACAGGATCCAGAAATGCTGCCCCCTTCTCGGGGCTTGAGCTCATTTAAAATGGACGAAGGGGAAGTGGAAAAGTGTCCTGTCAATCAACACTTGAAATTTTTTTTGGAAATCATGGACACTATGTCCTCTGGGCTAAAGACCACTGTTATCAGCGCACAATTCAAAAGCCGGTGTTTATGATGGTATAGGGTTCATTAGTGCACATGGCATGGGTGACCTGCACATCTGTGAACGCACCATTAATGCTGAACGATATATACATGTTTTGGCAACGTATGCTGCCGTCCAGACAACGTCTTTATCAGGGAAGACATTGAGTATTTCAGCAAGACAATGTCAAACCTCATTCAGCATGTATTACAGCAACATGGCTCTATATTAAAAGAGTC
This sequence comes from Colossoma macropomum, assembly GCF_904425465.1. NCBI lineage: Eukaryota > Metazoa > Chordata > Actinopteri > Characiformes > Serrasalmidae > Colossoma > Colossoma macropomum. The sequence continues at coordinate 31,937,674 of NW_023494790.1, forward strand.
TGGGTGCTAAACTGGCCTGCCTGCAGTCCAGACCTGTCGCCACTGAAAACATTTGGCGCATTATGAAATGAAAAATACAACAAAGGTGACCTCAAAGCAGCTGAACTCCTTTATCAAACAAGAATAGGAGAACATTTCACTTTCAAAACTTTCAAAAACAGTCGGTCTCCTCAGTTCCCAAACACTTATGGAGTGCTGTTAAAAGAAGAGGTGATGAAACACAGTGGTAAACATGCCCCCGTCCCAAATTTTTTGGAATGTGTTGTTGGCATCAAATTCTAAATGGGCATATATTTTTCTGAAAACAATCAAATTTCTCAGTTTCAACATGTGACATGTTGGCTTTGTTGTATTTTCCTTTAAAAATATGGTTTACATGATTTGCATATCATTGCATTTAATTTTTATTTACATTCTGCACAGTATCCCAATGTTTTTGGAAATAGGGTTGCACTATAAATTATGACTATGATCAGTTATGTAGTAATTATGTAGTAGAATAATAATGTAGTAATGCAGTGAACCATGGAAAGCTTAAAAGACCCAACAGAACACTCTCGTTAGCCTAAAGTAGGCTTCACAAGGCTTTTTCAGTAAGATGTTTCAGTAAACTTTTTCAGTTTATGAGGTTGTTTTTTGTCCTTTATTAACTTTTTACCTTAATTCATTGTAAATGATGTCTTTCTTTGTTCTGTTTCTTCACTTGCCTGCAGAGAGCAGATTTCTGCCAAATTCAAGCCAGCCAGCAACTTCTTCTGTCCTGCACCTGTAAGTCAGTCTCTCTACAACCACACAAGTGTCAGGGAGCCAGCCGGAGTAAAATGACATGGAAAAAATTGGCAGCTATGTTTGAGAAAAGATGAGCTCTCAGATTTCATTGTTTCATTGAATCGATTTTATGCATCAAACACACCTCTGACAAAACTAAACTGAAGAGTGATTCTAAAACATTCTGAAAAAAATATGAGCTAACAATGCCATTTTGCTAGCCATCTTGTTTTGCGTGCATTATTAATTGTACTCCAGATATTAGAAAAGCAATGCTGGAGGAATTTGGGGGTGGGTTTTAGAGGTGGTTTACTATTGATTGCAGTGGATTTAACAGGTTGTCCCATGCCATATATTCTCGGAACAAGATCACGTCTGGCTCCACGAGACTAAAACAAGAACTACAAGAAGCAACGTTTTGTGCCAGGTTCCCAGTTTAATTACGGTCTCGAGACAGACTCAAGTACCTACAACACTAAATTGTAGTTATCATACAATATCTGCTTTGACCTACCAGTACTTCATAATGATAAATCAAGTGTGCTGGTGATGGAATTTATCAGAATTGTCATCCAGGAGAAATCTGGATCCAAACCTTGTTCCTTTGACTCTGCTACTCTAACTCACAAGATATGAATTGCTTTTTGAAAATAAGAATTCCTGTAACTTTGTTTTAATTATATTTATGCGTCATTTTTTATTTTATTTTTTATTTTATTACTTTAATATATTCTATTTTTGCACCTACTCTAATGCTCAAACACATTTATTGCCAAAGAAAACTGGTGTTAAACAATGTGTTTAGGTGCACAGTACTATAAATATATATATCATTGCTATAATTACTTTTTTCTACCAATTTCTTATTTTTGTCTGCACCATTTGAGACAGAATATGTTTCACTATATGCTAATGTACTAGTATGGGCAAACAATATAATAAAGTCAAAAACATAGACCTACTTTGCTCTGCTTCAAGCTTTAACTCAGCTATAGCTGCTTTTCTCGCATCTCCAGCAGGAAACTTTTCCTCAAAGTGGAATAGTTTCTTGTAAAATGTCTCTCAACATTACATTTTTTGACAATGCTGAAGTCGCTTCTCATTCACCAGCTTCTTGTTTAAATGTTTCTGTTCCACCTTAAATGGTGCCTGAGGCGCCAGAATGTAACCGCTGCACCATTTAAGGTGAAACGGGGAAATTCAAACAAGAGGCTGGCAAATGAGGAGCTGACTTCAGCTTTGTGACTTTTTAGTGTTTGACAGTTTCCTGTTGCAGGTTAAACGTATCGGGAAACCAGCTGTAGTGATTTTAAATGCAAATAAGTCCATCTCCAAAATATCGATGTTCATCTTAAATCTTTCTCCTTGCCGTTTCGTTAGCTAATAGCTAGGCAAGATTGTTGTCTGCACTGCTGTGACCAGCAGTCTGTGCACCAACCTTCAGGGTTAAGGGTGAATTAGTAGTTCTACATTACCTCCAGTGTTTAAGACTATTTAGTGTTAAAGCTGTGTTGAACGATCAGCAGAGGATTATTTTACTGCAAAGGAGGATTATTTTATTTTTATCTACAAGACTAATTCTGCTGTGAAGCTGCAACGGGGCAGTAAGAGCCCCCAGAGTAGGACGTTCTCGGCCCCAATCATCTGCACATTTGTATTTTTCCAGTGCTGACCGACAGCACAAACATGTGCCATGCACAGTCCATAAGACTGGGATTGAGAACCACTGTGCTCAGGAGCATGAGGCCTTGCTAGTGTTGAAGCAGTTTTCAATTACACATGCTTAAACATAAATCATGATGAAGATGTATGTGTGTGTTTGTGTGTGTTTGTGTGGCAGGCTGAAGGACAACAGAAAAGTGGACTCTCAAGGTAAAGCATTTATCATCAGCAACAACAAGTAACATTGTCTGCAATTAATGTCATCAACTTTATCGCAAAGCTACTAGCTCAGTGACTCTTTCAGCAGAGAGGCTGGTATAGAGCTGATTAGGCTGCCTCTCATATACAGTCAGACTTCCAGAAGGCCCGGAGTGATGTATTTGGAAAACGTGATTCGTTGATTTCTGTGTCATTCTGCTGGTTAATCTAACATCTTAGGACTCGTCTTCATCTCTTGAAGTCCTAACCAATGGGGAAACTTGCTTAGCCTTATCTACCTAGGTACCACAAGGTAAAACTTCCTGATTGGCTGGTTTGGACATTTAACCTTTATTTAACCTTCTTGTTTCCATCCAAAACTTTACACTGAAACAAGAGTACTACTGTAATAGCAGAGTTTTAATACAAGCATGATTCTATTGAATAAAAATGAACTAAAAATAGAGACATGCGTTATTTAGTTCCCTGAAACCATTAGAAATCATTCTCTGAAGGCCTAGAATGTTCGGTTTTGCACCCCTGATGTTTAGTTGTTTAAAATGATGATATTATAAAATGGCATTCTTTTTGAAGAGATATTATTGGCAGGAATTCCAACGCTGCTGTGATATGTGCATCCGTGCATCGGGATTACTTCAAAATCTTCATAGGCAGCTGGTAATGCAAAAGAGTGGGGCACTCACGAGCTAAGTAGCTAGTGGAACACAAACCAACCCACTAGTTTTATTCCCAGGGAGCTGAGTAAGAAGGCAGCGGGCACTGTTAAAGACTTCCTGCTCTGAAGTCCTTTTGAATGTTTGGCATGTATTAACTTGAACATTCAATGCAACATTCAAAAACAGCAACCACAAGCATCGATGTGGTCCATGTCCTGCATGCTTTCTAATGCTTTTATAGAATTTCTCAGCCTTGCAGGATTATACGGCTGTCGAACACTCACACCATTCAGCTAATAGAACGCTTCCGACACAACGGAAATTGAAAATATCCCATTTGTTGAGCTACGAATCACGCTCCCAATCCCTGTCCTCTTCCTGTCTTTTTCGGTCCATGCCTGCCGCGAGCCTTCTCCTCTCTCACTGCACTTGTAGTCCTATGAGTATTATGAGCAATGTGGTGTAGTTATTCGTCTTTGAGCACACTGTGTAGAATTCTGTGAAATTTTTTGAAATCACTCCATGGTCATACTGTGTCCCCTCCCTTCTTCTTCCTCCCTCTCACTCGCTCGCTCACTCTGTCTATACTCTACCGCAGGCTCAGTTCACTCCGACACACTGTACTGCAGATTGCAACCTTACAATCCCCTTGAAGATGTCTGCTGTTCAGGGAAGCTGATTGCAAAAAAATCTGGGGTCACTCAAGTAAGTCATTGTTTTTTGTTTTTGATTGACTGCGAGGTGAAAATAGGCACTGTGAAGTATGACTGTCATTAACTGATTAACACAGCACACAACAAATCACAAAAATAGTATGTAATTGATGATTGCAGCAGTTCTACATTATAGGACAACTGGTGCTCTTTCTGGTCTTTGGTTTACTAAGGCAGTCGTTTTCAAACTGGTTCTCAGGACCCCCAGACAAATGTGGTGTGAGTTGGGACCTAGAAAAACCCCTCTTGGGGGCTCTGATAGCGGGTTCGAGAGCCACTGTACCAAGGTGTGTCTGTTTTGCAGTGTTGTGGTGCGGAACCATACGAACTGTCAGAAGAGGGAGTGCTGTGTTGCGATGGACACCTTTACCGTGACCAGCCAGTTGGCACCATATGCGCTGAGAATGTACCGTACTCTCCACACAACTGCACTGTTTGCCAGAAACATGTGCACCTACCAGCAGGCCAGCAGTGCTGTGGAGAGAAAACCTTTGACCCCCATGAGGAGATCTGCTGCAATGGACACAGGTACAAGACAACTGACTTCTTCTGCATTTTTCAGCTCTATTAAAATTATGTGGACCCTATGAAAAGGGTTAAGCTTTGTATATGGCCCTCTCAAGACCTGTTGAACTGTATGACAAATCTCATAAACAACTGAGAGAAAGAAATGGGTATGAGAAAGAAACATGAGAAAGTTATGAGTATGCTTAATATAAACTGTTGTTGCGGACACTGTGGTAAATTAAAATCATTTACTAAACTTCAACCCCAATTCCAAAAAAGTCGGGATGCTGTGGAAAATGTAAATAAATGTAAATAAAAACAGAAAGCAATGATTTGCAAATCTCATAAACCCATATTTTATTCACAATAGAACATAGAACACATATCAGATGTTGAAAGTGAGACATTTTACCATTTGATGAAAAACATTAACATTTGAACTTGATGGCAGCAACACATCTCAAAAAAGTTGGTACAGGGGCAACAAAAGACTGGAAAAGGAAGTGGTACTAATAGCTAAAGGAGCAATTTGCAGCTAACTCACATGACTGGTTATAAAAAGAGCATTTTAGAGAGGCAGAGTCTCTCAGAAGCAAAGATGGGCAGAGGCTCACCAATCTGCGAAAAACTGTGCCTAAAAATTGTGGAACAATTTCAGGAAAATGTTCAACATAAAATTGTGACTTTGGGCATATCACCATCTATAGTACATAATATCATCAAAACATTCAGAGAATCTGGAGAAATCCCTGTACGCAAGGGACAAGGCTGACGGTTGCCTAGGATGCTCGTGACCTTCGGGCCCTCAGCCGACACTACATTGAAAACAGGCATGATTCTGTACTGGAAATCACTGTATGGGCTCAGGAACACTTCCAGAAATCATGGTCTGTGAACACAGTTCACCGTGCAATCCACAAATGCAAGCTAAAGCTGTGTCATGCAAAGAAGAAACCATATATTAAAAGGATCCAGAAACACCGCCAACTTCTCTGGGCTCAAGCTCATTTAAGATGGACTGAGGCAAAGTGGAAAAGTGCCCTGTGGTCCAAAGAATCAAAATTTGAAATTCTTTTTGGAAACCATGGACACTGCATCCTCCAGGCTAAAGACCTCCCAGCTTGTTATTAGTACACAGTTCAAAAGCCAGCATCCATGATTGTATAGGGGGAGCATTAGTGCACAGGGCATGGGTAACTTGCCCAACTGTGAATGCACCATCAATTCTGAACAAAATATACAGGTTTTGGTAACATATCCTGCCATCCAGACAGTGTCTTTTTCAGGGAAGTCCTTGCTTATTTCAGCAAGACAATGCTAAACTACACTAGCCTCCAGCTTAACAGCATGGCTTCACAGAAGAAGAGTCCAGGTGCTGAACTGGCCTGCCTGCAGTCCGGACCTTTCACCAATAGATGGAAGTGAAACATTTGGCGCATCATGAAATGAAAAGTCCGTCAAATAAGACCCAGGACTGTTGAGCAGCTAGAATCCTACATCAGACAAGAATGGGACAACATTCCTCTCCCAAAACTCCAGCAATTGGTCTCCTCACTTCACAGACGTTTACAGACTGTTGATAAAAGAAGAAGGGATGCTACACAATGGTAGACACGGCCCTGTCCCAACTTTTTGAGATGTGTTGCTGCCATCAAGTTTTAGATGAGTTCATGTTGTTCATGGTAAAATGTCTCACTTTCAACATCTGATATGTGTTCTATGATCTATTGTGAATAAAATATATGGATCTATGAAATTTGTAAATCATTGCATTCTGTTTTTATTTACCTTTATTTACATTTTCCACAGCGTCCCAACTTTTTTGAAACTGGGGTTGTAATTTACAAAGGATAATGAAAGAAAGAAATGAAGGAAAAATAATAGTAAGTAAATTGGACTATGAGTGGAAAACCAGCAGTAAAAAGTAGCATTTTGTGTTAGCATTTTGTGGGCCACCAGCTTTGCTGTCAGTGGGCCAACAGAGGTCTGGATTCTGGGGTTGCGTTGTTGTGAGAACATGTTGGCGAGGAGCAGATTCGGCAGGGTTCTGGCCAAAAGAGTGCTTGCTCTGCGGGAGTCTAACCCTAAGACAAATATATTTGATGGCTGCTGTGTTAGGAAATGCACCTGTCAGAATGTTGTGCTGTTTGTAATCTGCCTTTTGTCTGTTCCTAGCCACTCCTCGGCTTTTATTCCTTTTTACCAGTCTAAGTATACTATACTCTTTCTCATCTATCAGTCCTGAGCTTCCCCTGCAATTGTGTTTGTATATGTGCCTGAGAGGGAAGCATTGTGCGAAAAACAGTAAGCAGCATGCCTGTATGTCTGTGTATAAAGTGTGACCGCAGGACTACAACAAATTTTGAATCTGTCTTTGGCCCTAAACAAGTTTTTGGTCGGCAGCTGTGCAGAAACACCTAAATAAAATGGAATTAGCCAGAAATAAATTTAATACAATTCGGCAAATAAGGCAAAGTTGTGAAATGCTTTATAGATTTCCCAAAACATCATCATCATCTTTGAATGTTCCTCGTCAATAATCGTGATAAATTGAATGCCTTTTTTAAAACTCTGCCTTTCATTTATTTTGTTTCTGTGACAAAGCTCTATGCTGGCATATTAGGCCTCATAATCAATGATGCCAGTCATTTTTAAAAAATAAAATAGTGCGTTAATTATTTTTAGATATCAACCAAGCCTAATACCAACTACTTTTTCTTCTCTCTAATCTCAGACATAAAGGGTCAGGGAAGAACATGGCCTGCTGTGGCTCTAAAGCTTACAATGTCAGCGCTGGTGAACACGTTTGCTGTTCTGGTCACCTCCATAAACTGACTCACCTGAAGAACAAAGAAGAGGCTGGATGCTGTGGTCCTCTACTGCTGAGCAGTAAGGAGCAACAGTGCTGCCACTCAGCAGAGAAAACTCTAGTCTATAAGACCCAACCTGGCCATTTCTGCTGTGGCCACTGGTACTACAATAAGTCCCTGTGGAGCTGTTGTGCCGGACAGCTTATTCCCAAGCCAACACATGGTTCACAGGCAAAGATGGGAGGTATGAAGCAACTTACATGCCTGAGTATACACACAAAGACAGGATATAATTGCTTCATCTTGTCTAGATATTCTCAATTAACCAGATGACTCTTTTCACCCGTTTGTCAAGCTAATTGATATTTTCAGCTCAGCGAACTCAATCATTAATGTGTTGCATCAACGGCTGCATTACTGTGTGATTAATCCACATTTCAATCTTCTGCCAGAGTCAAAGCTTATTCGACCCTTGTTGGACTACAGCAAGTCTGCCATTTGCAATAAGCCAGGTACTGATATTTTATGCAATGAATGTTTCAGTATTGTTTTTACATTCACAAAGAAGAGCAGACGTACATGGGCTATGCTACCATTGCCATAGACTTTGAAACCATAAACAGAAAGTGGATGTTTGTGTGTTCTGTTTCTATCCTTAACTGAATGAAAAAAACTACAATTCTTTAATAATTATAAACAGTTTTGGTCACACTTTCTGTGAATGTCACCTTTGTAAGCATCTATAAACACATGCATAACATGTTATAATGCATTCATAAGGCACTATAAACATGGCTATAAATATTTATAGAAATGCATTACACGTTATAACCATGCTTATTATGCATTATGAATTGTTAGCATAATACATTTTAAGTACTGTGCATAACAAATTATAAGAGCTCATAAGTCATATTTGTCCACAGTAAGTAAAGTAAGGCATACTGTGCTAAAGCCTCCTCCAGTGTTAAGAGTGAAGTATTTACTGAAGGATTTACTAAAACACTAAAACATACACAGTAAAGCACATTACAGGCTTCAAATATCAGAATTTAAACTAGTGCTGGCATCAGTGTTTTACCCAATATGGGAAAGTTAATGTACACCACCGTTAGCTTGGCACTAACTTAACACTACTTGGTTTGCTGTGATGTAATGCAACATTTAAAGTGAGAGCGCTGGTTAAGAAAAGCAAATTGTAGCAATAATTCTAGGCAGAACAGCCTGTTTGGAGGATCTGAACATTCAGGACTGAAGCCCCGAAGATGTAGCCCTAACAGTGTCAGCGCTGAGAAATAAAATATTGGAAATCTCAGGGCACAAATAAACTTTGTATTTGTATCTGACTTCTTTGGCACTAACAGTATAACATGTTATGAACACTACTTATAATGCATTATATTAAAAATTCATTATGTATAATAAACATGGCTATAAAGTGTAATTCAGTATAATTAATTTTTATACATATTTATAACCATGTTTATAATGCCATATGAATGCATTATAACATGTTATAAATGTGTTTATAGATGCTTACAAATGTGACATTCATAGAAAGTGTTACCATATTTTTTGGGGATTTTTATTAATGTTTAGCAGCCCTCAAAAGTGATGTTACAGGGGCTATAATTTCATAAACTATACAGTACAATTCTTATGTGAATTTCAACAATTTCAATCCTTTTTTTAGTTCAATTCAAATAAAGCCCTTTAAATATGGAATTATTCTAACTTACATATAACTTAAAATATGCCAATGTGATTGTTAGAAATCTCTTTTTATATTTCTGATCAATTTGTCTAAAATACTGCCACCTTCATGCTTTGCAAAAAATTGTCTGAACCTTAAGAGTTTTTTAGAACTGAAATAAAGTAATTGTCATGGGATGGGATGGGGAGGTGGGGGCAGGCCCAAGTGCAGAGCTCTTGGGTGTTTATAAGCTTGAGAGGGCATAAGGGTGAGACCAGCTCACCAACCTCCCTTAAGATTCTTTTCCTTTCAATCTTGTTCTTTTCTTTTCTTTTCTCTTTTCTTTTCTTTGCTGTTGCCAGCTTCAGTGCTATTTCTTTTACCTTCTCTTTTTCTTTTATTGCTTACTTTCTCTCTCTCTCTCTCTCTCTCTCTCTCTCTCTCTCTCTCTCTCTCGCTCGCTCTCTCTCTCTCTCTTTCTTTCTTTTTTTCTTTCTTTCCACCTGGGCCGAAGTACCATACCGGTTACCCCTCTACAAAGGTGTAATGCTGAGCTGCCGTTTGTGCGAGCTTTTATGTAGTGTTCCCCATGTGCAACCGGTCAGCACTGATTATCACTAGGGCTTCTGGGAGTTGGAGTTCTGGGAGCTGCGCTTAGCGGCTCTCCTGGCATGACACCCAGGCCCCCTAGTGGCGGCTGGCGTCGTAGCCTGACCCCTTACAGTAACATCATGAGTGCAGTATTTGTCATTTCCTACATACATTATGACTTTGAAACTAAAGTGGCAGTGGGCCATATTTCACAAAAGCAGATTTTAGCAATTGTCAGTGGTGCTACAACTTTACTGAAGTTGTTCAATATAACTACATTTTTATTGCATAGTAACATTCATACCCTGTTTTCCACCACAATAGTAGAATGACCCACATAGTAAATTTATTAGTCAAATGTTTAACTAGTCTTCATTTGATGTTGCCTGTGTTTCCAGTGCTATTAGGAAGGGTGGAGAGTGTAGCAGTGAAGCACAGTGGACGCTTTGTAGTACTGAAGGAGGCGCTGGAGGTGAATGCCACTGATGTGATGTCCTGTGGAAACTCTCTAGAAGTTGGGCCTTTGGACCACTGCCTCTTCCCTGCTCTGAAGCTAGGCCGGACCTACCTCTGGACAAAAAACACACTGAACAAATATGAGCCCTTGGCTGATGTTATCGGCCTGACTACTCCCGTTCACACTGTCTTGAGCCTTTGTCAGAGTAACCGTATGTGCTATGCTACTTAACAGTCAGATTTTGTTCAACAGCCTCTTTTCCACTATAGGTCATAGAAAGTAATCATTCCCATGGCAATTTAATGGGAATGATTTGCCACTTGCTAATTATACCCAGCACAGGTTCTTTAGCGTGATAAGCTAACACTAGTCAAAAATCCATGAACATACAATTCAGTGAACAGGTATATAAAGTAGGACAGTTTTGCTCACATTTACATTACATTGTATTTTGCTACAAGGAAGCCCAAGTGCCTTAACACAAGTGCATTGCCAAGGATACGTTGTTAGGATGCAATTGAGAAGGCAGAGATGGCTAAAGTGCGACTATAACTAGGCTAACAACTCTAGCTGCTGTTAACTAGCACCAAAAACAATGAAATGATATTCATCTGTTGTCAGTGTTACCTCAGCAAACTAACAGATAGACAGAGGAGAAAAAAGCTTGTGTAGAAGCCCATAAGTCATTACTGTCTACCACTGCACTGGTAGCTTCTCCAGTGTTAGCATTAGCTAAATAGCTAACCTATCAGGCAAATGCTTAACTGAGTCAAAAGCTTAAAAACAAAAGCTCTAAAAGTAGAGAGAGAGAGAGAGAGAGAGAGAGAGGTGGGGTGAGAGCAGTTATAGAAAAAAAATGATTATTGATTTGCTCCATAAAAAGCAGATTACTACAGATGCCTAAAGCAAAAAAATCTGAATAAAAATAGAGAAGAAAAAGTATTAGGACTATATATTTATTCCATTAAACAGAGTAAGAAAAAAACAGACACAAACCGAGTACATGTTTCAGCTTCTTGCTATTATCAGTGCTCATGAAGCAGCTCTCTCTGCCTGTATCCTTTTTAAGACCCAGACAAATTAGTGAGAAATTGGTGAGAGCAGTGATACCTTCACGCAAAATACATGTAAAATAGACAATCTACATATACAATTGCTGATTCATCACTACAGATCAAAACTACTATAATGCAGACTTGGATGGGCTCATAAACAAAACTGAACACCATATCATTGGTGAGATTCAGTCAACAAAGATAGTGTCTATCATGCGAGTCTTAATGACATCAGCAGAGTCACTCTCAGTCAGGCCCAAGACCTTCCTGACTGGTCACCTTTCACCCAGTTATACTATGATGAAAATACCCAGTTCCAGCTCCTGTACCATCAGCTACCGCCATGTCTGGTGGGACAGACTGGAGTTGGGCAAAATGGATACTTGAATATCAAAATCAGTGGGAATGCATGAGCCTAATCTGCAGTATGATTAAATTAATACATTTACGTTAATTCTGTGATGCCACATCTGCCATTGCAAAACTAAGAGCATTCCAAAAACTTCCATATAGTCTGTCAACAAAATGAGGTGCGACAGCAACATTATTACTAGAGGTCACAGTACCTTGCGGCGCAGGACTAATTTTCAGTGTTGTACATGGGAGTGGGTGGGGAATCAGCCCACTGTATGTGGGTGGGTGCAGGATGAAATCTTGCCAGAGCAGGCGGGAGCAAGACTGACAAAAACAGTCCCGTTCGGACCTCTATTACATACGACTTTATGGCATACACTTTACGGATGCTGTTGCTGACCCACTGCCATCAGTGTGGGTTTTCCTCCTGATTTCGCATCACTCGGGTCTGCACTGGCCCAGAATGGCACAATGCAGCTGTGGCAATTGCTCAGCCCAACAGTGGAAAAGAGGCCATAATTTACAACTACCCTCCTCCTTTCTCGCTTCTAAACCCTTTACAGCTACTGATGAACTTTGTGGTAGCTGTCCTGCCAAGAAAAACTGTAGCAAAAAACTTTTAATGATTGTCTGTGTTTATCAGTTTATATCAGAAAGAAATCAGATTATAAGGTAATATGTAATATACAATTTGTCTTTTTAATTTAATGTGAGTATGTTCAGGGGATCTGAATTAAACCAGGTCAGATTTTGAGCTACCAGAGTCAGCAGAAGTTGCACTCAGAAATCATGGATCTCTGTGAGCTTTTTTCAAGCAGAGATCATCTTCAGCATGAATGACATTACTGTGCACATCAAGGCTGTTTACACCTTGCTTCAACATGATCAAGTTCAGTTCACTGCATGAAAAGCCACACAGGACCTGACCGGGTGGCGTCTGATCGAACGTCATCGCTGTGACTTTTGTAGTCCATTTTGGGAAAACTGCATTTTTGTGCTTTGCTGTCAATGAATTTGGATTATAGATATAATGTCAAAAAAAACTAAATATAGTTGCAACACAGCACATTATGCTGTACCATCTCCAATTCATAGTTAGCCATGTTTCCCTATCCTAAAACTACGTCCTGTTTCAGTATGTTTTTTAAAAGTCACTAACTTTAATTCACCCCTTGGATGTGGCCACTTGTACCACAAAGGAGGCAGGAACGGCAGGGGGTGAATTGTTTAACCCCTTACATGGACATTGCCTGCTGGCAGGCCCAAAGTTTTATTACACACTTGTATAACTTGGGAATAGCTCAATCAGTTTGCACTGAAGTCCCTGTAGTGACTGAAAAATAAGGCTTAGTATGTAAAAAGCCTGGGCTTTTAAAGGGTTGATCAGAATCCCTCTCGGTAGCTTTACAAACTCAGCCCTGTAAAATTCCTGGGGACTCGAACAGTGGCTTGATTTTTTGGTAAGTCAGTTCACTTACAGAACCTAATCTTGTCAGCTATGTTGTTGCAGTGCTGCCTAGTGCCTATGTCACCAACAGTGCACCTTTCCCAAACAATAGTCCCTATGTTGTGGGTAATCTGAAGCAGCAGTTAAGCAAAAACATATGAAAATGCTTAGATTCCGTGATATTTTGCATCCAGGAATGGAATTCATTTTCCCTGGACAGGTAACCAAAATCCAGGATGATCCAGGGCGTCCAGGACAAGTGGCAACCCTAGCCCTTGGCCAGGTTAGCCACAGTGTAGCTAATCTGCTAGCCATGCAAACTTCATTACTCAGAATGTTTCTTTCAGATGTCTTCACACATTTAGTGAACTATTTCTTTTCTTGCTATTATTGATATTTTTTGGTTGGAAGGGAATTTTCACCCGAGCATCGTTAGCGTGTTACCTACTGCAGGCTGTAGCCCTCTCCTGGATTAAAAAATGCTAATGCTGAGCTGTTATCAATGGCTAGTTAGCTAGTTTAGTATTGCAGTGAGTTCAGAAAATAGGGTACATGTTATTTGGGTTTATTTTCTTGAAGGATTCTTATAGTCAAGGCAAGAAGAGCTTTTTGCTTACACTGGTTCATGCTAATTTCAACAAGATAAACTAGGCAAACCTAGTTTTGCTGGACCGCTAGGCTGCACGCTCCGTCCTCTGCAACTTTTGGTAAATAATGCCGGGGTGAAGCAGCCATTTTAAAAGTGAAGAGGACACTTGTCTGGCTATTACTTTTGGTTTAAAACGGCACTGCCTTTTAAAGGAACTGAATGAAAGTAAAGTGGAAACAGCATATGTCGTTATATGGTTTTTATCTGAAAAATAAAATGATTTCATCTGGACGCATTTTACGGATATTCTAACGTGAAACACATCTTAATGCAAGGTGTAAACAGCCTGAAGATGGCAGCATACTTCAAACGAAAACAATGTTTTGTAGCTAAATGTCTTTTTGACTAAACCAATGAGACGGGGTGCGCTGCTTGCTGAACAGTACACCTTTGCTCTAGGTCTTTGTTCAGAGACTTTGTTATCCCCTTGAATGTGATTGGCCCGCTGCACAAAGAGGGCTTCTAGCAGTGCTGAGCTAGAGTTCTTTTTAGGTTATGTATAATTTGTTTTCATTTAGTTCTCTAGTTGTTTGACGTATTTACTGTCGGCTTTATTCTGCTTGTACTTCAGTTCTCTAAGCCTGGTTCATATATAGACACCGGTGGACATAATCTTGAAACACTAATTTATATATCTTTACATTTTTATACAATTTATATATCTGTCTTGTAAAATGTTTGTGATTTTGTTGCTGAATGTGTTAAGTACCTTAAACTGATCATATGTTTATAGATTACTCAATGCTGTGTATGTATTTCTTCCATGCTATTACATTAGCATTAGGCACATACAAGGAAACATCATGTTGGATTGTATCAACGCTAACCTCTGCAACTCCTCCATATTAAGCTATCTAAACGAATTTGAAAATGATTTCAGGCAACAACCTTATGCATTGATGATGATTTCATGTGCTACAGGTGTGCATTGCGGAACGTGACAAGGCCAGTGCACCACTCAGTGGTTTTGTCTAGACTGAACTGCATGCACTCTCAGGGCTCTCATGTATAAACCTCTTTCGTCCCTTTTCTGTGTGCAGTCATTCATTTAAAGTATTCAATAAAGTGTTTGAGAAACATCAGAATGTGATGTTTTCTGCATTTATTTCAATGTAAAATATAACCGCTGTCAGAACAGGACCTTTTTTCGACATAATATGAAAATGGCAGTTGCTGTTTACATCAGAAACAGCAGGCGAATGAATTATTAGAAATGCTCCTCAAGATAGATTAAAGGTAAACGTCCTGTAAAGTTACTTTTTGTTTTTTAGAATTAATAAAAATTAGTCACCTTGCATGTTTAAGTATGGTAGTAACTTCAGGCTTCTGCAGATGCCACTGCATGAGGATGATTGGGCTATAAATACCTGCAGGTTGTGTGGCAGGATTCATAGATTGAGAGAAGGTGGTACAGTGCAGTGAATGTCTCGTAGTTGGAAAATGAGTTACATTCAATTGTGAGAAGCTTTATTAACAGTGGTACCTCCACTGTCTAAGCGTTACATTTCCATTGACTTTTCTGAACTTCCACATAATTCAATTGTTGAGATGTAAATAATGTCATTGAGTGGTTTGATGTGCAATCCTCTGTTCTAGAGAAACTTGCTGACTTTAAGCTGTCTTTACGCTGGTGGTGATGGGAAACAGGGGTTGTGATGTCCACAACACAGATTTTATATTTTGCATAAAATATTTTTTAAAAAGTTATATAAAGTATTCTTTGGTGAATTACCTTACAATGCCCTATGGGTAGTTTTAAGCCAAAAGCTTATCTCTTAAAACTACTAGAACACAATATCTCAGGTATCAGGCAGCATATTCAAAATCATTTCACAAAATAACTATTTGTAAGGTAACTTTTAGAGGCCTTAAAATCTTCACATGTGTGGTTCCTATCACCACCACTGTGAACAATTATGACAGCTATGACAATTATGTTTTCCTGGGATGGAGCAATTCACACTGAACCACTGTGAATACTATGTTTACATCTTAATCATTTAATTATGCAAAAAAAAATAAAAAATAATAAAGTAAAATAGTGGCATCCTACAGTGTGGGTTATATTTTCACTAATGGCTAAAATATGTAGGGCTGCACTAATTGTGCAATCATTAACTTAATATGGCTTTTACAGCTAGGAGTCAATTAAAACAGATTTTCCAATTGTGCTGCAGCATTTAAAAACTTAGCATTAACTTGGAGTTAATTTAGTTTGCTAACCTTAAGGTTTTACTTGTTAGAGGCAAAAACAATCACTTCTGTTTTATCCTTGTTGGATGTACATTTACTGGCCACTTTATTAGAAACACCTATCTTGTTGGTCCACTAGGTATACAGTTAGAAACTGTGGCTCAGTTTAGTGTTAGCTGTCTTTAAGCCCTTCATCAGTGGTGAGTTCTGACCACATTACCACTGCTGACAGGATATTTTGATTGAAAGGCAGTTTTCACCCCAGCATTGCTAGCTTGTTACCTACTGCAAGCTGTAGCCCTAATCATAATAATCACACACACACACACACACACATTTTCTAAGCTGCTTATCCTTCTGGGTTGCGGGGGGAGCTGGAGCCTATCCCAACAGTCATTTCTCTTTCACAGAGAGGAGAAATATGGCCATCTGTGTACCTCAGAAGAGGAAAAACTGTGAAGTCAATGAAATGGGGATCCAGTCAGTGGCACTACAGTAGATTAAATTCTATCCCTGTGTCTGAACTCTAGCTGACATCACCAGGAGCCTTAATAGGAATGTGCTTATAGTGATTGCAGAGCTGAGGAAAAGCACCCATCTCCACAGTGATGTATTAATGGAGATACATTTAACTCAAACAATACTGAGGGACACCAAACTGTGACACCAAATGCTATAAAATGCCAGGTTATCTCCAGCCTTATCAAGTGGACCATATTAGTGTGCACATGTACACCAAAACTGGAATTTGCATTCTAGTGCAGCACTTCAGACAAAAAAGATTCAGTGACCATGTACTTGGATGCAACTGGTGGTGTTGTCTCCAAGATTCCAAACCAAGCGAAACGTGTGCTGTATTACTCACTCACCATTTACATATTTGAACATTAGAATAACAAATGTCCATCCCTAGTGATAAAACTCTGCTACTCTGTTCTGCTGCACTAGCAAGCTGTGTTCTCATTGTCTTTTGTTCCACGCAGCTCGCTCTTGATTTAACACACACAGTTGGCCAAAAAAGAGCTGACAAGGAGCTACTAAAGCTCCCTCAGCTCGCACGGCAAGCAAGAACACACACTCACATGAGATTCAAGTTTAGCTAACACTGTGTAGCAGAGAGGCCAGTGCTGAGTCCTCTAGATTAATGGCGAGCTACACTCCTTGTTTTAGCAAAGTTCGTCAGTCAGTCAGTCAGTCAGTCAGTGAGTAAGTAAGCAAAAATGGCTCTTCTAGCAAAAAGAGCAATGTCAGTCTACACACACACACACACACACACACCTTCTAAGCTGCTTATCCTTCCAGGTCGTGGGGGGAGCTGGAGCCTATCCCAGCAGTCATTGGGAGGAAGGCAGGATACACCCTGGACAGGACGCCAGTCCATTGCAAGGTAGACACACAGACATATACATTCACACACCCACACTCACGACTAGGGGCAATTTAGTATGTCCAATAGGCCCGACTGCATGTCTTTGGACTGTGGGAGGAAACCATGCAGAGACTTATGAAACTTATGGGCAAAAAGTGGAACAGTTTCTTGTAAAATGTCTCTCAATGTTCGACTTTTTACGAGGCTGAAGTCAGCTTCTCGTTCACCAGCTTCTTGTTTGAATTTTCCTGTTCCACTTTAAATGTTGCCTGAGGGGCCAGAATGTAACTGCTGCACCATTTAAGGTGGAACGGGAGAATTCAAACAGGAAACTGACTTCAGCTTTATGACTTTATAGTGTTTGACAGTTTCTTGTTGCAGATTAAACACATCAGGAAATCAGCTGGAGTGACTATAAATGCAAATAAATCCATCCATTTCCGTTTGTGACTAGCTAGGCAAGATTGTTGTCTGTGTTGCTATGGTCAACAACAGTCTAAGCACCAATCCTAGGGTGAATTAGCAGTTCTACATTAACTCCAGCCTTTTAGAACATTTATTGTTAAAGCTGTGTTGAATGATCAGAGTTTTATTTTACTGCAAAGGAGGATTATTTTATTTTTACCTACAAATCTGATTCTGCTGTGGAGCCACAACAGCGCAGTAAAAGAGCTGTAATGCGGCTCCGGAGACACATGTTGCTGACCCCTGGTGTAAGGGTTGTGCAATCTCAAAAATAGTTGACTGTGTGAAGTAAATGCTGAGGTACTAAAAACGTATTAAAAAGTATTGAATTTGATGTTAAATTTGTACAGCAACCTTGTAAAAGGCGAAGTATTTGTTTGATCATGGAATTCAAAATGATTTTTTTTGCTTATTAAAAAATGAAAAGTTATTAAAAGAGGAAAGTGAGTTTAAAAAGCAAAAATAGCAGCTTTGTTGCCTCAGATTAAAGGGATAACACATTATGCTCATACATTCTGATGAATGAGTGCCCCAGAAGCCAAGACACAACATCTATATTAAACTGTATCCACTTATACTGTTTTGTGTCTGTGCTGTTATCTGGTGTCGACCAGAGGAGGATGGGTTCCTCTATTTGAGTCTGGTTCCTCTCAAGGTTTCTTCCTCCTGTTGAGGGAGTTTTTCCTTGCCACTGTCGCCAAGGCTTGCTCACTGGGGGTGTGGCTGCTTTGTGACAACATCTGTTGTAAAAGGCGCTATATAAATAAATTTGACTTGACTTGACTTGAATCTACAGCCCTATTGCCAGGAATAGCCTACACCTTTCATTTCCCATAATAAAGGAATTTTAGGAATGTCTGGAAAATGAAAGCATGCATTCCATAGATTGATCATCAACGGGCACAGATAGTATAGAATGTAGGTGGTGACCTGGAGCTGTTTGGGTTAGTGGGGAAATACAGGTCCACACTGGCATGCTTAGTGTGCCTCGCCCCAACAGTAACAGGTTAGCAAAAGTGTGGGGTGGAACAGTCTGGAAATATGGAAAGAATGTTTTAAAACTGTTCCTTGAAAATTCTTGCAACTGTCAACATGGATTACTCATTGGATGCCTGTAAATAAATGGCAATACACACAGTTGTGCAAAGTATAGACAATGTTTTTGGCAGGGGTGTAGTCACTGGAAATCACCTGTATGAACAAAACTAAAGCCAAACATGATATTACATGAGGAAAAAAGTTTTGAGTGCTCATACTGATCACAGTGTGCTATGCTAGCATACATTTACACATCTGGACTGTGAACTGTGTAAGGAACAAGGTTTGCATTAAACCTTGCATTTCATGGTTAGACGATTATAAGGCTTCCTAGTTTATCTGTTTCCAGTAAAGTAGTTTAGAATCCCTGAAAGGCTGTGCAGAGTTTGTTTCTGTTTAATTAGGTCTATTTTTTTGGTTTGGCATTTAAAACCTACACAGATTACTTAATTTAGTTTAAATAACAGATAGATTACTCAATTAATAATGTAATTTTTAGTTACAGGCCTGGACCTTTGTAGATAATTAATAAACTCTTAACAGGGTATCAGTAACACATCAACAACATTCCAGTGAAATATCTTGAAGATGTACTGTTGATACATTACTTACATTAAGCAGATGTACTCATATGTTACATGAAGTAGACTTAATATTTTACTTTCATTAAGCAAAACCTAACCTTACCCAACCTTACTCCAAACCCAACCCTAATCTTAACCCCAACCCAAAACCTAATCCTAACACTGGCCCTAATCCTAACCCTCACCTTAATGTCTTCATAAACTTTCATTCTTTCATCTCTCCTTTAGATGTCTGTGCATGCAGACTGCTTGTACAAACATTAGTGAAAGAATGTGTCGCTCTCAGGAGCTCAGTGAACTCCAGCGTGGTACCATGATAGGATGCCACCTGTACAACAAGTCCAGTCGTGAAATTTCCTCACTACTAAACATTCCACAGTCAACTGTCAGTAGTATTATAATAAAGTAGAAGCGATTGGGAACGACAGCAACTCAGCACGAAGTGGTCGGCCAAGTAAAATGACTGAGCAGGGTCAGCGGATGCTGAGGCGCATAGTGCGCAGAGGTCACCAACTTTCTGCAATCGCTACAGACCTCCAAATTTCATGTGGCCTTCAGATTAGCTCAAGAACAGCGTAGAGAGCTTCATGGAATGCATCCAAGCCTTACATCACCAAGTGCAATGCAGAGCTCCACTTACTATATAGGTGCACTTTGTAGTTCTGCAATTACAGACTGTAGTCCATCTCTGCATACTTTGTTAGCCTCCTTAGCTTTGTTAGCTGCCCACAGGACGCTGTTGGCTGGATATTTTTGGTTAGTGGACTATTCTCAGTCCAGCAGTGACACTGAGGTGTTTAAAAACTCCAGCAGCACTGCTGTGTCTGATCCACTCAGACCAGATAAAATGGACAATGTGTGTAGAAATAAGGAGTTGGTCATAATGTTATGCCTGATGGGTGTGTGAAGTAATTAGTTACTCATTTTTGAGTAACTAATTACTTCAGTTCCAGTTCCTGAAGCTGCTAACTAACAATCAGTTCCCGTTCTGAGGCGGCCCGAGTGCATCACCAACATACAGCTCAGCAGGAACTGCGTTTAGAGCCGCTTCTGGAAACTTCAGAAAGCTTCAAAACGTGTTTGGTGAGTAATGCTTGTTTTTTCTGACCTACCAACAGTTCCAGATTTCAAATCTGATTCTAACTTGTTAAATTTGAACTCTTTATACAATTTTAAAAAATTAGCGTCACTTGTAACACTTGCTAACACTTAGCTAGTTAGCCGGTGTCTGCTATGTTAAGCTAGCGAGTCACCGTTTTTTGACTGTTTGCTCTCACAAAATAATGCAAGAAATTATAAAGTCAGTTAAAAAAGTAGTCTGTAAATATAAATTACCATAAAATGGGAACATCGTTGTCAAACTCATGTTCTAAATCTATTAAAACTGTGAGTTGCTATCTAAGTAAATTCAAGTTTAGCTAATGTTAGCAGGCTAACGGTAACTAACGTCCCTGTTGGAAGACAGGTTTGATTCCAACTAACTTGTGCTAAACCGTGACAAATTTCAAGAATACTGACAAAAATTTGAGCGTGTAAAGTCGAGTGAATGGTGTTGGAGTGACAGAAAAGCAGAAACTAATCAGGTTTTGTGATGTGTGGGGCTGCAGGCTAATGGCTACACACGCCATAGACAAGGTTTGGTGTTTCACTCACACGGGTTTAGAAGATAAAGCAGAAATCTTTAAAGGGAGAGATGTCGAGTAACTGGTGCTGGAGTTAAAACTTAAAGAGGGACTTCATTGAGTTCCAAAAATTCTGCATCATTAAATGGTTGCTATGTTCACAAAGTCATTCAGAGTGGTTTGGTGTGAAAGGCCCTGTTCTAGAGAAAGTCAAATGTTCAAATTGGTGGTGATAGCAACAGGTAACAGAATGAGACATGGAATAACCATTTTCTGTTATTTGTTTTCTATTTTCTATTTTTCTGCATTTGTCATTTGTTGCTTGAAACAAACAGATGAAAGATGGACGCACAAACTTGAATGTTTTGGTATAGAATGTTCAATAACTTTAAAGTGCTAAGCATCTGATTTACTGAGAAGGACTTGAATTGAATGCCAGGCATTGTGTTGCAAAAATATGCCATATGTATTGTTGCTGTCCAAAGAAAAACATGTATCTCCAAAATAGTGACTTTACAGGAGAGGGCAAAAACGTTCTTTACTTTCAATGTAAAGTAATGTAAAGAGCATGACGATTCTACTAAATATATATAAATTTTTTAAATTTCACAGAAATCATCAGATCTTCTCTGAAGCGCTTGAAGTCCCTGGGGGTTTCCTACTAATAATTATGGGCTCTATTTGTATAGTGTCAGTCTGTTGGCCTTAAGATAGGATTTTCCCACTATTCTTGCTCAGTTGCTATTTTGGTGGTAAGAAATTAACTTTCTTGTCCCGAATGGCGCGACATGGGGGAGTAGCAAAATCCACCAGGCAGTACTATTCTCAGGCCCACTTTGTTCCAAAGTCCACTTGCCTTACTGCTTCCTGAGGCCCAGTGTTAGCTCAGGCTGAAGGCCAAAGTGTTTCTTTTTTCCAAAAGTTCCAGAGCTAGTTTTGTGGCTGTGTACTATTAGATCATTCTACTTCACCACAAATTCAACTTCACACATCGACTAAATGATTTCTTTGGTCAGAAATAAGAGCCATTTCTATTGTGGCTATTAACCATCTCCATTGTGTCTGTGTGAATCAGACAATTGGTGTGCCATTATCCAGGATAGACTGTCATTATTCACAGAATTCCACAGATTTTTTAGCAATGTCTGCATAATTTAATGGTTGAGATGTATGCAAAGTCATTCAGATGAGATAAACACTCACCAGACACTCAGTAATACATCAATGATGTAGCAGCAGTGAATACATTCAGTAAATTACTGTCACAGTTTCCCCAAAGCCCCTCTGAGTGTGCCTGTTTCTTCTTCTGCGTCATAGCCATGTGCTTTTGTTTTTGTTTTGGTTTATTTGCTCCACCCTTTTCCCCACGTTCCCTATCAGGATTCCCTCTTGTTTGTAGTCCCTGTCTCCTACCTCTCCCAGATGCTTTCTATTGTTTGGGTTGAGATAAAGGTTAGGGTTAGGGCCAGGGTGAGGATTAGGATTAGGTTTAGGGTTGAGATTAAGGTGACAGGTGACAAAGCAAAAACCTGAATAAATAAATGGAGAAACCCCACAGCCTGCTGTTAATCAGAGCATCACTGCTGACCAGTTTCAGTTTCCATTTCCGAAACACTTTAACCAGTCTTCTGACAAATTGAGCTACTCTGTCGAAATGTCCTACAAAAGTGCATATTTGTAGGTGGCGCTCTACATAAATCTGTAGGTAGGATATTTTGATAGTCTAAATCACCCTATCAGGAATTGCTACCAGCATTGAAATTTATAGGTATGATAATTTGGTAGCCTAAATCTTTTTATCAGAAAATGTTATCAGCATTAAAAAAAATAATTAGGATAATCATCTTATCAGAGGGTACGTAATAATATTAAGCCAAGTCTGTAGTGAAACAACAGAAAAACACACTAAAACATTTGAAACATGTACGTAACTCAAAAACAGAATTCTGGGGGTCCCTGAAAACTGACGCTGAAGGAAAATTTAATGTTTCACTCAGAGAACAATAAGCTTCTATCTTTGGTATTCTTAGCTAACTAGGAATGCAACACTGGTCTGCCATAAGGCGGCGCTGTTGCAGATTGGTTCCAGTTGGTTCTTCATAGCCTAGCAACTGTAACTGTGCTTGGAATTCCTCTGAAAAAGCTTTACAATATGCCACAGCACACTTGTAATCTGAAAATTTGCCCAATTTCCAAAGAGATTAGTGGAAAGAATGAATTGTTACTCATTTCTCAAACCGAAGACACTAGAGGAGATGTGCAAGATCTCAATTAATGTGTGGAAGAGTGCATTACCAAACAAGAAAAGAGCATTTCCAGTAGAAGAATTGTTAAACCAAACACATTGTTGACATGTCGAAGCTAGCATCAGGGCCGCTATGGTGAGTGAGTGGGCAGCCAGCCAACATGGGACCCCCTGAATACCACACTGATAACACTATTCCGCCTAAAATTCCTCTGAATAACTAATGTTATTCCTTTTAGTAAAGAGCCACACCTTCAGCTCTGTCTCCACATGTCATCAATATTGAGGTAAACTCAGTCCTAACGGGAATTGTCATGGTGATTAGGCAAATAAGATTTCCGAGGACTCCTAAATTCAGTCCTAACTGGATTTGTCACAGCAAATGTCTCTGTGGCTTGTGAAAAAATGCTGAGCAGGCCCAGTTGATGTCAATTTTGGATCAAGATGGCAAGAGGAAAAGATCTAAGTTCCTTTGAAAGAGGATTCATTATTGGAGCACAGATGGTAGAAGCTGCAGTTACAAAGGCTGCTCCACTGGCTAATGTTTCAATAGGAACAATGACCAAAGTCTGCATTTAGATCTGAAGGAATCTAATTGGGGTAAAAAGTTGGAAATTGTGGTTGAAAATGTTCATTCAACATCGGTGATGCTCATGCATTGTTTAGGGAAAAACAGAAGAGCTGCTGTTCCAAAGTTGACTGAGGACATGCAGGACGTGATCAGACTGTGTCAACAAGAACAGTCCACCCATAACTACTCAGAGAGAGATAATACGATAGGGCTGCTGTAAATAGACCAGCAGGGGTTGAGAGCACTGGTACAAACAGATGGGTGGAAAAATGATTGCAGTCTGATGAGTCACTACATTCTCAATGAGTAGGCAAACACAAGTGTGATGTAACCTGGATTTTCCCCACTTTAAATAGGATATATTTGGGTAAAGTTTATATATTGACGAGTATCTCCATGATTGGATAAAAAAAAAAAACATGTTTTAAGCCAAAACTTTAACTCAAAACTATTTCCTACTATGTATCAAACCTCAGGTAGCATATTTGTAACCAATATATTTGTAATTACTTTCTGTGAAGTAACTTTTAGATGCATTAAACTCCTCAGACATCAGGGGCTGTATTACAGAAACATCCTCTGTTTTTGTCTTAAGTTAAGATCTGACGGGTCAGGATAGGATTTTAAATTTACATAATTTAGGAATTTTATTTTATCTCACAGCGTCTTATCTCAAGTTAGGAAATCTTAACCTACTCAATCAAAGTGGACAATCAACTGTTATGCCGGGATCAGACTACACAATATTTTTGTCTTTCATGATGGTCACTATGTCAGATTAGGCAATCATGGTGCCAAAAATTCGTACCGTGTCTTGGTCGGATAACTGGCAACACTACAAGTTCACGTCCTTGTGTGAGTTCATAGGCCGTCAGGGAGTTGGGTGTTAAGAAGTTGTCAGTCATGGCTACAGAAGTGCTATGTGTAATACTGGTGCTTTTGTGTTCTGACAAGAAAAAAAGGTCCCACTGTATATAGAGTGTCTCTAAAAACTGTGTAGTTACACATGAATAACATTCACTGTAACTACTGGTGATTTAACCAATGTTACAGATAGATTACAGAAGTACAGCCTATGTAATTACATACATAGCCTATGTACAGCCTATGTAATTACATACTTAGTTGTGAACTTCAGTGTTGCCACATGTAGTTACACAAGTGTATCTTTTTGATACACTAGAGATCAGAAGTCTTTTCCAGCAGTAAAAGAAAATATGTTTTACATAACATTTATGTTTTATATAATTACTGTGGAATAACTGTGTTGTAACAAGGTAACCTAATCACATCTCATTGATTAATACCATTCTGTAATTAAACTATACCTATATAACAGCTACACAGGAACTTTCCTGTAGTGTTAATGTTACACTTTAAAATAAGTGGACAGCTCCTGTGTAGTTTTATGTAGGTAAGATAGTGGTAATGTAGACATAGCTTTGGGTTTAATGCAACACATTTAATTAATGTTATGAAGTTACATTTTAATATAAGGGGACATCTGCTGCACTGTCACATTACAGAATGGTTTAAAGTTGAAACTGGTTGCAGTGTCACAGCACTAGCAACATAAATGCTAGCTAAATGTCAGGAAAGCTGGCAGATACAGTGTAAATAATGTCTTAATGTAAGTTATTACATACTTCCTTTTACTGCTGAAAAAAAGTTCTGAAAAAACTGCTGTTCCAGTCTGATTATAAATGTAATTACATTTGTTATTACCCTTGTGTAATTACATGAGAAACTGAGGTTGATACACATATGTAATTACATAAGGTGATCTCTATAATCCATCTGTAACAGTGACTAAATCATTAGTAGTTACATTGTTGTTGCATATGTTGTTCACATGTAACTACACAGTTATTAGAGATATATAATACAAAGCGGGACCAAAAAAGAAAAGAAAGATAAAATGACTGTGGACCTGTTCCTGGAGTCACCAAGAGGACAGTATGGGCTGTATATCCTTGAACAAGAACTGGTGTTAACGAATGTGTTAACATGTCACAAACAGTTTCGCTTCAGGTTTCAGATTGCGGTTGCAGTGAGCTACAGTTTGTATCTCATGTGATTAGTGCTGCTGATAGCATTTTGGTAACATGTTTGTAGTGGAGCTTCATGTTGTAGCACTGTTAAATCCTATGTGGATGATGTTATTGTGATATATGATCTGTGGCTCATTGTTCCACCTGACAGCTGCAAATGCAGCATCCCTTTTTATCTTTGCTGTGTTTACATGTGCGCCAGAGAGCACTCTGTCATACTATTGGTCAACATCAAGGAACACATCGTTGGAGTCGCCAAATTTGGCAGAAAAATACTAAAAATTCTGACATACTTCTTGTCCTGTCATAATTCTTTTCATGGGGCGTCCCAGATGCCACGTCGCCGTTCTTCATTTATGTCACACTACAAGACCCATTCCTCATTTTCGTTGCTTATGTTTGGGCTCGACATTAGAAATTTGTGTGCTACAACAAAATCGTGTCAAAATTGGGCCGAATTCGTGTAGTTTGATCCAGGCATTACCAAACAAGCACACAGCTGAAATGTAAACATGTAAACAAAGTAATGTAAAAAAGTCACAGCTACCGTAACCTAAATTTAAAAATGTCAAAACAAAAGTGCAATAAACTGGAAGTTATGAATATTGTAACAGCGCCGCCCTGCTTTGTATTAGAACATCGCCGCTCCGCAGTTTCAGTTTCCATTTCCCCAAATGCTTTAGCCAACCACACTAACATAATTCCTCCTAACAAACAGACATACATTCAACTTTCTACTCATTATTCACCACCATCACTGTAATATTTTATTTGACAGGTTTTCATCAACATTAACGCACAAAGTTAATAAGAGATGGAGATCATGTTTGCAGTGTCTTGGGTTTTTAAAATGGAAAGTTAGAAAAGAAAAGCATCTTACAAATGAAAGCACCATTTTCTATAAATATATGCTATATTAATGTAAATAAATATAAGTAAATGTAATGTCATTATACTAGTAGTGAATTAGGCTGCTTGTCACATAGCATTTCACAAACTACTCTGAATAGCTTTGTTTCCATCTTAAACATTAATTATGCAGACATTTCAAAAAAATCGATGGAATTCCCTTTTAACGAACTGTGTGTGTTAAAGCAGAGAACAGCAGTAAAATATGCAGGACAGTGGGCCTCCAGGACCAGCACTGGGAAACGCAAGAGAATGGTACAGACCCAAATGCTTGATCCCTACAGTAAAACATTTCTATTCTGGTCTCTTTCAGGATGACAGAACCCCCATCCTCAGGGCATGATGAGCATGAAAATGATAGAATTGGCCTTTGCAGTCATCTGGGCTGATATATTAGACAGTGCTCTCCATCACCATCATCAAAATACCAAATGAATGAATGTCTTTTTAAAAGAATGGTGTTCCGACCTGTGCTCAGCCGTGTCCTCGGTTCTAGCTAGTTCTAACTGATGCTCAAATAACACGAGTTTAAGGAATAAAGACCCTGAGAGCACAAAATCAAGTGACTGTTGTTGGACTGGCAGCCAGAATCAAACATGTTCTGTAGCATTTAGCCTGTTAGCTGTTGCTGAGCCACTCTTGTGTGTAGTTTTCTTCAGCAGCACAGCAGATGGAAAAAGAAACCATGACCGTTCTCACAAGTCAACACCAGCACGGAATGGCCCTACTGTGGATAAAAGGCCTTTGTGTTACTGAATAACGGCTAATTGTCAAAGTGGGTCTGTGTTAGGCTTAATATTTCATTAATATAAACTCTGCTGCTAGATGTAAAGTAATAAATTGCTAACTTTCATGTATGAATGCTTATATAATCAGCTGCTAGAATGTCTATCTTTAATAAGGTGGGACTCCAGCACTGTATAAATTTTAAGGGTCAGTTCATAAAGGAAGAACAGTAGCCAGGGGTTTTACAACTGGGCTGAATGAACACACAGATGCATCAAACTTTTGAGGTTGCTGTCTGGCTGGCTTAACTCCACCTTACCTAACATTGTTGGAAATCCACCCCAGAGCAGTTGGACAGTGGGCAAATTCCTATTGGGCACGGTAAAATGGGTCAGCATGTGGAGCTTTCTGCTACCGCATTCTTTATTATTATATTAAAGAAGCACCATGCTGCTTTTTGTTGTTGTAGTTGATGCACTGTGATACTTTTAAGCAAGCATGCACATACATTCAGCAATCTGCATCACAAAGGGCTTGTTTTTCATTTGTTATATCAGAGAAAAACCATCAGAATATTCAGTCTAAACAATGTATCATAGGAAAATTATGTCTTTTTGGCCAAAATGAAGTGATCCCAGCTCCAGTCCTGTAACCCCTGCTCTGCATAACTGTGGTTTGCCTGGTTAAAATACCTGATATTTTTAGCCAATTTATCCCTTCTTGAGCTGAACTTGGTGTGAACAGCAGAGGAAAAGACTAAACTATACAGTGCAGGGGCTCCAGGCCTGGAGTCTGAAAACACTGAATTAAAGGTCTCGTCATTCTCGGCTTCTGTCACGTCTTGCTGGTGAATCATTCACAAAGCACAGCAAATTGAAGGCATCGTGATAGTGCAGCCACTTCTTCAAAATGGTGGCGACTATACAGTGTGAAGTCACGCGAAACGAGAGAATAACTCAAAATTGTATTAATGTAAACCAAAATTTCAAAGTTGTCCATCTTTATTAGATCATATTCTTTACCAGCTAATTGCAAGAGCAGCATTGAGAAATCACACTGGGCTTCATTCACCAACTATTCTTAGGAAAAAAAAAGTGCTCCTATGTGGTCAGTGGAGCTGATAAAATGGACACAATGTATTACGCTGGAATCAAAACCTTTTTTGCCTCAACTTTGAAGTGTTAAGTGCCATCGCAGTGCAGATAAACATTCTGTGGGAATGTCTTATGTGATCTCTTGCCCTGTAGCTCTTCCGCCTGAGCTTGGCATCTAGTCTCCTCCTCAATTGTTGTCTTTTAAAATGTCTTGCTGCTGAATCCTTGGTCTGATTAATTTTGTTTGACACTTGTTGAGATATATCATAGCTCTTATGTATGAGCTGGAATGTTCTGTGGGCCAGGTGATTAATCGATTTTACTCATCAAGCAAAAACATCATGTTTTACTCGAAAACATGATGTATTTGCTTTTTTGCTCAACTTGCTAAGCTGCTTGAGCCATCATTTCTTAATGCTTGTACACTATTTTTGATTCTGTTTGATACGACATCATGTTTACTATCATCTTATGCCTTGATGACTTTTTAGACTCACATTTCCAATGTTCCAATTGGCAGATCTTAACTCTGATACAAGATATCAACTTTAAAGTAACAGATTTAGGCCTAGATGAAATGGCTGGGCCTAACTGAGCAGCTAATAGTGGTGTGGGCCTAATTCAAACACCACAGTCAAGAGGCTCTCAAGTCCAGCCAGGACTCCAGAGCCGCATAGGCTTGAAACTAAAGGGGAGGGGGGCGGAAGCCCAATATGATGATGACAAAATTGAACACTGGGTCCTGTGTTATGTCCCTGTAAAAAAATGTCCTGCATAAATTTTCTGACAAAATTATTGCCATCGCTTGATGACTTTTCTAACTTTTCATCATGTTCAATATTAGATTCCTCACTCTGAATAAACTGTAAAGCTTTGCAGTAATATAAGAAATTACAAGTATTACATTAAAAGCTTATAAGGCAATGACATATAGAAAATGTACTGGCAAATTAAAAAGATGAATACCAAAAGAGATAAAACTAAAATTCAACATTAAGTAACAGAGATACATTTTTCAATGTTTTTCAGAAGAGCTTGACTGTCTAATAAAAGGTGGAATTGAATTCCCCAGTTTAGAAGCATAATAATATAATGATATAAAGAGTCTTTTTTAAAATACATTTTCTGTAATTTACGGAAGGTATTTGCAGAAGGTCAGTATCTGCTGATCTAAGATCACGTGCTGGAGCATCAACAGACAGACAATCTGTGATATGAACGGGAATTTTTTTTTTTGCTATGAATGGTAATCTGATTTTGGGAATGGTATCACTGGTATCACTGACTGCTGGACTGGCCATTTTCGCGTTTTCATGGTTGATGGGGAAATTTTTTTTCAAAAATGCTGCTGGTGTGGACAAAGATTTTTTTGAAAATGGAAGGAGAAAATTATGCTTATAATAATATCTGGACACATTTGAACAAGGCCTCAGTCAGCACTGTACCTAATGAAGAAATTCACTCACTTAATAGGGGCAACAATGACTACCTCCACTGTTTATGCCGGTGTTTTTGGTATCTGTGAACACTCTGCATTCATTACTGATAGCATCCACAACCAACGCCATGAATAGCTGCAGGATGTGTGATGCAGTCATCATATACATACACTGTAAAAGTATAAGTATAACACACCCTGAAGGTTAACTACTCATCAGCCTGGTATTTGTCAGGCCCCTTATTGCTGGATGTAACTCATCTGTTTTATGACTCAGCTCTCAAGCTGTCTGCTCTGCCAGTGCATCACTTTCTTCTAACATTTTTCAGTTCAGTTCAGTTTTTTGCAGCACATATTCCACAAAGCAGCATTACAGAAGTACAGAGTCAGTTCTCAACTGGACAAACTAGCAGCAACCGTGGATAAGGAGAAGCCCCATATACAAGCAAGAGGCAGAACATTTTGAGGAAAGCCATGACGCAGGCTGTCACACTCAGCACAGGAAAGCTCTGTAACCAATGTGAACAGTCAGCCAAAGGCCACACTTAGATGTTCATGAGGTGACCGAGAGTTCATGTGACAGTTTTTCATGAGGATATGTTCATATTCCTTGGGGTTTAAATGAAGGCAAGCACACAGAGAGGCCATAAAAAAATAAAGGGGCACTGCCCCAGTGACAGTTTACTACCTGTGCAATCTGGCAACGCTGCTGTATTTATACTACATAGAGCTGTAATTATAATTATTAATTTCTTCCCAATTTAAATGCATAAACATTATGCACCAAAATAAATATAACTGGCGAAAAGAAGCCGAATCACTGGAAAATGTATTTTTAACTACAAAGTAGAACAGTAAATATCAGCCTGGTAACAGTGAAACACATGGGCTATGTGGGCTGCTTTCACTGTTTTCTTTGGAGGCTTAGTTGGAACAGCGTGTTAAAGCTGAGGAGGCCGTACTTTAGTCTGAATAGCTCTCACTGGGATGTTTATATGCTCCTAAACAGATCTATATTACAGACATCAAGAGGGTGGCTGAGATAACGTAGGTGCGAATTCTGTGATATGAACTCACGACTCCGAAATCAAAAACTTCTTCAGGTAGAACAGCTTTCAGGGTGAATCTTGAGAAACATCTGTCCGATGGCTGGAATAATTTGCAGATTATGTTTAATGTGAATATGAGAAGTTGGCTGAAAGCCTGTTTTACTACAGAAAAATCAAACGTCTCAGCTTGTTTCAGGTTATGAAGCTCAGTACTGTTTTATTAAAAATCTTTTAGCTTGTTTGTTATGTGCTGTGTTATATGTTGGAAAAGAACATTTTGTCAGCCTTGTGACCGGAAGGTTGCCGGTTCGATCCCCTAAGCTGACAGTTGACAGATGCTCCCTGGGCGCTGTGGATAGGGCTGCACACCGCTCCAGGCAAGTGTGCTCACTGCCCCCTAGAGTGTGTGTTCACCAGTGTGTATGTGGTGTTTCACTGCATGGATGAGTAAAATGTGGAGGTGAAATTTCCCCATTGTGGGACTAATAAGGGTCACTTAATATTTAAATTCAGATCTGAAAAAAAAACCTCTGTTATTGTCTCACCCAAAGCCCAAAGAACCTCTGAAGAATTACTAATAAATCTGTGCGACTTTGGCTCCATCTAGTGCAGAGCACAGTTAAAACATCATAAAACCTCTTAAAAATTAATAATAATATTAGGTTACTAAAACTAACAATTTACATACTCAACTGAACATGTGCAGATTATCAAAAAGAGTGATTTTGATCATGTTGAGTCTTCTGCCATGTCAGTTAAAGTCAGTCCTTTTACTCCCTTCCAAACATTGTGAAACGCCCCCAAATCTAAATCTACACCTCTGCTACTGCATGACTTCATGCAAGATTTTCTACACTGAGCTAAAAGTTTGACAGACACAGCAGCGTTACTAAGGGAGGAAGGAGAGCCAGTGATAAGCAGCATTCACTGAAAGGCAGGTATGAATTAAGTTCTCTGATGGATGAAGGGAAGGAAAGCCACTTTTCTGGATTTTTACTTGTGAGCTTGTCGGCTATGGTGGCATCATCTGAGTGAATAAAATCCAGAAAGAAAAATGAATGTGCAATTAAGACACTGGCCCCTAATCATCAAAGTTGTGGACATTCAAATTAGATCGTAAAATAAGCGCTTGCAAATTTTCACAATTTTTCTTGTGCATCAGTTTCATTGCTGGCATATCTGTTCAATCAAACTCACATTTGGTAGGACTGTGTGTAAATTTGAGGGTAATAATTTAACAAGGTTCAATACCAGTAATAAGAATAAAATAGAAAACAACAATAACACTAATACTTTGTGCCGATGGCAATCAAGTGCAAAAGTAGATGGACTTATTTTACATGCACATGGTATAAATGCTACAACTAATCCATGTTCTATTTAAAGACACATTACATTGTGCTTTTGATTTAAATTGCCCAAAAACAAGCTATACAAAACACAGCTAGTGCAGAAACGTCTCTTACACTGCAATAATTTTAAGAAAATATACACCACACAATCACATCATTCTGCCTTCTTAAAAAAAAAATAAGGGTTTTTGTTTATCTCACCTTTTAGAGTTTCCAGACATCGTAATTTTAACACTATACAGTTTGGTCAGTAGGGGGAGCAGTGCACTCACTGTTCAACCTCAAACTCTGCCTATGAGCACAGCCAATCACTGAAGCTGATGCAACTCTGAAGAGGGGCCAGTGTCTTGCAGCTAAGCTTCTAGTTTGCTATATTGTGAATGGGAGCTAAAGTTCAGGGAGCACTTGTTCTAAAATGGTTATTTGTTTTTGCTTAGATTTGATATGACTGTTAGTGCTGTTGCCTCACAGCAAGAAGGGCCTGGGTTTGATTCCCTGGCTGGGCGACCAGTGTCCTTTATGTGTGGAGTTTGCATGTTCTCCCCGTGTCTGCGTGGGTTTCCTCTGGGTTCTCTGGTTTCCTCCCACAGTCCAAAAACATGCAGTCAGGCCAGTTGGACACGCTAAATTGCCCCTAGGTGTGAGTGTGGGTGTGAATATATATGTCTGTCTGTCTGCCCTGCGATGGAGTGGTGACCTGTCCAGGGTGTATCCTGCCTTCCACCCAATGACCGCTGGGATAGGCTCCAGCTCCCCCCTGCGACACAGAAGCGGCTTAGAAGATTTGTGTGTGTGTGTGTGTGACATGACTATAATGACTCAATTCAATCATAAGTAAACTACTGTTAAGGTGAAATTCTGCACAGTCTGAGTTTGTGAAGAATGTGAGGACATAAGTGCAATAGCTGTTTAACTCTTGGATGATGGACTGAGTTTGGCCAAAGACTCTTTTATTAGCAGGTTTGTTCTGATGCTCGTGTCATCAGAGAGACTATTAAGTTTAAGCATTAAATTAGTAAATTTTGAAGAAAAAGAAAAATGTTTTCTCTGAGTTGAATGGGAGAAAGTTACTCGACATGCAGTCTTTTATGTCTTTTACACAGTCCTCAATCTTATTAAGTTGAAGTTTATCATCTGGTTGATATAATTGTGTGTCATCAGTGTAGCAGTGGAAATTGATGCCGTGTTTACTGATAATGGTTCCCAGTGGTAGCATACATAATGTGAATAATAGAGGTCCTAAAACCGAGCCTTGTGGAACACCATATTTTACTTTTGCAAGAACAGCTGATTCGCCATTTACGTTTACAAACTGATAGCGATCGGTCAAGTCAGATCTGAATCAGTAAAGAGCTATTCCTGTTACTCCAACATGGTTTTCTAGTCTATCTAGTAAGAAAGAGTGGTCTATCCAACCAAATGCTGCCCTAAGATCAAGGAGAACTAGCAAAGCTACATTTCCTTGGTCAGAGAATAATAAGAGATCGTTTACAATTTTCACTAGTGCTGTCTCTGTAGTATGATGAGGCCTAAAACCAGATTTTTTATGTATGTGATTCCTATGCGAATAGAAAATTAGTTCTTGTGCCAAAGCTTTTTCCAAGATCTTAGATATGAAGAGAATAGGTCTATAATTTGATAGCTTGCAGGGATCAAGCTTAGGTTTCTTAATCAGAGGTCTAAGTTACTGCTAGTTTAAGAGTTTTTGGGATATAGCCAAGGCTAAGAGAGGAGTTTATTGTTGACAGAATAGGCTTGGTTATTACTGGCAAAATTTCTTTGAGTAAACCTGTAGGAATTGGATCTAATATGCAAGTAGAAGATTTTGCGGAGGAAATAATTTTAACTATCTTAGTTTGTTGAATTAAGGTAAATGATTCCAGCCTCTCTGCAGTAGTTACAATATTCTCAAGATCTGGATTGGCTTTGTAAGGCAGCAGGTTTGTAGAGTTTAACTGTGCATTCTGAATTTTCTGCCTAATTGTTTCAATTTTATCATTGAAGAAATTCATAAAATCATTGCTGCTATAGGCTGATGGCATCTGAGGTTCAGTAGCTGTTTGGTTCTTAGTCAGTTTAGAAATTGTGCTAAATAATTATCTGGGATTATTCTTATTATTTTCAATGAGAGAGGAGAGATAAGCTGCAGTAAATGATCTTCTGTAGTCTATAAGGCAGTCCTTCCAGGCAGACAGGAATTCTTCTAGTTCATTCAGGCACCATTTTCACTCTAATTGTCTGACTGTCTGTTTCAAAGCTTGAGTATGATCATTGTACCATGCGGGAAGCTTTTTCTGCCTTATTATTTTACTTTTTAATGGATCCACATTATCTAGAGAAGAACAAAAAGTATCCTCTAAGCACTTGGTCATAATATCTAATTCAGTAGGATTAGACAGACAGCTGACAGAAGCTGATACCTGTGGGAGGTTTCTGACCTGTAACACATTGAAAACATTTAGCGCATTATGAAACAAAAAATACAAGAAAGGAGACCCTGAACTGTTGAGCAGCTGAAATGCTATATCAAGCAAGAACGGGAAAATATTTTACTGTCAAAACTACAGCAGTTGGTCTCCTTAGTTCCCAAACACTTACGATGTGTTGTTAAAAGAAAAGGTGATGAAAAACCGTGGTAAACATGACCGTGCCCCAATTATTTGGAATGTATTGTTGGCATCAAAATGGGCGTATATTTTTCAAAAAACAACAAAAATTCTCAGTTTCAACATTTGATTTGTTGTTTTTGTACTTTTTTCAATTAAATATAGAGTTTAAATGATTGGCACATCATTGCATTCTATTTTTATTTGCATTCTGCATGGCGTCCCAACTTTTTTGTAAATAGGGTTGTAGTTTAATCAGATGTGCTGTCCCTGACAATGAGTGTGTTTACATGCTCTCAATAATCCAGTCAAAATCGGATTTCTGCCGTTATTTGATTATTTAAACGTCATGTAAAGAGCATACGATTTCTTAGATGAGAGTAAGGTCTAGAAATCTGTGTAAACTCTTGCAAACTCTTCGTATTTCTTCCAGATTTCTCAGTCTGCACATGTGCGACAAGTAAAAAGTAAAGGGATCTGCAATTTAACTTGCCAGCAACACATTTCAAAAAAGTTGGGACCGGGAGAAGTTTAGCAATGTCCTTCATCATCTCCTCTTTTAACAACACTCTGAAAGCTTTTGGGACCTGATGAGACCAACTGCTGTAGTTTTGAAAGAGAAATGTTTTCCTGTTCTTGTTTGATATAGAACTTGAGCTGCTCAACAGTTCAGGGTCTCCTTTGTCAAATTTTTCCTTCCCTGAAAAAGACATCATCTGAACAGCAGCATATGTTGCTCCAAAATCTGTATATATAGTTCAACATTAATGGTGCCTTCACAAATGTACAAGTCACCCATGCCATGCTCACTAATGTACCCACATACCGTCATGCACTGTGGATGCAGTGATGAGCTGTTTTCACAGACAGTGGCTTTCAGAAGTGTTTCTGAGCCCATGCAGTGATTTCCACTCATGTGATGTCTGTTTTTAATGCAGTGCTGCATGAAAGCCTGAAGATCACAGCCAGCCAGTACTAGTTTTTGACCTCATTCCTTGAATACAGATATTTCTCCAGATACTGTGAATCTTTTAATGATATTATGTACCATAGAGTTCTTTGCCATTTTACGTTGAGAAACGTCATTCATAAACTGTTGCACTATTTCCCCATGCTGTCATGGTGAACCCTCCTCATCTTTACTTTACATTTTGCAGAGCATCCCAACTTTTTTTGAAATGGGATTGTAGTGGGATTGCTGGAAAGTAGATTGCTATACCTAACATCAGAGCTGCCATGTGCTTCCTGGAGGGAAAGTTCGAGTGGACTGCATGCAATGTGAGTGACTTGACCTGTTGCTAATTAACCTAAATAGTTGTGAGGTGTTCCACCAAGTGTTTTTTTTTTTAGCATTACACAACTTTACTTTTCTTTTGTTGCCCCATTCCTTTTTTGATTTCAAAATGGGCATATATTTTTCAAAAACCTATAAAATTTCTCAGTTTCAACATTTGATATGTTGTCTATACTATTTTCAATTAAATATAAAGTTTCCATAATTTGGATATCATTGCATTTTGTTTTTATTTATGTTCTTTAGGTGATAGCCTGATGTGGGAAAATAACATTTTCTGAAGGTTAAACCCTTATTTGATTTACTATTCAAAATGTATGTATGTCTCCATTAGGAACAGATTAAAAAAATGTTTTAGGCAAAACTATTGTAAAATAATATCCTGGGTATGAGACATTGTATTCATTACCATTTTGTGTAATAACCTTCTGTGAGGGAGCTTTGAGGCATTAAACTCTTCAGACCTCTGATTCTTATGACCAGTAAACAATTTTACTTGGTAAATTAGAACAAAGTATTTTACACCAAACCTGGATGACTTTGTTTACACTTTAAAGTCCGTGTAAAGCAGAAATAAATATGTGATCTGAGTTTGGCACGGCACAAAAAAAGTTCCTTTTTTATTAACCACCCAGCCAAATTTAAATGATTAAAAAAAACTCAAAGTATATAAGAATAGGTTTCAAAACCATGAAAAAGTAAGCAGTATTCTCTGCTCTGAAACTCTGGAGGCTTGTCTACTGAAGGCTCTGACACCACACCCAATTGCAAGAAAGGCACAGCCTCTTCCAAGGGTAAAATACCACTATAACTTGAAAAAAAGATGCTTTATTGGACCTGTACAGCCAGACATTTTTGAGCCACCAGAGCACGAATACAACTCAGAGCCAGAGGACGCCG
Source organism: Colossoma macropomum (assembly GCF_904425465.1). Classification (NCBI taxonomy): domain Eukaryota; kingdom Metazoa; phylum Chordata; class Actinopteri; order Characiformes; family Serrasalmidae; genus Colossoma; species Colossoma macropomum. Next base: position 31,974,761 of record NW_023494790.1, read on the forward strand.
AGTTACCTGAGAATCAACCTCATTACTCTCAGTCTGCAACAGATTGAAATTTTTTTCTTCCATTCATGCAAGGTGTAGACAGTGTAAGCTATAGGAGAAGTAGTAGCCTGTAGCCTGTTAGCCCTCTTCCGTTAATGTATCGCTTGGATACACAACGTACTTACCTCGTCTGGCTACTCAAAGTACTGGGTAGCTGATAGTGCCGTTAGCCTAGCTGAAATTAGCGAAGCAGGCACTGTTAGGAGTGTCGGTGAGCCATGACGGGCGCCAGGGCTCGCAGTGTGAAATATAGCCAATGGGCACTAACCTAGCTCAAACAGCCCAAAGGGGCTAGAGTCAGCCGGTTGGCAGGTAGCATCTTTGCTTTAGTCGTTTTCCACTGAAATGTAGCTGCTGAGCACTGGCCTAGCTTGAGTGCAGTAAAAAGGGGCTTGAGTAGGGCAGGCTTGTCGACGTAGCAGACAGCATAGCTTACCTGAAGTTAGCAAAGCTAGTGCTGTAACAGAGTACTGGTGGGCTGGCAGATATAACTGGCAAACTGTGGGCTGTAATAGGTGTAGTAACTCATGATTGAGTGGGAAAACCAAAGACGCTAATGCACTCTAGTTTTTATAACATTATAGTGTTAGGGCAGGGGTCATGCTAAGTGTGGCTCCAGTGCATCAGATAGCCATGAATTCATGCCCACACCAAAAAAAAAGAAAAAAATTTAACACAAAAATGCATAACACAATTAACTCCACAATTCAGTACCACATAGTCCACAGACTTTTTCAGCAGTTATTTTCTAACATGTAAGAAAGTGTTCAGAAACAAATCTCTGAATTTCTTTTACATGGACTTTAACCATTTAATGGTACAAAACCTTTTTGAAAAATTGATGGAATTCTCATTCAATCCATTTAAAAAATATTCACAATTAAGTAATAAAATATCAATACTTGGGCCTCCGTGTAGCAATACTATTTTTGAACTTTAAATATTGCAATACATATTGTTTTTTTTCTCCTACTGATACTTTGAAGTAATGATGTAGGCATGTAGATGTGAATTAGTGGGGTATAAGATTCCAGGTAAAAGATTTCATTGGTTTAAAAAAGGAAAAAAATGAATAAAATTCATCCAGCAGCTGAAGAGTTGGATAAGCTTAACTTCATACCACTCATCAAAATGTTGATTGACATACAGTACATCGGCCTGTAGTATCTGAAGAGTCCCAACTGTACCGTGTCAGTGTTATGTTTAAAATAATAAACCCTGACACAGTGATCAGGAACTTACTGTATATTACTGTATGGAGTGGAGCTTGTAGCAGATAATTGCTGAGTTTCTGAACTTACTATTTTTTTACTTACCCAAGAGTTTTTTGGGGGGTGGGGGGTGATGCATTTAGGCAGCTAAAGACAAAAACAAAGTTTATTTACGCCCTGAGATTTCCAGGATTTTATTTCTCACTGCTGGTGCTGTTAGGGCTGCATCTTCAGGGCTTTAGTGCTGAATATTCAGATGCCCCAAACTGGTTGTCCAGCCTAGAATTATTGCTACAATGTGCTTTTCTTAATCAGCGCTCTCACTTTAAATGTTACATTACATCACAGAAAACCAAGTACCCATCAGCCCCTCCCCTGAACCCTCTCTGACATCGCACTGAGCATGAAGTCACTGTGGAGTGAAGGCCTGGAGAGGGAGAGGTGAGATAGTAGAGTGCTGTCATTGTAATTTGTTCCCATACTGGTTCTAACGTCAAGCACTAGAAACCTTCACTCTGTATCATCACTACACTACAGTACAGTAATGCTAATTTCTGCTAGCATTCTATTGGATATACAGTGGTAAGTTAGTGCTAACGGTGGTGTACACTAACTTTCCCATATTTAGTAAAACACTGATGGCAGCACTAGTTTAAACTCTGACATTTGAAGCCTGTAATGTGCTTTACTGTGTGTGTTTAGTGTTTCTATAAATTTTTCAGTAAATACTTCAACTTGAAGCTTCACTCTGAACACTGGAGGAGGCTTTAGTACAGTACGCTTCACTTTACTTAGAGCGGACAAACACGACTTATGAGCTCATAATTTGTTATGAACAGTGCTTATAATGCGTTATGTTAACAATTCATAATGCATAATAAGCATGGCTATAACGTGTAATGCATTTTTATAAATATTTATAGCCGTGTTTATGATGCCTTATGAATGCATTATAACATGTTATGAATGTGTTTATAGATGCTTACAAAGGTGACATTCATAGAAAGTGTTACCAAACGTTTTGTCTGTTGACTTAATTTTAAACCATCTGTTAGTTAAATGTGGGCGAGCGGGAAAAAAAAATAATCATTTAAATTTACATCATAAAAAGCTAAATCTGTTTATATTGTCTCGCCCAAAGACCAATGAGCATAGAACATATTGAAGAATTAGTAATAAAACACTGTTACTTGGGCTCCAAATAAAGGAGAAAGAAGTTAAAACACTGAGCTCTTAATATTGAATTACTTTAATATATTAATAAGTTAATAATACAAACAATTTACAGACTCAATTCAACTGCACATATTCAAATAATCACATCCCTCCAAACACTGTGATGCACCTGCAAATCTAAGTGTACACCAAGTCTACAAGTACACTAAGTCTACACTACCAAATGACTTCATCCAATTTTTTTTGCGCTGAGCTAAAAGTTTGACAGACATTTTTGTTAGAGGTTTTGTTAGACAGGATTTGTTAGAATGGTTGCAAATGGGCATTAAATAAATTAAAAAACAACAGCAACCAAATACATCTTCCTGCTTCATAATCTGTTGAGTGTGTCTGTCCTCATTTGGTGGTCATAGAACTACTACAGGACGTGAGGTTGTGCTCATCTAGATTTAAGATTCCTACCTCCCAACAACACTGGGGTATTTGGATTCAGTACAGCTCTGTGTGTAGAATTTTACCAAAAAAACTCCAGTAGACTGTACTTTAAAAACACCAAATATTTACATGTGATGACCTGAAAAATGGAAGGAAGAAATAACTGTTAAACTAGGTGTGCAAAATAGCTAGACAATACAGTTTAGTATGTGTGGGCATTAAACCAGTATAAACTGAAAGAGTCAGCGATAAACAGCATTCAGTGGAAGGCAGGTATGAATTAAGTTCTCTGATGATTGAGGGGAAGGAAGGCTACTTTTCTGGATTTTTGTAGCGCTTGTGCCAGTAGCTGAGGTGGGACCACCTGAAAAAATAAAATCTAGACAGAAAATATGCGCACTTTAGACAATGTGCACTTTAGACATCTAATGAGTTTTCAGGCAGCTCATGAGTTCATGTTAAGCTTCTAGTTTGCTTAATTGTGAATGGAAGGTAATTTTCAGATAGTACTTTTTTAAACTGGTTCTTTCTTTCTTTCTGCTTTCTTTCAGATTTGACTCAACCCCACTAATATGTATACTTACATATTAGTAACATTTGTGCTTTCAATCATAAGTAAACTACTGTTAAAGTGAACATGATGGGCTGAGTTTGGCCAAAGACTCTTTCGTTTGCAGACTTATTTCACAATTCCATATGCAACATGAAATTCATTCAATTCATGAACTTCAATCAAGCTTTATTCACAGCTCAGAATTCATTAACAATGGCAAGAGTTGTCATAAAAACAGCAAAACCTTTATATACTTAATACATATTGCCTTGTACAAGATGACCACTACAGTGCCATTGTTACCCTTATGTGTATATAGTTTAGATGGAACCTCCCTCTAATATTTTATTGAGCTGAGAACCAACAAAGACATTTTCTCCAGAGCCTTTTAGCTCATCTTTACAATGGGACCACATATATCTGGGGAGCACTATAGTTGCCTTAGTAGCACAGACACTGTGTAAGTTTTAAGCAGCATATCATAACAGTTTTATTAAAAAAATCAATTACGAGTTTATACTCCTAAGTTTACTCCACAACATCTCACAAGAAGCAATTACACACTGAATGTAACAGCTCAAATTTCTCACTTCAATAGCTTCCTTCCTTCAATAAAGATGATACCCACAGTGTTACAACAGAACAACAAATATGACAAGACACAAGAGCCAGCAACCTGAGAGTAAAAGCAAAGCCAAGCAAACCCTGTGAGATCCACGAGTAGAAGAGTCCAGTGTTCCAGTTCCTCTGCGCTGTTTTGATGATGTCTGTTCTTCCAGCTAAATCATTTCATTCTGTTTGACTCTTTCGCCACCTACAAAAATGAGAGTATTAAAACAGCACTTTCAGTAAAGTGTTCATAAGGTTAAATCACACCTACATAAGCATGTCATTACAAGTGAATTGTTAGGTGTCATAAAGGCTTTAGTGTAATGTGATTTCACCTATGATAAGTCACAGATTTTTGATGACATTAGATTGTGCTATGAACTATGTAGCTCAGTGTGTTTTTGTCATGTCAGAGTAATATAATGGTGATGTGATATAGCTTCCTAAGTTAGGCTGACTGCAAAATGAATAAACATGAGCACTTATGAAAGATACTTCGGTACTTTATGGGAACATTGAAATTTACTGTAAAATTTACTTTTGAATACATTAATGTTGATTAAGACAGTTAAGGATACTTTATGTGTTTGTGTTGGATATTATGAATGCATTTTGCAGAAAAGCTTCATATAAAGTCTTACCATAATTACTTATTTAGTAATTTAGTAAGTAGGTAGTGCGTGTTCAAAATGGTAATTAAGTAGGTGGTGCGTGTTCAATATGGTAATTAAGTAGGTAGTGTGTATTCAATATGGCCAAAAGTAAGTGGATACCCCTCCTATTACTGAATTGAGGAGTTTGAGCCATAACCCTTGCTAACTGGCAGTAGAATGAATCGTAGAGCTTAGTGACTTTAAATGTGGGGCTGTCACAGGATGCCACCTTTGCTATGTCAGTTCATGACATTTCTGTTTTCATATTGGTTGGCCATAATCTTTGTGTCCTCATTAAAAAACAGACATGATTCTGTAGACAGACATGATTCTGTAGTCATGATTCTGCAGTGGGAATCGCTGAATGGACTCAGAAACACTTCCAAAAACCACTGTCAGTGAACACAGTTCATCACTGCATCCATAATTGTTAAAACTCTACCATGCAAAGAAGAAATCATATATATACAGGAACCAGAAACACTGCCACCTTCTGTGGGCCTGAGCTCATTTAAGATGGACCGAGGCAAAGTAAAAAAGTGTCCTGTGGTCCGATGAATCAAAATGTTTAATTTATTTTACAGATCATGGACACCACACGGGCTAAACAGGAGAGGTAACATTTGGCTTGTTATCAGCGTACAGATCAAAAGCCAGCATCTGCGATGACCTCAGAAATGCTATTTTGACTGAATGGACACAAATTCCCACAGATACACTCCAAAATCTTGTGGAAACCCTTCCCAGAAGAGTGGAGGCTATTACAGCCACAAAGGTGGGTCAACCCCATATTAATGCCTATGGTTTTGGAATAGGATATCCAACAAACTTATCTAGGGGTGTGTCGGTCAGGTGTCCACATACTTTTGGATATATAATGTATGTAGTGAAAAGATTACATACAGAGTTACTTTATTTGACTCACTTTACAGGAAAAATGCAGAGCTCTGAACACATTGGTACATGCTATAGCTCCAAAATGAAATTTAAATTCAACCAGCAAATCTTAAAAATATGACTGACCACTAAGCAATGTTAAACATTATATTGTACCAACTAACACATCCATACAAACATCAAGAGGTAATGTGAGGCTGATTCCTACTTTTAAGCAGATAAAATAAACTACAGGACAGAAACAAACAAGCTCACAGAGGAGAACTTGCTTCAGGGCCTTAATTTTACTTTGAACAAGTGTGCCTGGTGCTTTGTTATAGAAGAGCCAGAGTAGAAATATTGTTAAAAATAAGATAATGATCAATTTTCAGTCATTTTCTATGACCCTGCCAAATAAGCTCAAATCTCTTTAAGGGGAGCTAAGCTGCTCCTGGCTACACACATTCACCCATCGTTTCAGCCATTGTGGTTATGGTGGGTGAATGTGTGTAGCCAGGAGCAGCTTAGCTCCCCTTAAAGAAATTTGAGCTAAGCTGCTCCTGGCTACACATATTCACCCACCGTTTCAGCCATTGTGGTTATGGTGCATCAGAATCAATGCTTCATTTTCACAACGCGAGTTTACCCTTTGCATTGTGAACCCTGAACTGCTAGTTCACTGTATGTATGCCACATGTATGCCCAGGTTGTGTTTGACTGGTAAAAAAAAAAGTGGAGATGGACACTGAAAGCCTTGCCCACGACTAAGGATATCTGAAGGAGGGCACCCTCGATCACAACCAGAGAACCTAAGTGTCAGGGATCGGGGATGTAGGGATGGAAGAATGCAACAATGTCTGGGGGGTAATCTGAAGGAGGGCACCCTCGATCACAACCAGAGAACCTAAGTGTCAGGGATCGGATGTAGGGATGGAAGAATTCAACAATGTCTGCAAGTCAATCAGACCACAGACATTGCTTTTAGATCACACACAGATCCAATCGTATTGCATGATTGACTACCTCAGAATCAGGACAGTTAGATGCCAACACATTCCAAACACAACAGCAGCTATGCTTGTCATTTAAATGCATATATGGAAATTGTTTAGGTACAGTATAAATAATGTATAAGTATAAAAAATGTTTTCTTGTCTCTTGGTGCCTGCAAAACTACCATGGGGATTGAGTCTGCTTGCTTAATGAAAATCATACACAATTTAGATTTCATGCTATGTAAGAGCAAATATAGTCATGTGTGTAGGTTATACTTACAGCTGACAATAGAACATCCCATGACAAAGGCCATTTCAAATGGTAGGAGAATCAAACGGAGATCATCCACTGCACGTTCACCGACTAATGAAAAAGAAGAATGCAAGAGAAAATGGAATCAAATTGTCATTAATCAAGATCACTGTAATTGTAGAAAACAGACTCCTGGCTAAAACAGATTCAGTGAAAATATGTGCAATGTTATGTTTTGTAATTCTAAAGGCACAACTTAAACTGATAACACTGATCCTATTCTGCTGTTGTGAATATTCCAGTTTTCCTTCATTATGAATTGAAATGATTAATAGTTTAAATATTTTACGGTAAGCTATTGGGCTGTATTATATGATTAAAATGTAATGTTCCATAAATCTGTTGGATATCACAATGACAGTATCATAGCATCAGGCAAAAGAAGAATAATCAGGCCATGAGTCTACTCAGAAAGCTCTTTTTATTTAAAACAGGCAGAAAAAGCCACATGAGGAGGTCGGCCATCCCAGTGACCCACATTGCTCAAACTAAGTCCTTTAAATGCACCAGAAGGTGTTGCCCCCATTGCCAGTCTTCCCACTACAGGGGTGTCAGAATGCCGACTGTTGGTGTGCCACTGACCATCACTGCTATCGTCGTTGATGTGCTGCTTTGATGTCTAGTGGTGATTGTTGATTCTGTACTGTATCTGTTGTGTGGAGCTCTGTGGGCATGTCCTGGGCTTTTTGAACATAGTTCTTGTGTTTTTTGCGTTTGCTCATTACTAAAATATTGATCACAAAAAAGAATGCCCGCTGTACTGGCCAGCACAAGCACGAGGGAGGACGTCCTTCTCGGCCACGGCTCCTCCTCAGGGCAGCTTGGGACAGCACACCTTCCTGCAGCACAGGCACTGTGGCACAGCCACAGACACTTGTGCTCCAGGTGACAGTGGCTACAGTGGTCATATTCCTATTTCTGGCAGGTGTTGGCCTCGCCCTGATAGCCCCTGGTGAGCAGTGGTGAAGACAGTTGTGGAGCTCCAGTGTTGCTGCTCTCCTTTGACCCTGGTGGACTCCTGAAGACCAAATTTGTGGACGTCCTGAGCTTAGGGCCAAACAATAGGAGAACCGGAGTGAACCTAGTCGACTGCTGCACAGAAAAACAGCAATCCAGCAGGACCAGGGGCAAATATTGGTCCCAATCGCACTGGTGCTGGTCACTGATTATGGCCAGCTGAGCAGTGAGCTGAGCATTCGGATAAAATGTTCCATGAGACCAACACTCTGAGGGTGGAGCACTGTGGAGCTCCTCTGGCATGCCACTCTGCTGTCATGCATGAAATAAATGTCCCAAGGCATATTCAGGTTCCTGGCCTTTGTGGTAGAGAAGGATCCCAGGATGTCCATGACAATTCTTTCCATCAGGACACTGGAGTAGAGGGACTGCAACAGAGTGTGCAACAATTGTGGCAGCCCTTTCTTGGATGTACACCAATTGCAGCAGTGCACGTAGAGCTCCATGTCCAAGTGGCAGCCCAGCCAGTAAAATCCCTGCTGCAGCCACTTCAGATTCTTGTCCATCCCAAAACGCCCCATGCCAACTGCCCCATGCACTGTACCCAGCATCATTTTATGACTCCCACATGCAGTACAACAGCCCCTCACGTAACCAGAGGCTGTCCCAACTCACTCAGAGTGCCTTGGCAGTGGGCCCCTATGGTGTTACATTTGTCCATTCTGCCTGAAGCCAAAGTTGCACCCAGGAGAGTTCACTATCTTCTCCATTCAGCACAGCTACTCCTGTACTGTACTCCTATAACGCCGTGATCCACCTTCTCACCTGGTCCTTGGGCTCTTTGAACTGTATGAGTCAGGTCAACCAGGCGTGATCAGTGTGCAGCACAAAAGAAATGCTGTTCATGGTAGGACCAGAACTGGCATGGCCCCACCACAACAGCCAGCAATTCCCTTCATGTTACACAGTAATTGCTTTCTTAGTTACTCAACCACCAGCTGTAATACACAATGACCCTCTCATTTCCCTTCTGAACTTGCAAGAGGATGGCACCAGTGCCCTTATCACGAGCATCTGAGTGAATGCCACCTGCCAATACCCACTGCGCAGGTCCAGTGAACCGAACCATGCAGATCCAGCAAGCCAGTCAAAGGCATCATCAATGCTGCAAAAATGCAATGCTGCACAAAATCGGTCTGCACATAGTCTTCTTCAGTAGCCATAAAGATGTCACTATAACAACTCAAACCTCCACTGTATTCACTGCTGCCACCCTCCACGCTATCCTTTGCCTCTGTTGTTTGATGCACCATCGACCTCGGTGGAACTGCTGCTCGTGTGTGCTGCCCACAATCCTCATGATCTGACCAAAGATTCTAGCACTGCATGATCAGTTCTTCTAGTGCCATAGGCTTCACCCACAAAAAATCTTGGTTTCCTTGACCTGACAGTGCACCCACCCCCAGAGATGGTGGTAGCCTCCCAGCCATCTGGCATACCTTTCATGGTGTGGGGAAGCATGCCCGGTCATGGCAGAACGATTGTAGAGCTGATGCCAATGAGTATGGTGAGACATTCACCATTAATGCTGCACTCTATCCACAGCCTGCAGTTTCTTGCCTGCTCAGGCTCGAGGAATTGGCAAGTGCAACGTCTCTTGATTCCGCACTGCTAATATACTATCCACACTGCCACTGCTCTTGCTCAGGGGAGCAAAATCTACAACCCCCCAGGACACCTCTGCCACATTGCACTGTGTTACTCATTTTGAAGCCCCCTCACTGAAAATGAGCCCAGTTGCTTCAGCTTTAGTGGCAGCAGCTTGGAGACAAGTCCTCCAGCAGCAGCATGCTCAGGAAATACTCCAATGCTAATTCCTCCTGAACTGCTCTCTCAAACGTGGGATAAGCCTGCCGGATCATAGTGCCCAGTACTGTTGACAGTATTCACGCTCCGCTCTCCGCAGTCAGTGCTGCTACTTAAACATTTAGAGTGCTTTTCCCTCCAGGGCCAAGCACAGTTGGATTGTGGTGTCCACCCCCATATAGCTGCAAAGCCAGTCAACCATCTGCAGCTGAGTACAGCTCCCAGGATACTTCCCTGTTAAAGCGTGTAGTCGAATATGTGCTGGCTCCACCTTGCTTTGCCACAACTGGATGCCACTGACGATCCAGTTTTACTTTTGCGTGTTTCTCTTTCATCAGTTTCTTCTTTGCCATCTATGTTGCCAGCCATTGGATGCAAGTTTGCTCACTGTCCTTTCCGCTGCCATCCACGCTGTGTCTTTCTTCGTATTCACCAGCCACCATCGTGCCATTGTTTTCCTGAATCAGCTGTTCTTTTCTTCTCTGCTGCTTGCTTAGAAGTTAGCTGAAGTGCCGCTCCCCGTTTATCCCACTTCTGACACAAAATCTAGCTGCAGATAGAAAGCTTTTTTATTAAAACAGGCAGAAAAGACATATAACAGGAAAATCGTGGGGGGGGGGAAGGTCACCACCAGCCATACGCTTTCCCTTTACAGTGAACCATCATCTCATACAAACAAACACCAAACTCCGAGCCCCAAGCCCACACACACAAACCCACATAACACATACACACACCCAAACTAAAGAACAACATCTACAACATAAAACAGTTCCTTTTGGTTGGCAGAACACCACAATATAATAAGTGATAAACTATTATTAAAATACCACATATCTCACAGGATCTTGACTTTTTGTGATCCAGACTTTTTGTGTACAAAAGATCTATAAAACTAACTAAAAAAAATTTACCTCTCATTTAAGCAAATCACAAAAGTACCATTAGCTGATGTACAAAATAACAGCTTTTTTGATTTGAGTTAGCAGTCAGGCTATAAATATAAAAAATATGTATATTTTTATTTTTAATGTAGGCTTACAAAAGCAAATAAACACATATGTAGTTTATTAAACAGGCAGATTTGTTGTGTCGGTAGATATTAACGCTTCATCCATTTTACCATACAGTCTATATTTTTCAGTTTAGCTGTACATTTAAGGTGCTTGCTGTCCATGCAGGAAAGCAAATGTTCAAGCCCAGCCCTGAGAAGCACTCTTTAGGCCTCTAACGCCATTTTTCTGCCAATCTGCCAAAATAAATTCTTTTATTGCGATATGAGGGAATTTTCTGTCATCACAGTCCTTAACAATGTGTTTACTGTGGAAACTCATTTGTGATAAGAAAAATACAATTAATCACACAGCCCTAGTAATCTAGATGTTACTTACCTGCTTGGCTGATGAGATCTACTGCCAGTGTCACAGAGTTCACTATAAACAAGACTGCTACTCCAAGCGTATATAGTTTTGTGGTCAGCTCTGTAACAAAAAAACAAAACAAGACAAAAGATTTAATTGTTATTTTTTGCTTCATACTTGGCCTTCACATCATAGCAGTGTCAGAAATCAATCAAGATAAACTTGTACAAGAATGATGGGAAGAGAAGAGAAAGGACAAGGGATAGAACTGCTCATGATCCAAAGAGTACCACCTTGTCTGTCAAGCATGGTGGAGGTAGTGTTATGGTGTGGGCATGTATGGCTGCCAATGGAACTGGTTACCTTTTATTTGCTGATGATGTAACTGCTGACAAAAGCAGCAGGATGAAGTGTACAGGAGTATTTTATCTACTCTGCCAGATGCTTCAAAACTCATTGGACAGCGCATATTTGTGCAGATGGACAATGACACAATATCAGTCACCTGACCTAAATCCAATCCAGCATGCATTTCACTAGCTAAAAGCAAAAATGAAGACAAAATGCCTCAAGACCATGCAGGAACTGAAGACAGCTGCCGTAAAGGCCTGGAAGTGTATCACCAGGGAAAAAAAACAGTGTCTAGTGATGTCTATGAATTCCAGACTTCAGGCAGTCATTGACTGCCAAGGTTTTGCAACCAAGTAATAGAGATGACAATTTAATTTATGATTATTTTAGTTCGTCTGATTACTTTTGACACCCATAGAAGGCTATATATGAAATTGGTTATACTTCCTACACCATTCACCTGATTTGAATATAAACACCTTCGGGTTAAAGTTGAGAGTCCACACTTTGAACTCCTATCCATTATTTAATTTCAGCTCCAACATGCTATATTGGTATACAGTCCATATGTTCAAATATCCAAATATGGACCTGACATGTAATAATATGGATCTCATTTCAATGATTGGACTCCAGGTTTGCTAACTCCTGACCCAATTAGCTTTTGTTGAAGTCATAAGCCTAGGGGTTCACATACTTTTCCCAACCTACACTGTGAATGGTTGAATGATGTATTCAATATGGACAACATGCCTACGTTATAAGTATTTTTTATGTGTGGATGAATAAGAAGGTGGGCCTTTTGTGACAGTGTATGATCACCAGTGAAATGGCCAAGTAGGCTAAACTCTTGGATTTTGTGGATCCAAATTATCAACAGGTATCCAAATGATAGACAGTGTAAATCACCAAGAAAAAGCTGTGCATCTTGTTTTCAGCTGCTATGATATACTGATATTCATAGGTCAAAACTCAGAAACTAAATTTCTGTCCCATTCATTTTATAAAAATATATTCCGGAGCTATGGAAGGGCTCAGCTCATGATGTTGGTAGACTTAAGTCATACCCTGTGTTGTTTTGTGTGCATGGATATGCCCTTACCAGTACAATTGCTGAGTCTACCAGCTTTCAAAATCTAGAAGCTTTCAGTTTGATTACATAGTGCCTATGTAAAAATAATGGAATTAACCATTATTTTGTTCTTACTGGTTTAAGAAATGTTAAGTTGATGGAAAACACTGAAAACTCAGCTCTACTTGTATCAAACCAATTAACTTTTAATTGTTTTTTTTCTGAGTCCGGCTTTCCAGTTAGGAAACCATTACTGTAAACTCCAGTTGAAGGGGACAAGTGTCCACATCATAGAAATATTTGCAGCTAACTCTATGGAGTCAGGCAGCTATTAAACTCAATGCTTGGGGAGCTGTTCTGCAGGAGGACGCAACTTAATATTTCAGAAATGTGAGCTGAATAGTGGAATATTATTCTATTGTTAATAAGAAAAAGGGGGTACTGGAGCTAACTTGGCATGTTATCTGAGGTAAACCCCCTGTCAATTAAAAAATAGAGTATAGAGTAAGCTTGTAGTGGATGACATTTTCTTTTGCAAATTAATAGAGCAGTTTCGTGTTTATTTTTGTGTGTTTCTGACAATGAGCTATTTCAGTTTTTTTGAGTGTTAACACTGTTTTTACTTACCCGGTGGTTCTTCCAAATCATCCCAATCTGTTTGTAAGGAAAACAACTCAAGTTAGATCATAAAAGTTTCTACCAAATTACACATGTAAATTCATACTAGCTATGTATTTAACATGCACTCTGGATTTAGTGAATGGAATGAGAAGGGCCAATATGTGAGAATGTCTTGAGCAATCACTATAGAGTATGAAGGGAAAATATAATTCTATAATAAGATTAAGACCAAGAGGAGCAAAGAGAATATCTATTCATTTTCATTCTAAATAATAAGATCCTGAACACAAAAAACGAACAGAGTAAACAATGAATACTGTACCATAAAATGTAATGACAGAGATTACCAGGATCAGAATGCACATTGTGAGTATGAGCAGAAGGATTAGTCCTACATTACCTGTAAAAATGAAAGGATACATGAAAGTTTATGAAAATCACAAATAAAAATGCATTTTACAACAAAGATCATGATCTACACACACACACACCACATATGGATTTTTTGGTCCTACAGAAAGGCTACAGGGATAACAGAAAGAAATTGGAATTTCTGAATATTTAAACAGTCATGAAAGTGTGAAAAAAGAATAGCAAGTTAAGATTTATTTTATGCAAATTAACTACTCTATAGAGTTTTATGGTTTTATATTGAGGAACCATGAGCTGTCTGAATTCTATACTCCACCAGGGTGTTTTGTAGAGCCTGTGTTTGGTGGAGTTTCTTTTTTGTCCAAGGAAAGAAGCATTGAAATTCTATTAAAGCCAGTTACACATGAGAAGCTCTGTGCAGTGCTCAGCAGCAGGACTATGGCACTGAAAATCAGAAAATACAGAGTGCAACTACAGCATATAAGAAGCATTACAGAAAATCACAAATTTTAAAAAAGCTCAGTTTTTTTACATTCTACTTGTGTAGATTTAATGGAGTAAAATTTTCATCATCATTTAATTACTAATTCTTCATGGCCCCGCTGTTTTTGAGCTAAAAAGTATGTCGAAAAATATGATGTGCCTAGGCTAGTAACATTAACTAAGGTGAAAACGGACGATTAGCATTTATCTGTTTATCATTAAGACTTTAGACTGACACTTTTCTCAGCATAAATGTCAACACATGCAATAGTCAATTTTTTACCTCTTTTTGTTGTTATTTACTGCCTTTCTATGACAGTGATGATTAATACAGGAGGCTAATTATTCTAAACAGCCATCTTCTTGTAAACACTGGTGTAAGGCAATTAATAACACCATAAAATACTATGATTTTCAAGGTGGCAACCATTTTTTCAATAGAACAGGACAAATGAACACTGGTAATTGGTTGTTGTACCTAAGTATTTACATATCAAGTGGCACAAAGCAATCAGATTTCAATCTGACTAAATGAAGACACATTTAATAGTATCTAGATGAACTCTGGACAGATTTCATTTACACTTTTTACTAAAATGCATCCCCAGTGTGACCAGATGAGATCTGATTGCACTCTTCTGACATGAAAAGCACATTAACACAAACATAGTTTCTGTTGTACTTTTATTTACTTTTTCCCTGTTAAAGTATGAGTCGATGAGCTCGGTTTGGACGCTATCATCCATTTCATCGGCCCTAGAGTGCATGAAGGCTCTTGATCTGGGGCTAACCTTAGCTTATTTGCTCTCCTTTGATAATGTTTTTTAACTTGAATGGTGGGACACACAACAAGGTTAAATATCAAGTGCCACATACTGGGTACTGTACAGCTACAATATGGTCATTAAGGTCCATTTTTTTTTTTACCTTAAAGGTACATTATATTTACTTTCCCAGGGGACAGGTGCATTGATGTAGCTTTTCATAACCTAACCATTGGGTGGTGTTTATGTGTTTGTCACTCAGTTGTCTGGATCCACTGCATTATTGCTGTTTTAAATCAATACAGCCATAACAATTTATGTAAAAATACCAGATGTTTAAAATATCATAAGTGGCCAGCGTTGGGTTCTCCTTTAGCAGCTGTAGCCAGTCAGCAGCCTGTCCATGTTGTCCACCCTCACACACACACACACATACAAACACAGACACACACACACTAACAGCAGGCCATGTAGGAGGAGAACAGAGTGAAGGACACAGCACCTCCACACTTTCATTCCCTGCGTGTTCACCCAACACCACATGTGTAATATAAATGTCTAGTGGGAGAACAGTGTGAAGACACTGAAAATGGGTTATTTTATATGTTCTTCACAGAACATGAGCAAAGGGCAAGACATCTGAGGTTAAAATAAATTATAATCACATAAATCACATAATTTTTTCTTTTGGTAAACATTGAAAATGGGTCCCACAGACCCCAACACCACACAAGGGTTAAATGTTTGGTAATGCTTCATAATAACACTGCTTAGTAACCACTAATGGACTATTAATAGCTGTGAACAGATCATTAGTTAATCAGAATTTGAAAATGTACAAATGTTTATGACAGTTCATGTAGTTGTTGATGTGTGTATTCATATCTATAAATGCTGCGCATGGTGTTCCCCATTCACTAATATATAAGGAGTTTTATAAAACTGATAGTTCCGGTCTGATTGGCTGAACCGCATTCAAAGTCGTTGTAAAATCCGGCTGTATGACTGCCTCACAACAGCTCTGCTTTAGGGCGTGCCAAAGAACACCCTTCCCCATGATAAAATCGCAGTAACCCATGGCCTCTTATGGCTTATTATTATAAATATTTATATGCAGCATGAAATACTGAATGTAGAACTAAGGGCTGAAGTAAATAATGTTGTATAAATGTAGCCAGCAGCTAGGCTATAGTGATAGCTAGGGCAAGTTAGCTTGTTTGTCTTCAATCAAATGACAGTTATGCTGTCGTAAAGTTGATAGTCAATAAAGACATTTGTACATTATCTACTGTGAGAAAACACAAATGTGAACTAACAAGTTCTCTTTGCTTTTCCAATGCAATGACTGCAGTTCAGGTTTTCCACTGTTGCTGAGTCATTTCAGTTGAATGGTGGGACACACAACAGTTTCAAAACTTGAACACTATATTTGTCCAGACAACTTATTCATTTCCAAACAATAGGAGTTCCATCAAAACTTCCTAAAAGAAAATGTATGTGTCAGGTTGATGATGTAGCTATGTAGCTAGCTAATAGGTAGTCCAACTGTCAATCATGATGTAACAGTTACTCACTTCTTTACATTCTAATTAGCTATTGTGGCGTGGCCGGGGGGATGGCCGATGCACACTGACTGGAAAACCCAAGAGCCAACAGCAGCGCAAAGGAACCAAAGTGCTTTATTTACACACATCTGTGTGAAACTAACAACACAAAACCAAACGACTTGCACAGCCTTACTTTAAGGAGTTTCTCTCTCTCTGTCTCTTTGACTGTGGCATGCAGCTCTGGCCTATCCTCCAGGACACCAGGAGGCGTTATCAACACTGGCGGCAACTCTGGCGTGCCACCTGGGCGGGACACCAGACGGTGCTGTCGACACTGGCAGCGGCTCTGGAGTGCCCTCTGGGACACCAGGTGGTGCTGTCAAAGCTGGCGGCAGCTCTGGGGTATCTGCTGGGACACCAGGGGGCGCTTTCGCCACTGATGGCGGCTCTGGGGTGCCCTCCAGGACACCAGGCAGTGCATTGGGCCGTAGTAGCCACTCTGACCAGAGAGAGTCCTCTTTCTCCCCTGCAAACCTGGCCCGTGGCCAGGAGAGAAACAACGGGGCTTGGGATCACCCTGGCTCATCCTGCAGAACACAGAGGGAAAAGAGAGGTGGAGAAACTAAAGGCTGGTGGGAGGGAGGGGGAGATGCCAGATCTGAGTGGACGGTGGCAGGGGCTTCCATTGTGTTGTGCTCCTCATCCTCCACAGAGTGTGACACAGGGTGACACAGGGATGTCGACCTCCCAAGACCTGAAGATCCACTCCATGATGTCGTTGTCCTCATCTGAGTTCTTGTGGACCAGATAGCAGCAGCAAAGCTTCTTCTTCCCACTAGTACAGTTCTCTGCATGGTGCTTCTCTCTCAAAGACCATTTGCACCAGCCCCATTCCGGCAACGCCAGGTGCTGAGGAGAACGGTGGGTAAGTTGTGTGCTCTTTTGGCCTTTTTTTTATTTAAAAGAAAAAACAACAACAACAACAACAAAAAAAAAATCTACTTCCCTAAACATCCCTGTCGGTGCATGTCGAACTAATTGCCCACAGACAGATGCGCCTTGAATGTTTTCTCTCAGACTAATAATCTGGAGGGTAAGGAAGAAGGCAGCAGTCACTCGGAAAGAGCTACAGGACGACCTGAAAACAGCCAGAACTTCAGCTACACAGAAAGCAATAAGCAATGAACTGCACTGCAATCATCTCTATTCCTACACCTCACAAAAAATTCTACTGGTAAAAAAGTAAAAAAAATTGCATGTGAGCATTTAGACAAATCAGAACTTTTTTAGAACAGTAGGGCAGTAATTCAGCTTGTCATGTTTAGAGAAAGGAGGGTTGTGCGTATGATCCCAAGAACAATATATCCCCACAGTGAAGTACGAAGGTGGGAGATCATGATATGGCACTGCTTCTCTGCAAATGGTACTGGGGCATTACATGAGAACATTCACTTTAAATTTTACAATTATCAAATTATCTTTAAATGACCTAACTTTCCTTTTTTCTGTGGACGCTAAGAGGATGGCAACTGCTGCAGAATGCAAGCTCGGGATGCTCAGCAGAGACCTGCAGCAGCTGGAATGGCAGACCAAGCTCCACAAGTAGAAAACATGCTTGGAAACAGCCTGGGATGCCTCTTCAACTCCTCCATAGCCAGCACTAACACCAGGATTCCAGAACACCAGCATGGCCAGGGAAAGAGAAGGTTTCCACTGCCTTCTTCACCAGATTGCCCCTCCAGTAACCAGTTTCGAAGCTTTCAGTTCTCCTCATGCCTCTGCACCCCGGACAATGACTCAGGATGGTGTTTTAGTAATCGGAGATTCCATCGTCAGATACTTCAAAGTAGCTGGTTCTATAGGTAATGCTGTCATCTCCTGTCTTCCAGATGCCTGGGACTTCTGGATATCTCCAAGCAGTTCCCCGTGGCTCTGTGGATAAATGAGGATGTCAGTACTGTGGCCTGGTCATCATCAGAAGAACAGAGGAAGAATGTGAATTTGTATGTAGCTATGACTTCTCCTTTACTTTCCTTCTATTCAGATGCAGCTGGTACATCTGAGGCCCATGAGGCTCTCTTGCGAACCCATCCTCCAGAGATGCAGGAACTGTTCCGGGCGTGGCCTTCGGTGTGTTCGCCAAAGATAGGATGGACAACCATAATACAGCATTACATACGCACATGGGATCAAATACCAGTTCAATCGAAGGCATATCAGGTATCACCACTTAAGAGCAACATTATTGAGGATCAGGTAAAGCAGATGCTTGAAGATGAAGTCATAGAGCCATCTAAGTCTGCCTGGGCCTCTCCTGTGGTGCTGGTGAGAAAACCTGATGGATCCTATCGCTTTTGTATTGATTACAGAGGGTGGAACGCTAGGACTCCTCAGGATGCTTACCCAATGCCAATAATTCATGACATCCTGGAGTCACTACATGGGGCAGTGTGTTTCAGTGCTTTGGATCTCCAGTCTGGTTACTGGCAGGTGGCTGTGGATCCAGAGAGTAAGGCCAAGACCGCGGTCATCACACCCATGGGACTTTACCAATTTAAGGCAATGCCTTTTGGGTTAAAAAATGCCACAACGACATTCCAAAGTCTGATGGAAAGGGTTTTGGGGGAATTACGAGGACGGATCTGTTTTGTCTACATTAACGACATCATTGTCTACTCCACCAGTCATAAGCAGCACTCAAAAGGTCTCCATGCAGTGTTCTCCAGATTGCATGCTGTAAACCTAACCTTGAACCTGAGAAAATGCTGCTTCTTCAAGAAACAGATCAGGTTTCTGGGACACATTGTCTCAGAAAAAAGGGTGGAACTTGACCCAGAAAAGACCATGGCAGTGTCTAAATATCCCATCTCAAAATATATCAAGTCTCTACAAAGGTTCCTGGGCCTCTTGGGGTGCTATCACAAACTCATACCTCACTTTGCTGACCTTGCTGCTCCTTAAACAACCTAAAGCAAAAAGCGGTCAAGTGGGAGTGGACAGATGATTGCCAGAAGAGTTTTGAGCATCTGAAGCAGGCCTTGAAATCTCCACCTGTCTTGGCTCAGCCAGATCTAACTTTGCCATTTCAGGTCCACACTGACGCCAGTGATGTAGGGTTAGGAGCGGTTCTAACCCAACAAACTTCCGAGGGTGAGAAGGTAATAGCATATGCCTCCAGGGTACTGCGAGGGGCAGAGCACAATTACTCTACGTCAGAAAAAGAGTGCCTGGCAGTCGTCTAGGCCATGAAGAAATGGTACCATTACCTGGAAGGGGCCAAATTTAAGGTCTATATTGACCATAGTGCTTTATCTTGGGCATTCAATTGTCCTAAGACTAGCTCCCGGCTGACCCGCTGGACCCTAAGGTTGCACCAGTTTAACTTTGAAGTTCGTTATCGAAAAGGCTGCATGAACATTGTACCAGATGCACTGTCTCGGGCAGTGGAGAATGAGCAATCCCAAGTGATGGCCTCACATGTACCCGTTCACCCAAACTTATGCACCTCGGATCTGCCCTCCTCGCTGGCTGAAATTGCACAGGCACAAGCTCAAGACCAGGAAGTCAGAGAGATCAAAGTAAAGGAAACTACCAGGGGCAAACAGATGGGGCGTATTGGATGGGAGGTACTCCAGGATGTCCTCTATAGGACTGTGCCAATTAAAGGGGTGGGGCTGAAATATCAATTGGTAGTGCCCAGGGAGCTGACCAGTGTTTTCCTCAGCTACTTCCACAACAATCCTCTGGGGGCACACTTGGGCAGACTCAAGACACTGTTGTGGATTTTAGAAGTTGCATGGTGGCCTACGGTCCGGAAGGAGGTGTGGCAACATGTCCAACAGTGTACTGTCAACAGTACAAACCTGACAATCAGAAACCTGCAGGGTTGTTACAGGCAACAGAAGTGGAGGAAGCGGCATATATGCTTGGATTGGACTTTATGGGTCCATTTCCCAGGAGCAAGAGAGGCAACAGTTACCTGTTGGTGGTGGTGGATTACTACACCAAGTGGGTAGAGCTGTTCCCTTTGAGGGACAGTAAAACCCATCGGCTTTGCCAGTTGCTAAGGGACGAGATAACTTATAATAAGTCAGGGTGATTGTTACACTCTTTTTTAGCAATATTGTGATAACATCACAAACCGCGATAAAAGGCATGGTAATTTTTGTGATACAAAATTTTAATATCAGCACATGCCTAGTGGGAAGCTAGACTCTTTTGCTTTGGATGCCAAACCTGAATTATGAAATCCAAGTGTGATCTTAGACTCTGAGCTCTGTTTTACCTCACATGTAAATACAGACACTAAAGTAGCTTTTTATCATTTGAGAAATGTTGTTAAAGTTCGGCCTTTTCTCTCTCAAAGCGACGCAGAGAACCTTGCTCATGCATTTCTTACAAGCAGAGTTGATCACTGTAATGATCGTCTTACTGTACTTCCTAAGAAAACAATATATCCCTTACAACTTGCACAAAATGTAGCGGCATGGATCATTAAAAAAAGATCTTATCACTCCCATTTTAAAAGAACTGCACTGGCTGCCTGTATTGTTCAGAATAGATGTTAAAGTTCTGCTACTAGTTTTTAAAGCTTTGAATTACCTTAAAGCACAGCTTCCATCACAGAATGTCTGTCTTTTTATGTTCCAGCACATAATCTAAGATCTGCAGATACTGACCTTCTGCAAATACCTTCCGTAAAATACACAAAACATGGAGAGGCCTCTAGACATTCAAGCTCAGTGCACACTTTTAGGAAACATTCAACATGAATGAAAAAGTATCTCTTTAATTTAGTGTTTAATTAAATTTCCACCTGTCTTTTGGTTTTTATCTTTTCAGTTTGATCTGTCTGCCTTACATGATTTTAATTAAATACTCATATTACTGTTAAGCTTAATCACCTGTCTGTAAACACTCTGAGCCACCAGCATGAAAAATGCTCTACAAATAATAATAATAATAATAATTATTATTATTATTATTATCATTTTTATTACTACTACTATGTTTGTTCGTTTATTTAATTCATTTAATTAAAATTCACCAGTATTTTGAGTATATAAACATGGTGTCCACTCACTGTCCACTCTATTAGACACATCTACCTCGTTGGTCCACCTTATAGTTGTAGATGTAAAGTCAGAGACAGTAGCTCATCTGTTGCAGCACAGTGTGTTAGTCATTCTCTAGTCCTTCACCAGTGGTCACAGCATGCTGCTGGCTGGATATTTTTGGTTGGTGACAATGACTCCACCACCACGTCAGTGTCACTGCAGTGCTGAGAATGATCCACCACCCAAATAATACCTGCTCTCTGGTGGTCCTGTGGGGGTCCTGACCACTGTAGAACAGGGTAAAAGGGGGTTTTGTAATTGTAGAACTACAAAGTGCTCCTATATGGTAAATGCAACTGATAAAATGTACAATGAGTGTAGATATAAGGAGGTGGATTTAACGTTATGGCTGATCGGTGTATATTATATGTATATTTCATATTTTAACACAGTTCAGATGCCTTTAGTGTCTTTCCACACACGTATGTCTGTTGTTAAATTAACTATTAGGGGCAGAGTTAATCATGTTTTGCACCATTACAAATGCCATATTGACATTAAAAAGTGGCTGTTGTGATTTACTAAATAAATCACTAAATAAGTAAATACAAATACTAAATAAGCACATGTTTATTGTCCATAATAAAATAAAAGGAGTGGATCTGCTCTCTTGCTTTTTGGCTTTTTGTAATACGTTATATTGTATAGTATACATAATACCTCATAATGCTTGTCATAAGCTTGTGCAATTGCTTATAAGTATAGTTACATGCATAAAACTAAAAAGCAAAAGTATTTAACTTCATAAAGTCAGGTTCCATAATGCATTAGAAAATCTGTTCATAAGAATATTCGGTAACACTTTCTATGAATGTCACGTGTGTAAGCATCTATAAACACATCCATAACATGTTATAATGCATTCATAAGGCATCATAAACATGGCTATAAATATTTATAAAATTGCATTACTCGTTATAGCCATGCTTATTATGCATTATGAATTGTTAACATAAGGCATTATAAGCACTGTTCATAACAAATTATAAGAGCTCATTAGTCGTATTTGTCCGCTCTAAGTAAAGTGAAGCATACTGTACTAAAGCCTCCTCCAGTGTTAAGAGTGAGGCTTCAAGTTGAAGTATTTACTGAAGGATTTACTGAAACACTAAAACATACACAGTAAAGCACATTACAGGCTTCAAATGTCAGAGTTTAAACTAGTGCTGCCATCAGTGTTTTACCCAATGTGGGAAAGGTAATGTACACCACCGTTAGCACTAACTTAACACTGTATATCCAATAGAATGCTAGCAGAAATTTGCATTACTGTACTGTACTGTAGTGTAGTGTAGTGTTACAGAGTGAAGGGTTCTACTGTTTGACATTAGAACCAGTGTGGGAACAAATTACATTGACAGTGCTCTACTATCTCGCCTCTCCCTCTCCAGGCCTTCACTCCAAAGTGACTTCACTCTCAGTGTGATGTCAGAGGGGGTTCAGGGGAGGGGCTGATGGGTACTTGGTTTGCTGTGATGTAATGTAGTGTTCAAAGTGAGAGTGCTGGGTAAGAAAAGCTCACTGTAGCAGTAATTCTAGGCTGGACAGCCTGTTTGGAGCATCTGAATATTCAGGACTGAAGCCTGAAGATGCAGCACCGGTGCTGAGAAATACAATACTGGAAATCTCAGGGTGTAAATAAACTTTGTATTTGTCTTTACTTCACACTCTCCAAGCTGGGACTGACTTCTTTGGCACTGACAGTATAACATGTTATTACCACTACTTATACTGCATTATATTAACAATTCATAACGTATAATAAACGTGGCTATAAAGTGTAATGCATTATAAAATGTTGTAAATGTGTTTATAGATGCTTACAAACATGACATTCATAGAAAGTGTTACCGAATATTCTAGACATTAAAGTAGTGCGCTATTTCCTGCATTTACATTCACTTTATTCCCTAAATATAATGATATGTGTCAGGCTGTTACAAGCTTTAAGTGAAGTGAGGTTTTTAAAACATCTTTTAAATGTTAAGGAAATTTAATTTATGTGCATAATATCTCAAAGCATTTTCAGTGCTCTCTACAGGCTTTATGTAAAGTGAGATAATCAGATCTAATCGGTAATGGATGACATAAAGCTTAGTATTTTGTGTATTTGGTAGTACATAGTTAATGGTAAAAAACTTAAGCAAAGTCTCCCCAAAAATATTTTGGGGAGAAAATGTACCAAAATATACCACAACCTTGTTATAGTACATTATAAAATCCATGTTTACAATGTTCTTATGAAAAGATTTTATGATATTATAATGCATTATGAAACTTAACATTATAAAGTTATATACTGTTGCTTTATGAAGTGTTATGCATGTAACAATAGCTACTTATAAGACATTATATAAGTTTATGCCAGACATTAAAGATTTGTCATATAATTGCATCTTTGAATTTATAATAATAATAATAATAATAATAATAATAATAATAATAATGACCATTTTATTTCTAGAGCTTTTTTCATACCGGTGACAGCTCAAAGTACTTTACAGACAGAAGATAAAGCTTTACAGTGATAGAAGAAATTATAAGTATTAAATTAAATCATATCACTGACACAGATAAACTTAAAAAAAAGATAAATACCTAAAGAGGTAGAATTTTCATTAAATGCTAAATTAATGTGTTCAAATGTTTCTTAAAAATGTGCACTTATTATAAATAAATATCTGAATATAAATACAGACCGTGTGCTGTTTAACACCTGAGAAAAGTTTGACAAACATGTTTTCAAACAATTCCTTTCAATGGAGAAAAAAACATTTGTAAGTGTCTGCCATATCAAATGTCAGCCATTCCTTGATGCATTGTGCGTAGCTAAAATGTTATGCTCAAAATCATACAGCGACCTGCATACCCCCCTGTGAAATTATATACAGGGATTTTACAGTATCACACAATTTCCAAATGCTCTCAGCACAGAATTCCAGTTCAGCTCATCCCACCAGTTAAACATCAGTGTGTTTTAAAACAGAAAGTCAAGAGTCAATTATTTTGTCTAATTTCTGATGTATTATATTCAAATAATGTCCTATGTTTTCAAATATAAAGTGTCATATTTCAAAATAATTACTTATTAAGTTGGAATAATCAAATACTTTCTCAATGAGCAATAATATTTTTTTCAATTTGGATTTACTTAGTCAAACTCGTCAAAAATGTCATTTTTTCAACCTAATGAGTAAGTCAACAACTAAACTTCTTGTCAGAAACGGGCTTCCATACAAAAACGTGGTTATATTGCACAGAAGCTTTGAGACACTGCTTGGACTGTAAAGACAATATTAGGGTGCTTTTAAAACTTCATGTGAATCTTTTGATGATAAAGTTGAGATAGTGATTTTTGAAAAATTATGTAACCATGTAAAAGGGTGACACTGTACAGTAATACAAAACCATGGATTTCTAAATAGTTAAGGATGCTTTGGCAGAAATAGATTTTTCCATATTGATCAATATAAGGCAACAAAGTATGAATTGTGTTCTGCAATAAAGAAAGCAAAGACAAATTATGCAAAGCAATTAGAGCAGAAGGTGAGAATAAAAGATGCCAGATGAGTCTGGGAAAGTCTAAAGTTGATGACAAATTATAAAGCACGTTCTCTACTTATATCAGATAAAAATCTAGACTTAATTAACAAATTAAATCTGTGTTAGGCAAAATTTAGTCCACTTTCAGTTTTGCTTTTAAAGTGTTATACAGTCAGGTCCATAAGTATTTGACCATTGACAAAGTTTTTGTTATTTTAGCTGTCTACTACAGCATATTGGAGTTCAAATTAAATACTGAATATGAGCTCAAATGCAGAGTTTTAACTTGAATTTGAGGTAATTTATATCCAATAAGTGCGAGAGAACGAGTTCCATTGGCAGCCATCCATGCCCATGCCTTAACACTACCTCCACCATGCTTGATAGATGAGATGGTATGCTTTGGATCATGAGCAGTTCAATCCCTTCTCCATACTCCTCTTTTCCCATCATTCTTGTACAAGTTAATCTATGTCTCATCTGTCCATCTCCAAAAAGGTAACACTATTAGCCCTCTGGTTGTGTTCTGGCCAACTTTACCATTTCTTTCATCTGATTACCATATGACTTGTCCACTCATCCAAACACATTAAACTAATTAACTAGTTTCACTTGAGTTAAAATGGTTTCTTCAAATTTGTCAAATCTGTTATGTTTCCAGTCAGAAAAGATGCACAGTTCAATATTCAGACCCCTAAAATACACACACATACTTACTGAGTTACAGTTGAAAGTCTGTAATAATATTACTAATTACTAATAGTCAGAAAACGAAGGCTCTTCATGACAGAATAGTTCACTCCTGTAACATTTCGCCTCATTGATGTTCCTCATTCTGGGCTGGTTACTATGTACACCACAGAAGCATTGTAAGATGTCTTTGATAACTGCTCTTAAGTATAATATATCATGCCTTTGGAAAAAATGTTGGGAAAAAAGATAATTTTCTGAAAATAATAAATTCCCAATAATGTCATAATGTATTACATTAGTCGACCTGAAAATGTAAGGAATTCTCAGTAATCTGTAAAAGAATATTACATTATTAGACATTGTAAGACATTGTATCACATTACGGGGGAAGTCATTACATTTTGTATTAAATTTTTGACCAAGTTAAGTGCAAAATTATATTACATTTTTGGGGTTTGTGAAATTATTAAAATACTGGGTTCTACAGTTGCACTCAAAATTATTCAACCCCAATTGACACTGTAAGGATGACTCAGACAATTTTTTAACTACCTGTGTATCAATTGAGTGACCTATTCAAATAGATAGTGAACATATGTGATGTCATATTTTTAAGTAATAGGATAATTTATTAATACAGCTATGTCAAAATTATTCAACCCCCATTTAATATAGCTGGTTTTTAAATCACTGCTAGTCTATGAGGCTAAAAAATTACACAATTAAGTCTTTGGGAACTCTATAACGGCAGTTAATTTGCTTCAGCTGTGATACATGTATAACTCCCACACATGCATATGTTTAAGCTCAGCAGCAAACATGGCAATGAAAAAGGAGCTCTCACAAAAGCGAAGAGAATAAATTATTTCATTGCACCAAAAAGGCAACGGCTACAAGAAGATATCCCAGACACTTGACGTTCAAAGAGACAGTTGGAGGTATCATAAGTAAGTTTAAAACTCATGGTACAGCAGCAAACCTACCTGGGTGTGGAAGAAAGAGCAATATTCCACCAAAAGGAATCAGACATTTGAACAGTACAGCTGAGAAAACCCTCACATTACTGCCAAAGACTTGCAGTATGACCTGATGAAGACAGGAACAAAAGAATCAGGATAAGAAGAACGCTTACCAAAGCAAGGACTTCATGCCTGGACACCTCGCCACACAACACTCTTGACCAAAAAGCACATAAAAGTTGACTTGAATACGCAAGAATGAATTTGGGACAAAGTTTTATGAGGTGAACTAATATAAAACAGTATGGATCCATGGATCAATGGCATGTCTGGTATAAGAAAAGCAAAGCGTATGACAAAAAAGAACACCATCCCCAAGGTCAAGCATGGAGGTGGGACATTCCTGTTGGGAGGGGGTGTTTTTCTGCTGCAGGAACTGGCAATCTTGCCCGTTTGATCATGGATTGGTTGAAATACCAGGTCATTTTGGAAATGAATGTGTTGTCTTCAATGCGTAAACTGAAGCTTGGTGATCACTGGACTTTCCAGCAAGACAGTGATCCCAAGCATACATCCAAGTCAACCAAAGCTTGGTTCAGGGATCAATCCTGGAATGTCATTAAGTGGCTTTCTCAGTACCTGGATTTAAATCCCATTGAAAATCTTGGTTTCTGTGGCACGGAAACCAATTAACATTAATGAGCTGGAAGGTTTTGCACATGAGGAATGGGCAAAGATTCCAATAGAGAGATGTCAGCTGATGAGCACCTACCGAAAGCGTTTATTGGAGTTTAAAGTGTAAATGTTGAGCCACAAAATACTCTCTTTGGGGGTTGAATAATTTTGCACATGCACATTTGTGAAGAGAATGATTTTTATTTGAACTGATCATGGTAAACTTATATTCTCAAAATGGTGTGAACATGTAGTAATGAACCTTCTTTGACTATTTACTGAAGCCTTGGTTGATAGATTTTCACCAAATTTTATTCATATTACCAAACTGCCATGTACTTTGAGGGGGCTAAATAATTCTGAAGTGAAGGTTTTACCAGGGACAGAATTCTTCCGCGTTCCATTACAGTTGTTTTCTGGGCCTTCCAGAGTATCTGAGCTTGCCAGTGCATCCTTTCTTTTTTAAGAATGTACCAAAAAGTTGATTTGGCCACACCTAATGTTTCTGCAGTCTTTCTGATGGGTTTGTTTTGATTTTTTCAGCCTAATGATGGCTTGAAACTGGCAGTGACAAATCATCATATTACAAATACCACACTTGAAATTCACTTCTAAAACCTTTATCTGCCCATTGTAAGTGACATAGTGAGGGAATAATGCACATCTAGCCATGGAATTAATCAGACAATTGTCCAATAACTTTTGAGCCCTTAAAAATGAGAGCTATGTATGAAAAAGGTTGTAATCCCTACATCGTTCACCCAACTTGAGCTCACATTCATGGTTTAATTTCAAATCTAATGCTGTGATACATAACTATAAATTTGTCAATGCCTAAATATTTATGATTTAACTGCATATATTTTCAAATCAATGTTATTGATTTCACACATTGGACAACCTCTGCAGCAAAAAGTAATTTAAAGCAAGTCCTTACACCATATGGTCCCAAAGCTTTTAACCCCTTGAATGACTAGGACACACCAACGGGTCCAAAGATTTACTATACACTTCTATAACCTAAGAATAGCTCAGCCAGTCTGCACTGTAGCCTATGTAGTTACTGAGTGATAAGTCTTAGTATGTAATGAGCCTGGGATTTTATGGGGTTAAACAGCGTGTGAGAAATGGGTTTTCTTATCGCCAATGATGTGTGCAACTTCCGAGGGTTAAAGTAGGACATGGATTTCCACAGTGTAGCGCCAACACCCCAGTCACTGGGACACACTGCCTTAAGACTCTTGTTACTTTTATAAAACAGCAGCAAATAACAGTCTGATAAAATATACCAAAAAGTTTACTAATTCATTATAAATAATAATTATAGGATCAGTTTGATCATTTATACTTCAAAAGAAATAGTCCCTGTAATAGCCCCACAGTGATAGCAGAGCACATCATTCACATTTTTGTCTGTTGCCTTTCTGTGTGATTATGTAATGTTGTTAATTTTCAATTAATTTATATAAAGCAAGCTTTGCCATGAAAATGGTTCTATTTAAATTATTATTATTATTATGAAACTCTTTACATACCACTGGCTTCAAACACTTCAGGAGTTAAAAAAACCATTAGAAGAACAATCAAAGTTGTGAGACCATGAAGAACACCTGGAAAATCTGTGAATGACAAAATGACAAAACGTTATTTCACATAACATTGCCAAGTATTAAGTTAAACATTAAAGCTCAAATCAGCAATGTTATAACAGAGCCAAGACTATATGGTAAATGCACATGTATTCTGTAGTGGGGGTGTTAATACTTTTGTATATCTTCTGTTGCTGCAGTATTAAAACTGGCTCATGTGTTGCACCCTCCTGAGTGGGGATTTAAATCTGTTTTAATAAAGAATTTACACTGTCTTTGGTTTTGTCAAATTTTGGTGCAATTTACCAATATTAAAGTCAAAATATAAATTTACATTATATATTTTAAACTAAACTTTACTGTTAGTATGATCTTTGCTTACTGCTTTCTTTTATTCTTTCTTTCTTTCTTTCTTTCTTTCTTTCTTTCCCTTCTTACTAATGACTTTTAGACACAACTAATGCACAGTTATTCAGATTTCATTAGGGGGTACTATCCCCTGGATTTCTGCTATATCTGCCATAGTATTAGTTCAGCAGAAGAGAGCTGATGGAAAGTGATTCTATACACACACATTGGGGACCGAACAAGATCACTAGTGAAACTGCTTCAATTTTGCATTAATTTCAAAATTAATTAAGTGCTTAAATAAAATTGTTTCATTACAAATTATATCATCAGCATTTTATTCTATTAGTAAATAACAATTTAGTAATTTACTCCTCTTTGCCTTGTTTAATGTCTTCCTCATAGCATGTGAGGGCAGTATGCACATGCATGCTCTTCCTAGCTAATTTCCATGCTTTTATTATTTTTTTAATTATCCTGATGGTGCTTAATGGTAATTTGACCTGACTGACTCAATTTTTATAACCACTTCCTAATCCATGCACGTCCACAGCCTTCACATTTGAGTAGACGGCTGTTTGGTTTTACCCATGCTGATGGATGAGAAAGGGATTTCAAATGCATGTAACCTCATATATACATATTTCCCAGAGAAACAGAAAATTGTAATAAACAACAGTGAAGTTCTTGGAGACTAGGAAGAATAAAAAGAAGGATTTATTTCTCAAGTATACAAATTTCTTTGGTTTTATTTAAAATATTCTTTTTGGGGGCAATAGTTTTGCCACAAATGTTTTTGACAGAATACACTATTCTTATAATAATACAAACAACACTCCTGTAGGAATAATATCTGTTAGATAAATGGTAAGCAATTTCTCCAAACATTTTAGAAGAACATTAAATCATCATAGGCATTGTTTTATTTATATGACTGTTTTTGTCCAGTTTATTGAGGGGTGCCAATAATTCTGGAGTTGACTGTATATAAGCTTAGAGATCACATAATTCTTATGTATACTTTTCAGTGTGATTGTCTTGATCAGTTCCACGGTCCACTAGTCCTTCATCAATGGTAAGATTTTACCCCTTGATCTCAGCTGGACATTTTTGGTTTATGAACTACTCTGGGTTAGTTCAACATATGAGATGAATAAGTTTTTAGTATGGCCTTTAGGCATCATTTTACAGTTTAATTAGGCATGTACCGATTAATTTTTTTGCCCACAATCTGATGTGAGTGATGATGAGTATGTGCCGATACCGTGTCTGATCCATTTGTGTTTTTCATATACAATACAGCTGCATAATTTAGGTAAGATTATGGTTCTCTTCCCATTAGTGGCGCAACCATCTAAGCGTTGGCCCTATCATCAGGAGATCGCGAGTTCGATCTCTGGTGATGCTACAGCCATCCGTAGCCGGGAGTCCAAGAGAGCACAATTGGCCTCGCTCTCTCTGGGTGGGTGAGATGGCCCCCCCTTCTCCCCCCATCACTCAATGCGATGCTAGACAGCGCAGGCGTGTGATTGTGTATTGTGTGATTGGGGGAGTCCTAACTAGCAGGTGGAATTTGAGACGACTAAATTGGGGAGAAATTTGAGTAAAAAAAAATACTACAGTGAAATCTGTTCACTTTAGGGTGAGCATAATGTTACAGTCTGGATGGGTATGTTTTGTTCTATAAGCTACTTTTTCAAAATAATTATTTTATAGTGTGTTTCATTTTGTCTTATGATCAATTTTCAGACTGTAGTCCATTTGATTCTCTACATACTTTTTTCTTCAATGGTCAGGACCCCCACAGGACCACCACAGACAAGTATTATTTGGGTGGTGGATTATTCTCAGCACTAAAGTGACATGGACATAGTGGTGCTGCGTTAGAGTGGATCAGACACAGCAGTGCTGCTGGAGTTTTTAAACACCTCAGTGTCACTGCTGGACTGAGAATAGTCCACCAACCAAGAATATCCACCCTACAGCATCCTGTGACCACTGATGAAGGACTAGAGGATGACCAACACGAACTGTGCAGCAGCAGATGAGCCATTTACATTTACAAGATGGAGCAACATGGTAGCAGTGGACACATTGATCCATGGATCCATTTTTAAGAGTGGACACAGTGTTTAAAAACTCCAGCAGCACTGCTGTGTCTGATCCTCTCGTACCAGCGCAACGCAAGCCACCACCTTGTCAGTGTCACTGCAGTGCTGAGAATGACCCACCACCCAAATAATATCTGCTCTGTGGTGGTCCTGTGGGGGTCCTAACCATTGAAGAACAGGGTGAAGGCGGGCGAACAAAGTATGCAGAGCAACAGATGGACTACAGTCTGTAACTGTAGAACTACAAAGTGCACTTATGTGGTAAGTGGAGCTGATAAAATGGACAAAGAGTATAGATTCAGTGCCGGTTATGCCTATTATATCACATAAACAGCTGCTTAGGACCACATACAGGATGCTGGGAGGGACTTGACGAGTTTATGTGATGAGTCTTGACGAGAGGAAGTGACGAGTTTAAACACTGGCAGTACTGGCGCAGAGCTAGTTGCTTGTTTAACAGAATACAGAGCTAGCAATATTAATAGATGAGCGACACTTTAACACTTGCTAACCAGGCTGAGGATAATTCTGTCCAAAGTGGTTCTTGACCGACTAGGACAGCTTGTGGCTACACAAGCAGCAATGTTATTGACATCATAACCGGCTTCAGGCAGAGGCTCGCAGGACTGTCAGAGGAACAGTGGTCCTGGATTAACACTGTCCTGCTTTCCATGCCTTAACAAACACAATACAAATATTCAGCAGTTGTTCACATGCTGTTGTTTTGTGTGGAAGTGATTCTTGACTGAATAAGAGAGCTTGTGGACCCACAAACGCTGCAGGATCCCTGATGCTGAAAAAGCATACCATTTTGTGGACTGTGATTACTTTTTCCTAGCACTTTAGACTTACACTGCTTGCTGGATTTTAGAGCTGTGTGTATAACTGACACATGCATACAGTTCTAATCAGCATAAAAAACACACACTAATTAGTAACAGGAATTTGAATTACAATATTGCTATATATAAAGAAACAGACCAAAATGACTTCGAAAAAAGTCTGGTTCCATTGATTTACATTAAAAGTAAAATAGGTTTTTTCCTTTTCTTGTAAAGTTATATATACATATAATGGTATATATATAGTAAGATACTGATTTTGAATGATGGACACTGTGGGTAATATGATCAAAGTAAATATACAGGAATCTGTGGCACTTCATGTGGTACTTACACTTGCATTTCAGATTGAAAATACGGACAGACCGAAATTCATCCAAGATGGCAACTGAAATTCAGAGAATGAGGAATATCAGTGCAGTTCTTTTTGCTGGACCAGATTTCGCAATCATTCTGCGTAAATTATTTACGCTCACTATTATCCTAAATTAATTTTGCATTCAGCTATTTAACAGTGACTTGTAGTTAATGAATGTAGTTAATGTGAAATCTTACACAATCAGGGACATTTGAGTTTAAAAATTTTAACTCTGAAATGTGCAGAATACAAAAAGCCTATGCACTGTACAACACAGCGTTATGCAGGCGTGGTGTGCGTCACATTTTGCTCAAATTGCGAAATGCAGTAACTTGTTCTTCTCAAGAATTATAATAATTTTCAGTTCAACTTGAAATGAATAAATACCAAATAAACAATATGGACATACTGATGAAAATGGCTACAATATACATTCAAAAACATAAATTATAAGACAAAAAATTTTCAACCTCAGTTCCAAAAAAATTTGGGACGCTGTGTAAAATGTAACAATAGAACATAGAACACATATCAGATGTTGAAAGTGAGACCAAATTTATGAAAAATGTTAACTCATTTAGAACTTGACGGCAGCAATGCATTATGAAAAAAAAGTTGGGACAGGGCCGTGTCTACCATTGTGTAGCATCTCCTCTTTTAACAACAGTCTGTAAATGTCTGGGAAGTGAGGAGTTCCAACTTTTTTTGGAATTGGGGTAGGTTTTTTTAAAGGTCAATAGTATGAGCTTGACATACAGCTTAAACAATCATTCCGAAATCAGTGCAGTTGCAATGCATCGTCACCATCACAAGCACCATGACACAGCAAGGCATTTTACACCACTAATATAAACAACCATATAAACAACAAACATTTGCACATCATGTAAGGTATTTGGAAAGAAGAAAAATAGGCGTGGTTCGATAAGTTCCATAAGCAATCACTTTGAAGTTAGTATAGTAATAACTCACAGCAATAAAAAAGTAATTCCTACCTGAAAAGCTGAGAATATTCAACACCAGTACGCATCCAGCAAAACCCATCCATCCTTCATTCTGTGTTCGCCAGCCATGCAGTCCAAACACTAGAGTAAAAAGATGAAAGATATGGAGTTAATTTTGTGCCAAAAGTTTCCAATAAAATAATAAAATCCACAAGCAAAATATTGAGTAGCGAAATGTCTAAAATACATTGTAAACACAAATAATGAGAGTTAAATCAAACTTAATTTTTCAAAAAGATTTCTATTTATTTTCTCTCACTTTGATATAAATGTATTACTAATTTTGCCAGTTTTTGCTTTAATTTTTTTCTATTTGCTGATTTTGCTGATATATTTTTTGTTTCTGGAATCGCTTGTTTGCTTCTGAAATCTTTCTTTTGGCTCTGACTTTTAGTACTTTGTAACAGGGGGTGGGTCTTAGAGGAGGGCATTCACCTGCATTTTCTATTGGTCAACTGATTTGGAGTGACAGGACTTCTGAACACACAGCCATGCCCACTCACTGAGCCGTGATCTGCCAGAGAGGACTGCATTGACATGTCTGACCTTATGAGCAGTGTTTAACATATTTATTAATGTAACATATGCTCAGGATCCTGTGACAAGCTGTGTAATCTATGTAGCTATATATTTTGGAAGTTGAAGTATATTGCCGTGAGATGCCTTGTTATCAGTGCACTGTTCAAACACCAGTATCTGTTATGGTATAGGGGTGCATAAGTGCACATGGCATGGGTAACATGCACATCTATACACCATTAATACTGAACAATATAGAAATATTGGAGCAACATATCTGCCATCCAGATGACGTCTTTTTCTGGGAAGGCCTTGATTATTTCAGCAGGACAATGCTAAACCACATTCTGCATTTACTACAGCTTGGTTCCATAGTAAAGAGTTTAGGTGCTAAACTGGCCTGCTTGCAGTCCAGACCTGTCACCCATTGAAAAATAATCTGCAGCGTTATGAAACGAAAAATGACAAAGGAGACCCCGAACTGTTGAGCAGCTAAAATCTTGTGTCAAGCAAGAATGGAAAAATATTTCACTTTCAAAACTACAGCAACTGGTCTTCTTAGTTCCCAAACACTTACAGAGTGTTGTAAAAAGAACAGGTTATGAAACACAGTGGTAAACATGCCCCCGTCCCAACTATTTTGAAATGTGTTGCTGGCAAAAATTCAAAATGGGCATATATTTTTCAAAAACAATAAAAAAAATAAAACATTTCTCAGTTTCAGCATTTGATATGTTTTTGTACTGTTTTCAAATAAATATATGGTTTACATGATTTGCACATTATTGCATTTTGCACAGCGTCCCAACTTTTTTGGGGTTGTACATTTGTAACTGTTTTAATTTAAAAAAATCAAGAAAAATTCAGTTTTCCAATGATATAGGCCATTTAAGCTTTTGTTAAAAGGAAATGTGAACAGCAGAAAATATCCTGTTTTGGAACATGTTGCAGACATCAATTTGAAATGAGTGTATATAAAAAAAAAAGGCAAAACTGAAGGTGAAATGTCCCAAGCACAAGAAGTAACTGAAGACAGCTGCAGTAAACGCCTGGCACAGCATCACCAGGGAAGTAACCCAGCGTTTAGTGATGTCTTTGGTTCAAGACTTCAGGCATTCACTGACTGAGTATAAAAAAAGACAATTTAATTTATGATTACATTATTTTCTCCAATTACTTCTGAGCCCCTAAAAACTGAGGTGCTATGTGAGAGAATGCTTCAAATTTCTACACTGTTCATCTGATTTGGACCCTCAAATTGCAGCTTAAAGTCTGCACTTTGAATTACTTATCATTTAATTTTAACTCTAATATGCTGAGGCAGACAAAAAGATAATGATGTACAAATATTTAGACACCTCAGTGTAACATGGCAAAAACTGTAGATAGATGATTACAGAATATTATTTATCACCTAAAACTCTTTCTAACACAAATATTATAAAAAAAATGAATAAACATCAAAAATGACCTTTTGGTGAAAATTAAAAAAAAAAAAGATCAACACTATGTCAGTTATG
Source organism: Colossoma macropomum (assembly GCF_904425465.1). NCBI lineage: Eukaryota > Metazoa > Chordata > Actinopteri > Characiformes > Serrasalmidae > Colossoma > Colossoma macropomum. Next base: position 32,010,293 of record NW_023494790.1, read on the forward strand.
GTGTATAAAATAACATATGTTACTTTAGAGCAGCACTGTCACTGGTTTTAGTAGTGCATCAGTGGGCTAACAACTAAGTTGAAAACATTATTAGTAATTTTTGTGTGGAAGCATGTATACATGTATGAAAACGTCCCTGCAATAGTAGTTTTGATGTTGTTTTGACAATTGTGTGTATGCACAAATGTCATCTTGTGTTAATATGTAACAATCATGTGTACTTACCTAACACAGCAATTACAGACAACGCAAGGTATTCAATTAGAGGCAAAGTCTTGATGAGACTTTGAATTTTATCTGTAAAAGATAATGCATGGAACCTCAATATATATGCCTTATAGGAAATGTATAAAAATAATAGCCAATATATAATAGTTCTGTCCATGAGAGCTCACATCTGAACCCTCAGAAAAAAGAACAACCTACACAAGATAGTAATTATATCAGCTTTATATTTATTACTAAATTACTGAAGTGAAATCTATAAGATGATCATTTTTTCCTCTATGCAAAAAAGAAATGCATTTGATCTTTTTCATTTGAAAGCAACAATGTCCTCACATCAGGAAAATAGCATGATTTTAACGTGAATGAGAGGAGTTGATCTGATTGGATATGTCTGCAGCACGTCTAACCATGCCTGTTGATAATGTATTTAGTTTAACTCCTACACGGTTTAGAACTATGCCACTCTACGTATAATACCAAAAACACAACTGCCACACCCATATGCGATTTTGTGCCTTATTTTGGTGCTTGCAATACAACCTCAAAAACAGGGCCATAAATATTGCAGGGATGCAAATGTAGCTGAGAGGCTACATTTCATCAGTGTTCATCTGTATTTCTAAACAGATATTAGGAGTTAGATTCTGAAAACACATAAGACAATCATAACTAGTGACCCATTGATACCATTTTTTTGGTAAAAAAAGTAAGTTTTTAAGTATTCACCCATACCGACACCATACCAAGTGACCTACTTATAATTAAGTCGCTAAGGTAAATGAGTGCAATGTACCTTAACAGTTGAACTGTTTAAATCTAGCTGATTTTAAATTGTGTGCATTAGCTATGAATCATCAGCTACATTAGTTACTTTGAATCAAGTAGCGTTGCAGTGGAGAAGAGTGGGTTTTGTTCTTCATCAGAAAAGTGCTTCTGTACAGCTGTAAGTAAAGAATGTTTAATAGTTTTGATCCTCATCTGTTACTTTCAACAGCAATCTCTGTTGCACAGTGACAGCAGGAATCACATCTGAGGCTAATATGTCTGAAGTTGTTGAATTTTATTTCTTGTTGGAGCTTTTTGATTGGCCGGTTGAGCTGCAGTTAAATGCTCTCCAAAGCCAGACATACACTGTGCAATTTTAGAAATGGTTGTGATTGTGTTTGTGTGTGTTTAAAAATGGGCTAATATCACAGTGTATGCCTCGGGGCAGTATGCCAAGTATGCCAGTATTTAAAGTGATTGGCTTTGCCTCCAACTGCCTTGACATCAGAAACACTTCTCTGTGTGAACAGACCCTGCATTTGTACAAGTATGAGTAAATGAGCTTGGTATCGGAAAGATACCTGACACCAGTATCATTATCAATGCATCCCTAGTCATCAGCCAACGGTACTGTTATGTCATCACAGCTTCTCTGCCTGCTCCAGTTATTCAAACATTTTGGGCACCACGCTGTCAGAAAATGGTACCTTTTCTTAACCTAATGTTTTAAAACAGAAAAATAAAATGAAAAAAGCCTGGAATTAGAGGTGTTTGAAGTCAATGTAACTTAAAACACATATAACTGCAATGGATTATGGTACAATAAAGTTCCCTATCTAAACGTACTATGGAGATGAGAGGGACAGTTTAGCACCTTTTCATCTGAGAGTGCCATATCATCATGAACTATAGGACCACCTCAGGAAAAGAGCTGAAACTATTTGTGATCTTTCCACCAGAATTACATGAAAAGAATGTTCTGACTCATTGTAAACTGCGCTGAAATCAATTCAAAACCCAACAAAACCTGTAGAGGTGATTCTGAAATTAAGCATACAAAAATGCTGCAATTGTCTAACAGCAGTTTTGTATATCACTTTTTTGTAGAGCACTGTTAAGACAGTGATGAAAATAATGTAGTTTAACAAACTGACACAAAACAATAAAAATGGCACATATCAAACAATATTAGATTCTTGCCATTGTTTGCATACCTTCACATTTATAGACACATGGAGAACATAGAAGTAGGCGAAGAATCCTCAGAAGGTTAATAATTAAACAAGTGGCTGCCTCACTGAAGAAACCTGAAGAAACATGAAACCAGTTTTAATGATAATTGTTCTTATGTCAAGTAAAAACACAAAATACAAACATCCAGTGAGTTTAAAACTGTTTGGGCAGCTTCACTTTGGTTTGGTGTACACACCAGGTAAAAGTGTCTCAATTTTTTTTCTTTGAGTTAATCTTTATGGCAGTGTGAACAGCAAAAAACAAATAGAATCAGAAATGTTCAGTTCCAATTTGGAACACTTTAATATGTGCTACTGACATCTGATATCCAATATGTGGCAATGTGACATAATTTTGCACTGCTGACACCTCATAAACATTTGGGGTGACATTTCTGTACAAACAAAATTAGAAGACACTTATCCACATCACTCTGTGTTTGACGGGCCAAATGCGGCCGTAGGAGAACGAGGCTGCAGTGTCAAAAAGTTAAGTCTGCAAGCAAAGTAAGGACGTGAACCAAATAACACGATCTTTTTACAGCAAGCACAAACGTGCAACTTCTAATTAGCTCCTGTGATGCTGGCAAAGATGAAACAAACCTCTTTTACTGTTGATTCCATTTTGATTGTTTACCTCTGGATAAATATGCCACATGAGTCATTGTTCTTTTGCACATGCAGGTTTGTTTAGGAGCGTGACCTGTTCAGACTAATGTCACATATAGGTCACATTTAAAAGATATTGTGAACAACCAAACAAAAAAAAAAACGGATTTGGTGAGAAAATCACATTTGGGCCGATTTTACTTGCTGTATGAATGTAGCCTTAGTTAATATTTGTCCTTGAATGGCTTTTTTTGTTGGTTTGTTGCTCTGTGGATGTGAAATGGTATCATGACTATCATGTTTAAAATGCTGTGAATTTAATTAAGAAAAGCTTTTTTAACCAATTTCTAAAGAACTATTTCATAGAATCTGTAGATTTTTTTTATTTACTCAGTTGTTGTAAATATAGTGTATGTCAGTACAGGCAAGTCTCCGGTTGAGTCAAAACAAGTCATTACGCGTTCTTCAGCCAATTTATTGCCATTTCAACACTGAACACCAAAAATGACTGTACCAATAATACAGCCCATTAAAGTGACAGTAGGTTAAAATACCATGATCATAAAATTTTTCATAAAAAATTAAATTTGTTGTGTACTATCCTTCCAAATAAATGTCTAAATCTATGATACATAAGTGACCATGATAGACACAATGGTGTAATCAAAACACTGGACAACCACATTTAAAAAGAAATGTCAACAAATCATTTTGCTGTAGAATTTATACAGTTGCTAAAATGACGCAGACAGCTAGCAGCTTATCTTGCTAATGTTTCCAGCTTATAGAGTCTCACAGCTCTGAAATAAAACACAGAAAGCATAAGCATAGTAACAGACATTTGGTGAAATTTGGATCTAAATCAAAGATACTTCTGTTACTGTTCTGGCACATCTATGCCAGTAAATGAATGTATTTAATTAAAAACCAGACACCTCACTGTGTTTCTTCTACTTTGAGTGTCCACTCTTTTGGAGTCATAAGACTCAAGTCTAAGTCACAGAAATCAGTTAACGTCAATGGTGTTCAAGACAAAGTTGAGTCGCAAGTCTTTTCTGATTTTCTTGGGTCAAGTCAGACATCATCAAATTCATGACTGGAGTCTGACTCAAGTCCATGCCCTAATTACAGCTAACAGCCTGAACTGTAAACACCATGGTCACTGTGTCTTTATATATATATATATATATATATATATATATATATATATAGTGGGGTTTTTTGCTTTTTATTATTTTGTGAGTTTGCGTTATAAGCTATAATTCAAGCAGATGAAATATAAAATGAAATCAACATGGATTTTATAAACAATTAAACAGCTGTTTATTTTCCTAAATATGAAATGTTTTATTTTACAAAATATACTGAGATGACATTAGGCAACACAAATACATTATTGCAACTGCCACACCTGAGAAGGCACCACCATAAACAAGTGTATTGTGTTCACCTAATAATCAAGAATTTAACACAAGAATAATAACTTGACCTGATAACTGAATGCACAACACCAGCTCTCACCAGATAGTCTGAAATACTGCAGATGCTTAGGCTGATTTGAAAAATTGAGAAGGTGCCAACTTTCTGCATCAGCAATGTGTTTTGTCTTTCTTCCCATAATCCACGACACATCCTTTTCATCACCTCCATGAGGAATTGAGGAAATGTTAACCATGGCCAGTAAACAAAGTAATCAGCAAGGTGGCCGCTGTTATTCTATCTCTTGGAATCTCACAAACTTCAGCCAATTCAGGTAATTCAGCCAAATAAAATTGCCGGTTTTTAATGAATATTATAATCTTAGTTGCATAAAAACACTGATAAAATACTTACCATTAAGCACACCCCAAAGGACGAAGGCCACAAACATAAGAATGTTTGGACAAAAGACAAGAACACGCTGTACGATTTCTGTGCAACTGCCTAAAAAGATAAAGAACAACTGCATGAGTGCTCCACAATTCAGTAACAAATTCCACTGTCATAATTTTCTCATAAATGTGTTCAAATGAAGACTTTACATACCGGGCTCTTTACAGAAAGTGTATGTGATGCAGCCAAGCAAAAGTACACATCCACATAAACAAGTAAAACCACAGAGCAACAGTATTGCAGTGTGTATGTGGGAAAAACCTGAGGAGAAAGTACAAGAGTTGTGTTACTATATGTGATGTGCAGAACTACTCAAAATATCATATTATAAAGCAGTGGTGTGCAGCCACCAGAACAACATTATTGGCCAGTTTCATAAAACTTGGAGGTAACAGCGCTATGCCATGTAAAACGCATTGTAGAGTAAATAAGTCCTACTCATAAAGTCACCATTGCAGTGATTAGCCAAAATAGATACGATGAAAGAAACAAAAACAAAGTAAAAAAGAAACCAAAATTCTCAGAAACAGAGCAACGAATTGTGTAACGCTATTTATTTTCAGATAAGAGACACAGGTGTGCCAGCAATAGCTGCAATGGTATATAACAAGGTATCTTATAGATCTCTTCAGACCAGAATTTGCAGGAGACAGAGCATTTCAGACCAAGGTCTGCAGGCTGGGGTGTGGCATAATGACTGAAGAAGGACCCTGCAGACAGAAAGATCATGACAGAGCATTGTTTGAGCACAGACTGGGCCATCACAGCATGTTTTTAAAAAAAGAACTACATCACTGTATCTGATCTCCTGACTCACTTTGTTGGCTCAGAAAGGAATTTACATCAACTGTTTGCCATGATGCTCAGCCTATATAGATCAAAACATGTGTTTTAAATTGTTTAGTTAATCCGCTGAGTGGGTAAACACGTGTAATTTGTTAATTACTTGCATGTGTGACCAAACATTCACATCAGCTTCTTATCAGAAAAATTACCACTAGAGAGTGTCAGGAGAACAGCATTTGGGAGTGTATCTGATCAAGTGTTTGACTGTTATATATGAGTGTTTTCAATATACTCACAGTAAAAATGTATTAAACTTTCACTGGGGTGGCGCTCTAGTACATTTACTTAGGAAACTTAATTGTACCATGTTCTGTTGCAGTGTATTTTTGAAGTTGCACTGACTCTATACACACGGTCTTGAGCCCAGGCTTTTTATTTTGTTTAATTATTTATTTTTTTAAGTTGAAAAGCTGGCAATATTAACCTGGTCCCTTGAAAAGTGAATATATTTTACCTTTAAAACTCATTTAACACTCATTACACTGTTTGACCTTAAGGACCATATTGTACCTTTGAGGCTACATTTACTTTGTTTGTACCTTCTGGGACAAATTGTACCTGAACAGAACCTTTTGACAGCATATTCTAAAACACCTGAACCAGCACATGAAGAGCTTGTGGATCGATTAGTGATTTCTATGAGGTGAGCCAGATGAGGGAAAGTACACAAAGGAGCATGAGAACTGGGACTGAGAACCCATGGCTTGAAATTGGGGCCAATGTTTATTTGCTTTTAACTCTATCAAATTTTATCCCATCACTTTTGGGTTGCATGACTTTTACTGGTTGTCAACTCATTGAAAAAAGTCATAATTTAATATAGTAAAAACAACAACAAGAGTGTTCTCGATATCAAGGAATCCTGGGGGCTAAAGGCAGATGCTGCATTCTGAAGTGGATATTCAATGTTTCTTTGTATTTCAGGCTCAGATGTAGGCAAGACTGTTATGCACTGCACCAGGGGGCAGAGTGAACCTGTGTAAAATATACAGCAACTTATGATCTCAAATCAGTTGTTATAAGGTAGGCTTTTCATCTATACTTCTGTCAATCAATTTATTTACATTACGCAAATGATGTAATGATCATTATTAAAATTGACTCATATAAAGGGCTACTTGTATATAAAGGCCAAATATGTTTCAGACAAATTCAGGTTTATTTCAGGATATTAAAAGCTACTTCAATGTCACCCATGTGTTTCTAGGACCTCGAAACAGTACTCTACTAATTATTTTCTGAAGCAATTAGGTTGCTTTAAAGCTCCAGAAAGCCTTGTTTCTTTCTCCTGTCACCGCATCTCACTTCCAAACTGCATAGGGCACATTGTGTTGACAACACTGAAATAATATATTATGAAGCCCAAATTTGACATGATACAAAACTATATAAATCTAGTCACTAGCGAGAGAAATACATAGTACACAGTGTACTTTGTAATTTAGGGCACAGTGTCCAAACAGACAATTATCAGCAATTATATGGCTCACTGGAGCAATGATAGGCTCTATTTCTACTAAAGACATTTCACCATGTACATGTTAACTTACCCAACAGTATTTCCACAGTTGTGTGAGCTGAAAACTCTCCAGACAGCACTTCACATCTATACAGGCCTTTGTCCTCCATTTGGAGAGTCTTTATTCTGAGTGAGAAGTTTCCTTTGTGGATTTCTTCAGGGCCGAAGAACTCAACTCTGTCTCTGAATCTCTCGTGGGTAAAATCTGTCTGGACCTCACCCTCTTGGAAGACCAGCACTGTAATGTCTTGATCCACTTTCTTCCATGAGACCTTTTCAAGCTCTTTAGGTGGGATATGGGAGTCTACAGAGCAATTGAGAGTGACGTCTTCACGCGCATATGCAGATACTGCATGGCCTCCAGTCACAATCAAATACTCTGAAAGAAGAATCGAATAATTGATATTATTCAAATATTACAGTGAAGAAGTTTCAAATCAAATCATACAATTTCATAATATGTCTCTAATACAGCTTGTTTAGCAATTGATTCAGCTAATTTTGACAAAAAGTAAGGCGAGTGGGTGTTGTTGCGAATATAAATGTTATAAAAATAAAAACAAACACAGAGAGTGTGTATATGTCTGCAGAACACTGTAAAAAATTTGTGTCAACTTTCACCTACCAATGTCAACCAATGTTTGACCAGTTTCCTGTTGTCTGTAAACGGAACAGTTGTAAACTCCTGCATCTTTAGTGGTCAGATTTGTGAGCAGGAGAGAGAAGTTTCCATGTTTGACCTCCTCAGTAAAGAAACTGGCTCTTCCACTGTAAGCCTGGTCCTGAGCCTCTGGTCGACTTTCTCCATCTTGGAATAAATGCACTAAAGTTTCAGAGTCTGTTCTCTTCCACTCCACTTTCAGCTCTTCCAGTGGTATGGGGGCTTCAACATAACAGGGCAGCATCACTGAGCCTCCCAGCTCCACAATCAGAGGATCAGAGGGGCCGAGCACACGGAGCCCTGAAAGAAGAGCAAACACAGCGAGATGAGTAATATTTTTTACTTTTTTATTTCACAACATACACTGTCAGAAAAGAGCCAGGTAAATGTCCAGGTAAATTTTAGTACCTCAAAATGCAAACAATGTAAATGTACACTCAGAGGTACAATATGGTCCTTAAGGTCCAACGGTTTAAATGTACACTACATTCACATAAGCAGAAAAATAAAATGAAAAGTCTGAAGTCAATACAGGATATATGATGTCAATGCAACTTAAAAATTAGAGCTGCAGAAGAATATGGTTACTGAAGATGTGCCCCCTCCACCCCACATAGTGCTTTTTTTTAAGTGTACAAGGTGTTTTTAATGCAAAATTTGCAGGACTTAGGCTGTGTACAGTGAGCCTCAAGGTCTTTACCAGAAAGCAAAACACAAAGAGGATTGGGGCTTTTTCCCACAATGTACAAAACAACCTGACCACAAAATGAACTTCAAACGAACCATACTGACACCACCTTAGTACAGTTCTTTTCTGAGGCTGTTTAGAGGATCTGAGGTCATTTGACATGTTTATGTATGCACAGAAAACCACAACTCCACAATGCTGAAAAGGCCAAAGTGTGATCGCCCTATAAAAATCAGCCTAGCCCTTTAAGTTGATCTGCCTGGCTCACTAGAGCAATGACAGTTCTAGTTCCACTAAAGACCACCATGTGTATGTTAACTTACTCAAATGTATTTCCACAGTTGTTTGAGCTGAAAACTCTCCAGAGAGCACTTCACATCTATACTGGCCTTTGTCCTCCATTCTGAGATCCTTTAAACTAAATGAGAAGTTTCCTTTGTGAATCTCTTCTGGACCAAAGAACTCGACTCTGTTTCTGAATCTGCTGGGGGTAAAATCTGTCTGGATCACACCCTCTTGTAAGACCAGCATTGTAATGTCTTGATCCACTTTCGTCCAGGAAACTTCTTCAAGCTCTTGAGGAGGGATATAGGAGTCAACAGAGCAATTGAGAGTGACGTCTTCACGCTCATATGCAGATACTGCATGGCCTCCAGTCACAACCAAATACTCTGAAAGAAGAACCAATTGAAATATTACAGTGCAGAAGTCTCAAATCAAATGATACAATTTCAAAATACATCTTATATAAAACTTTGGCAATTGATTCAGCTAATAGAATAATAGCTCATAGAAAAGCACAGATAAACACCAAGCTGCAGCTCATTTCACACACACACAAACTTTCAACCTCATTTGACACAAAGACATTTTATGTACAAATCCAGTTCGAAAACAGTTGGGACAGTATTATGCCAATGAAACAGAAAGCAGTGATTAGTAAATTTAGTTTGACCTGCAGTACATTGCAAACAGTGTACTAAACACAATATTTATTATTTTGGCTTATGAATTTCATTTTTTTATAAATATATATTAACTCCAATTTGACGCCTGCAACGCATTCCGAAAAACGTTGGGACAGGAGCATGTTGACCACTGTGTTAAATCACCTTTCCTTTAAACAGCACTTAATAAATGTTCTCTTTATATGGTAATAAATCTTCAGTTACACCGGTCTTCAGCTGCAAAACCATAAGCGGTCATTCACTGTTGTATTTTGCACTTCATAATGTACCACATTTTTTCAGGAGAGGACAAGCAGGCCAGTCTAGCACTGGCATGCTCTGATTATGCAGCCATGCTGCTGTAATGTGACTTGGTGTTATGTTGAAATAAACATGGACGTCCCTGAAAAAGACGCCATCTAAAAAGCAGCCTACGTTGCTCCAAAATGTGTTCGGCATTAATGATGCCATCACAAATGCGCAGGTTACCCACTAATACCATGGTTGTTGAACCTTTATGCCAGTAACAATCCGGATTGTCCTTTTCTTTTGGCCTGGAGAACAAGACATCCATTATTTCCATAAACAATGTGGAAGGTGTGCTCATCAGACCACAGTACACATTCCCATTGCGCATCAGTCCATTTCAGGTGAGCTCAAGAACAGAATAGTCGACAGTGTTTCTGGACATTGTGGACACATGGCTTCAGCTGCGCATAGTACAGTCTTAACTTGCATTTGTGGATTCAGTGAGAAACAGTGTTTGCTGACAACAGTTTTTCAAAGCATTCCTGAGCCCATGTATCCATCCATATCCATATCCGAAAGCATTGTGGTTGTATAGTGTAGTGGGTAACACCTCTGCCCTCTACGCTGTAGACTGGGGTTCAATCCCTGCCTGGACACCTTACACTATACCAATAAGAGTCCTTGCGCAAGACTCCTAAAACTACCGTCGCTTACCTGTGTAAAAAGTGATCAAATTTTAATTCACTCTGGATAAGAGCGTCTGCCAAATGCTGTAAATGTAAATGTTTTTAATGCAGTGTCGTTTGATGGTTGAAGATCATTAGCTGTGGTGCAATGTATACAGGAAATACCTAAACTTCTTGCAATTGCTCATTGGGTAACAGTTGGTGATGCATTCTTTAGCAAAGTGGCATGCCTCCACTTTTTTGAAATAGGTTTTAATTTACATTTCACATACTACCATAATTTATTTGGATTGGATGTTATTAATTTTTCTTATTAATTCATTCATTCATTCATTCACTCATTCATCATCTTAACTATTTAATCCAGATAGGGTTGCAGTAGCAGTTGGGAGAGCTGAGAATCCCAGATGACACTGTCCTCCGCAGCTTCCTCCAGCTCATTTCCAGGGGGTCCCCAACCCACTCCCAGGCCAACATGGATAATCCCTCCAGCGAGTCCTAGGACGACCCCAGGGTCTTGTCCCAGTAGGCCATGCCTGGTAAGACCCCCATTGGTGGCATACAGGGGCATCCTGAACAGATGCCTGAACCACCACAACTGGCTCCAATGTGGAGGAGTAGTGGCTCTAATCTGATCTTCTCCCAGATGACTGAGCTCCTCACCCTATCAAGTAGAGTGCAGCCCACCACCCTGCGAAGAAAGCTAATTTATTAACCTTATTCTTTCGGTCATTACCCAAAGCTCGGCCTGGCCCAACCTGCAGCCCTATCTCACAATCCCTCTTCCCATCACTCATGAGCAAGAGCCCAAGATACTTAAACTCTTCCACCTGGGGCAGGTCCTTTCCCCTTTCCTGGAGTGGTATGCCATCCTTTTCCAGGCAAAGACCATGGACTCAGACTTTGAGGTGCTGATCTGCATACCAATCGCTTCACACACACCCACGCGATGGAGGCAAAAGGACATCATCATCTGCAAATAGCAGAGATGTCACCCTCCAGTCTCCACACATAATGTCCTCCTGACCTCAGCCACGCCTTGACACCCTGTCCATGAATATAACGAACAGGAGTAGAGACAAGGCACAACCTTGTCAGAGTCCAATACTCACCCTAAATGAGCTTGACTTAATGATAAATATACAGACACAACTCTCACTCCAGAAGCACAGAGACTGAATGGCCCAGAGTGGTGGCCCTGACACCCCATACTCCCGGAGGACCTCCCACAGGAAATCTCAGGGAACCAAAAATGACCAAATTACCTTCTTGCACCCATTTCATTTAATATATGTAGTGGATTCAAATCTACTACCCCGTACATCTAAAAAATAATTTTGGCAGTCCCACTTAATTCCCAAGCCACTAATTAATCATATAAAATTGTTTTTATGTGGGTCTACAAAGTTTTTTGCTTTAATTTCTATATTATTATATATTATATTAATGTCTCATTTGTAAATAACTACAGATGTCCTTTTGTTTAATTCGTTCTTTTTATTGTAGTACAGTAGGCAGCAATCCCTTTAGAGGCCACATTCTAAATCTACTGTCTACTCTATTTGGTGTAAACTTAGTGTCAGTAGAGCACCATTTAAGAATTTTTGGGTAATTCCTCAAGTTATTAGGCAATTACAGTTTAGTCCCATATTTTAAACCTTAAACTGATCCAAGGATTATCAGTATCTGTAAGCTGTAATCACAAAGTTTTATCGGCCATTGTTGCCTGTCAGCTATTCTTCAATTTCTTTTCATCTCAGAGAATATTTTGTATTACACCAACAGATGAGAATTCTTAGCTGTGCTGCTTGTTAGAATTTTCCCCTTCCACCTTAAATGGTGCAGCAATTACACTCTGGCACCTCAGGGTCCATTTAAGGTGGAACAGGAAAATTCGAACAAGACACTGGCGAATGAGATGCAACTTCAGCATAATAAAAAGTTGAACATTGAGAGACATTTTACAAGAAACTACTCTACTTTTACAGAAAAATTTCCTGCCAGAGATGTGAGAAAAGTGGCTATAGCGGAACTAAAGCTTAAAGCAAAGCAAAGCAAGTCTGCATTTTTGTTTCTATTATATTTTTATGCCTATACTAGGACATAAAAGCACATATGGAGACATATTTACCGCAAGATGGTAAAATGTTACTTCAACAAAATGGACATAAAATGTTGTGGTTCCCAAGGTGGTTTGATTTTTTTTGAGAGGACAAAATGGCTCTTCTTAACATTTGGGTTGGCAACCCCAGAATATTTTGACAAACTGTTGTCAATACACACTGTTCATTGCTGCATCCAAAAATGTTAAGACTTTACTATGCATCATTAATGTTGAACATATTTTGGAGCAATATTTGCTGCCTTTTAGATGCCGTCTTTTTCAGGGACGTCCGTGCTTGTTACAACATAACAACACCAAGCCACATTCTGCACTTGTTACAGCAGCACGGCTGCATAATCAGAGAGTAAGGGTTGTATACTGGCCTGCCTGCAGTCCAGAAGTCCCCCATTGAAAATGTATGTCTTATTATGGCAAACAAATCTGCTTTTATAGCTGGATCACATTGTGTCTTCAGTCACCAAATGATTATTAAGTGTTGTTAAAAGGAAAGGTGATCTAACACAGTGGTAAACATGCTCCTTTTCCAAATTTTTTGGAATCTGTTGCAGGCATCACATTTGAAATGAGCATATATTCACAAAAAAAACAAAGAATTTCATAGGAGAAACATCAAATACCACGTCCCTTGTTGCATCCTCCGTAGAATTGAATTTCATTTCACTTTCATTCCCTCGCTGTAGCACACACTCGGTCTCGCCAGGACGAGCAATTTAAACCTAAGTTGCTTTTCCCAGAATACTTTCTTGGTTTTTGTGTATTTGCTACACTCCATTAGGAGTAGTCAAGGGAATAGTCAAGGTTGATAGATGTTCTACAACCCTGCCACGTAAAGCCCTTCTTTGCTCAAGCGAGCCTTATAGTCCCTTCTTTCTTTTTGCTACTCCAAAAAACTATGCCACAGCTGACATGTGTTTCAATTCATCAGTTGTTTTCTGAGATAGTGGCAAATATGCTCTTTCTATTCGTAAGTCAGTGGGGGGCTCGGTATCCAACTGGGATTTCAGTAAGCCCTTTGAGGTAAGCCTCCATGGTAGTTTCAGAACCCTTGGGCTCCCCATAGACTTCTACATTCTGACATCTGGAACGGCCTTCTTGTTCTGTTAGCCGAGAGCTAAGCTGTTAGCATATCTGTGACCATCTCCTCCATATTCTGGATTTGCGTTTCCACTCCTGTGTTGGTCTAATCTCTTATTCGACTTCTTTATTTTAGCCATCACATCATTTGTTGTTTTTGGTTGTCCTCACTAAGAATGTTCTCAAGTCTAACTTTACCATCTTCACTGCTTTCTGGTGAACTAGCACAGCTGCTATCACCTTCTATCTTGTTTTGTTCCAGCCTTGAATGGTTTTTTATGCATTATTAAGTGACTCTTGCTGCTCACTCTCCCACTGGCTCTATCATTTTCACCCAAGCTGCATTCTTCTAGGTGCAAAATTGGTGATAATATGCAGTGTTTTTATAGAAACAATTTAATAAGAAAACGCTGAATATTTTTTAAAGGAGTCAAAATATACTTTGCCAGTAATATTCAAATATCAATTTGAATATTTTTCAAATAATACCTTAGAAATTTGAATTTCAAGTTTGGCTGAACTGCCCATCCCTAGTTGGTATAATACATTAATCGTAAAATATTGAGTGGCTCATATATATTCAAAATGCCCATCCATAGCCAAAACCATGCTCTGATTAACCGCATTTGTAGATTTTAAGTGTGTGATAATGTAAGTCACTCAAAGTCATGTGTTACAACTTGTACAAGGACGCAAGAGTGCTCTTTACATTTTTCTTGGTATTGATAATCACCCAGAGTAGAGTGGGACATGGTGGGAATGGAAACAGGACAGGGTGGAGCCAGAATGTAACACTTAGAAATCCATAGGAAGTGATTTTTTCCACATTGATTCATATGAAAACATACTGTTAAGGACTTTACAGTCAAAAGTTATTTTTCTGCAGAATACTAGGAAAAAAACAAGTGTAAACTTCCACCTACCAATTTCGACTGAAGTTTGGCCAGTTTCCTGTTGACTGTAAACAAAACAGTTGTAAACTCCTGCATCTTTAGTGGTCAGATTTGTGAGGAGGAGAGAGAAGTTTCCACGCGCAACCTCCTCAGTAAAGAAACTGGCTCTTCCACTGTAAGCCTGATCCTGAAACTCTAGCCGACTTTTTCCATCTTGGAACAAATGTACTAAAGTTTCAGAGTCTGTTCTCTTCCACTCAGCGTCCAGCTCTTCCAGTGGTAAGGGGGCTTCAACGTAACAGGGCAGCATCACTGAGCCCCCCAACTTTGCAATCAGAGGACCAGCAGGGCCGAGCACATGGAGCCCTGAAAGAAGGGCAAACATGTTGAAATGAGTATTAGCTCAAAGTGCAAACAATATAAATGTATAAGGTACAATATGGTCCTTAAAGTCCAACTGTTTAAATGTACACTACATTCATATTCCTAGTGGAGAGGAACTCAACATTTTTAAGCAGAAACATAACACAAAAAACCCCAGAGTCAGGATGGGATGAATAGAGTCAGTGTAACTTAAAAATACAACTGCAACAGTGTATGGTACAATTATGTTCCCTAACCAAACGTAACCAAAGATAACCCCGCCCCACCACCACTAACAGCATTTGTGCCCTGAAAGGTGTTTTTTTTTTCTGAGAATGTATTATATTATTCTGACTTCCATTGTATGAAACAATATAACAAGCAGTCGCCAATTTGGGCGTTGTCCATTCAGGCAACGTAGGTGTAAAAGGTGTTTTCAAGCAAAATCTGCAACCACTTCCCTCTCTTTATTTTCCTTTTTATCAAATGGAAGAAAAAAAAAACACACTTTGGGAATATAAAACACACCTGAAAATGACCTCAGTGCTTTCTGTTAAAGGGATCTCAGTTCTCTTTCTGCACTTCTTTAGCACTGAAGACATCTCTGATCAGTTGTTGTTCACATCACAGCTCCTTCAGATCTCACACCATACATAGAAATGTCTAATTATGGGCAGTTTTTCACAAGTTTATGATATACATTTGACCCCGTGGTGAAACACTCCAGCTTCAATAGTGCTAAGCTATTAAAAAACATTAAATGATGACCAGCAGTGAGACTAGACTGTACCAACATCAGGGGCTCAGCCCCACAGCCCATTTTATATGGTTACATGGTGGTTAAAGAGCCTGTCCTGTAGATTCCAGAGCGCCTCCACTGTAGACTGTAAAAACAATGTGCCAGTTCAAACTAAATAAATGGTAATATCTTTAACTAAAAAGAATTATCTGCATGTATAATTAGCAGGTGACTAAAAACAAATATACCTGTTTCTGCCAGTACAGCCATATAATCAGAACACTAATATGCATAGTTGCTTGACTTTTGCTCTCTCAGACTTCAATTTGTATCATTTAATTTGTGTCGGCAGAGCACCGCTTAGTCAGAAACAAACCTGTACTGTGGTGGTTTCACTGTTTGGGTCTGTGGGCCTGCTCGCTAAGCTAACGTTAAGTTAGCCAATCAAGCTACAGATCCAAACACCACAGAACAGGTTTAATTACACATTCCCGTCACTTCAATGCCAGCTCCTCGACCTTACTCCCTCAGAACTGAGTCATTATCATCTAAACCTGTGTCAGTGCTGGACAGATAGGAACATGTTCTGTGGTGAACAGAGCTGCTTTCATGCTAGCTATGCTAACAGTTCATAGCCAGCACCAGGAGGATGCTGATCATAGACTTCAGTGCAGCATTCAAAATCATATTTCCTCAGCATCTTGTTGGAAAGCTGAGCCTTCTGGGCCTGAACACTTCCCTCTGCAATTGGATCCTGGACTTTCTTACTGAGAGATGTCTAACATCATCACACTGAGCACTGGAGCCCCCAGGGCAGTGTGCTCAGTCCGCTGCTGTTCACTTTGCTGACTCACGACTGTGTGGCAGTTCACAGTTTTACCAACGTCATAAAGTTTGCTGATGACACTACTGTGGTTGGTCTCATCAGCAAGATCGATGAGTGAGCATACAGAGAGGAGGTGCGGCGACTGACAGACTGGTGCAAAGTCAACAATCTATATCTGAATGCAGACAAAACAAAGGAGATGGTTGCTGACTTCAGGAGAGCACAGAGTGACCACTCTCCGCTCACCATCAACAACTCCCCTGTGGAAATCGTTGCGAGCACCAAGTTTCTTGATGTTCACCTAGCAGAGAACCTCATCTGGACCGTAAATACCAACTTTATAGCCAAGAAAGCCCAGCAGCGTCTCTATTTCCTGCGGAGGTTAAGGAAAGCTCATCTCCCACCCAGCATCCTTACTACCTTCTACAGAGGCACTTGTTGGGCGTGACAGTGTAGAGGACAGGGTTCCCCTTGAAAACATCAGGCCGAACTCCAGAATTGGACTTGGCACACACATGATATTTTATTTGCACACAAACAAGCGAAAAGTGAAAGAAAAGACTGAGTAAAAACATAAAACAAACAGGTTGCAATGCAGCTAATATGACCAGGACACAGCAGACTACTTCTAGTCACTCATGCAGTCCCACCTAGACATTTCTGACTAAAACATCAGCCGGTTTGCGCCAGAAGCCACAAGGCCACATGGATGTCGTACCTTCCCTCTCCTTTTCTTCCTTGAATGAACCACCAGGGGGTCCAGTTAACATCGTAGCCCCACCCCCAGCTAGGTAGACCAAACCATTCCCCAGGTCAAGTGAGGGGTTCCACGAAAAAAACAATAACAAAACACAACTTCAGCACAATAAACACAATATACATAAAACACATAACAAGAAGCTTTACCGGTAAGTACATTCATTTATATTGGTTTACCATGTTAACTCTTTGAGTCTTTCCCTACAGGTTCCCGGATCCCACCTCCCCCCCTTCTACACACAGCCATGGGCTCTACTGGCCAGTGTAAGGGAAGCCCTGGAAGGCGCCCGCAGTCCCACAAGGATCAGGACAGAACAAGAACAAGGTAAGTATTTCTTATGTGCACATTTTAATTTCACCTAGGCTTTACCCCAACAAGAGGCATTGTCCCTTTTCATGCCCCAGTGTCCCTTCACAGGCCTGGTGATGGGGCAAACTTAGTGACCCCATCACAGCACTATAGAGAGCGTCCTGAGAAGCAGCTTTACTGCTTGGTTTGGGAATTGACCCTCCAGCAAATAGTGAGGACAGCTGAAAAGATCATTGGGGTCTCTTTTCCTTCCATCACAGACATTAACACCACATGCTGCATCCGAAAAAAGCCACTAGCATTGTGACTGACCGCACACAAACTGTTCTCTCTTCTGCCATCTGGAAGAAGGTACCACAGCATTCGGGCCCTCACAGTAGTTTCTTTCCACAAGTCGTCAAAAACACCACACACACACACATACACACACACAATTTCTGTGACACTGTATTTGAATATAAATATAATTATTGCTTTTCACTGAAATACTTCACTTGATATAACTTGGCAGATGAGCATTGGCAAAAAAATCACCTAACTGATTATCAAATTAATCATTATCACCTGGCCACAAATAAAACATTTGTAAAAACTGGTACCTGTTATCTCATCATAGGTCTAAAGACTATATATTATCCTGTGCTGTGTTAATTATATATATATATCAGTACCATGGCCGCATATTCTGGACTCCTGATGTCCCACTCACAGCGTTTGATTGACAGGAAACCTTGCTGACAGTGAAAATGCAATTGCAAATAATATGCAAATACATTTTAATTTTGCAGAGCTGGAGTGCAACGATGAGGAAATGCAGTTGCAAATCAGAGATTATGTCAGAGTCAGACCATTAAGACAATGAATATGAAATGTCAAAAGCACTTTGCTTTTCCATATTAACTTTGTATAGCCATTACACACAGAAATGCAAATTTAAATATACATTTTACATTTGAATTATGTCAAAACGATTCTGGTTGCTCAAAAAGGTGACGAAAGAGGCTACGCTAACCTGGTAGCTAGCGTTAGCATATGTGTTTACTTGACCCCTCACTTGACCCCTTCTGCTAATGATAGACTGTATGTATACACTATATGGACAAAAATATTGGGACACCTACACATTA
Organism: Colossoma macropomum; assembly: GCF_904425465.1. Classification (NCBI taxonomy): domain Eukaryota; kingdom Metazoa; phylum Chordata; class Actinopteri; order Characiformes; family Serrasalmidae; genus Colossoma; species Colossoma macropomum. Next base: position 32,028,811 of record NW_023494790.1, read on the forward strand.
CACCTATAGGAGCTTTCATGACATCTCATTCTAAAGCCATAGGCATTAATATGGAGTTGGTCTCCCTTTGCAACTATAACAGCTTCCACTCTTCTGGGAAGCTTTCTACAAGATTTTGGAGTGTTTGTGGGAATTTTTCATCCAGAAGAGCTTTTGTGAAGTCAGACACTGATGTTGGACGAGAGGGCCTGGCTCACAATCTCCATTCTAGTTCGCCTAAAAGTGTTTGATGGGGTTGAGGTCAGGGCTCTGTGAGGGCCAGTCAAGGTCTTCCACACCAAACTCACCCACCCATGCCTTTATGGAGCTGCTTTGTACACTGGGGCTCAGTCATGCTGGAACAGAAAAGGTTCTTCCCCAAACTGTTCCCACAAACTTGGAAGCACAGAATTGTCCAAAATGTCTTGGTCTGCTGAAGCATTAAGATTTCTCTTCACTGGAACTAAGGGGTCTAGACCAACCCCTGAAAAACAACCCCATAGCATACTTAAGCATACTTAAAATCAACTATTTGACATCTGAACATATTAGAATTTAGGAAAATTCTTAAGAAAAATGAAACAATTTTAAACATTGCAATATATATTATATATATATATATATAGAGAGAGAGAGAGAGAGAGAGAGAGAGAGAGAGGGTCTAAACTAAACCAATTGTGTGTGTGTGTGTTCATCTCTCTCTCCTCTCTCTCTCTCTCTCTCTCTCGTTACTGTGGAGGTACATTTTCATTCGTCATGATATAAACAATGTAAATGTTCAACTAAGCACCTTAAATATTTTGTTTCCCAGAGAAGAGGTGCACATTTGTACCTAATGAAAATATATACATGCAATGGATTATTGTACATTTATGTTCCCTAACAAAAGGCAGCCTACTGAAGACAGACCCTTGAGAGAAGCACCCCAGAGACAAAAGGGGCACCACCCAGTTACAGTTAGTACCTTTTCATCTGAGAGTGTAGAGATGCTGAAACGGTCCAACCATGAAAACGGCCTAAAATTGCACCCCAGTATTCTAACTTTAATATACAGGTTATTAATCAAGATTATTAGTCAAGATGTGTTGAACGTGACACATTAATGACTGTTTGTCTTCAACTGTCAGGTTATAACGACTGAAAATGCGGGTTTAGTAATTAAACCCTGTTTTTTTCTTATTATTGTGTCTCTGATAGAGCATTTAATATGATTTACTATAATTTAATAGGATTACAGTGTCTCAGAGAGAGCAGTTAAGGTCATGTTTTGAGGATAGTAGAAAGCTGAGACACATCATTAATTCATTCATTCATGTAGAATATAATCTTCATTCATGAATTAGACTCTGTTTACTGACAGTAAAAATAATCAAAAATAAAATGTTTAAATCTCTGCTTACCGTCACAGATGAACAGAACTCCTGACAGAAAAAGGAAAATAATTAATCCCATCTTCACATCTGAGAGGATTACGGTTCGGTATGAATCAATTTCACTTTCACTTCTCAGACTCTAGTGGTGGGCGGGACAAAGAAGGTGGCTGTCAATCATTTGGCGACTCGAGCCAATCACATAACAGCTACCAAACTCTAAGGAGCCAATCACTAACAGGAATACAGCACTAAATCTGGAGTAGAAACAGTTCTAACAGCGCAGGAATCGCTCAGTTCTACTGATTTTACAGTGATAAACACTGAACTGCATTTCTACAACTGTACTGAATTAAACTGCAGTGCTGCGCATATTTAGATGTCCCATGCTTTGTTTTCTGTGCTGCAGTATTCTATTCTATATAATCTATTGCTTCTGTCTTGTTACTTGTAGATGTATTATTATATGTTTTGGTTGTGGCATCAGTTAAATTTGGGTCAAGTGCATAAATTACCAACTATTTAAGTTTTTTTACGAACTGAGCTGGTTGTACCATGAGAATTTGGATGTTCTGTGTAGAACTGATAGGGCAGCAGAGACTCTGTGGCACACTGTGTATTGTATACTGCCCATGTGCCAAGCACAAGGCCTGCGAGCCAGATCAGGCCCATGACACAATCCTATCGGGCCCACCAAAGTATTTTAATTTTCTATTATAACCCCATTTCCAAAAAAGTTGGTACACTGTGCAGAATAGAATAAAATGATATGCAAATCACATAAACCATATCCTTGAAGGAAAATACTACAAAGACAACATATCAAATGTTAAAACTGAAAATTTTATTTTTATGAGAAATTTAATTGTTTTTGAAAAATATATGCCCATTTTGAATTTGATGCTAACAACACATTCCAAAAAAGTTTGAAACTGTGTTTCATCACATCTTCTTTTAACACTCTGTAAGTGTTTGGGAACTGAGGAGAACTAATTGCTGTAGTTTTGAAAGTGAAATGTTTTCTTGTTCTTGTTTGATATAGGATTTCAGCTGCTCGACTGTTCGGGGTCTCCTTAGTCATATTTTTCATTTCATGATGCGCCAAATGTTTTCAGTGGTGACCGGTCTGGACTGCAGGCAGGCCAATTTAGCACCCGGACTCTTTTAATACGGACCAATGTTGTTGTAAGACGTGCAGAATGTGGTTTAACATTGTCTTGCTGAAACAAACACGGCCTTCCCTGAAAAAGACGTCGTCTGGATGGCAGCATATGTTGCCAAAACATGTAAATATCGTTCAGCATTAATGGTGCCTTCACAGATTTGCATGTCACCCATGCCATGTGCACTAATGCACCCCTATACCCTCATGAATACTGGCTTTTGAACTGTACACTATTAACAAGCTGAGTGGTCTTTAGCCCAGAGGACACAGTGTCCATAATTTCCAAAAAGAATTTCAAATGTTTATTTGTTGGACCACAGGACACTTTTCCACTTCCCCTCAGTCCATTTTAATGAGCTTGGGCCCAGAGAAGGTGGCGGCATTTCTGGATCCTGTTCATATATGATTTTGTCTTTGCGTTTTAGAGTTTTAACTTGCATTTGTGGATGCAGAGACGGACTGTTTTCACAGACAGTGGTTTTCAGAGTCCATGCAGTGATTTCCACTACAGAATCATATCTATTTGTAACGCAGAGCCCAAAGATCATGGCCAGCAAATACTGGTTTTTGGTCTTGTCCCTTACATACAGAGATTTCTCCAGATTCTCTGAACCTTTTAATGTTGTTATGTACTGTAGATGATGAAAAGCAAAAGTTCCTTGCTATTTTATGTTGAGAAACATTATTCTTGAATTGTTAACTGCCTCTGAAGCCTCACAGTTTCTCTTTACCTTGACCTGCTCATGGCTGCTGAGATGACCTCACCAATGAGTCTAGTGGCTAGGCGGTGAAGTTCCTCCATGCTGTCACTGTTCTCATAGAGCTGAGCCTCTGCTGAAACATCTGAGACAAGTGTGCTGGCAAAAAGGGGAGAAGGTGCGAGAGCCACAGAGATCTCTGGGCCGAGGGTCTGCTGAATGGCAGCTTGAGCACACTGACCACCAGCTGCAGGTGTAGCGTGAAGCAGGTCATCTTCTGTGGCGGGAAGACTGTCTTCCTCCAAGTCTGCTTGAATGTTTTCACCAAAAGGCACATCCATTATGTGGTCAGGCACCGCTCCATCAAGGTCAGGACCCTCTATTTTGGTCAGCTCTGAACTCCAGGATATAGAACGCACTGGTTCTTTAGTGTTGGGCTCCTGTTTGCTGGCCATTTGATTCTGAAGCTTACAGAAGCTGCCTCTGATCTCTCATGAGGGCTTTTCCTGACCTCATTTGATGAGCTTGAGGCTGGGATGGGAGGATTTTTCCTGATGGTCTCTGGGTTGCTCTGTTGGAAATCTGTAGTTGCATTGCTGCAAGGCGGAGTGCTCAGCTTTCCGGATGCTATCACTACCAGTGTTGAGCAAAAACATTCTCCTGCCGAAGCCTCTGGTGCAGGTGTATCAACCTGTGCTGTGACCTACATATATATATATATATATAGCCACGTTATACTGCATCATAAAGGCAGTAACATCCATTCTATTGTGCTGTGGTCTAGTTCAGTGATGCTCTGTCTTCACCCAATCACAGTAAACACCACTGATTCTTATATGAGCGTAAATTTGGGTCGTGTTACTAAACTGGATCCCTCCATAACAGAAGGCCCATTAAAGTTGGATGATAGAGTTGTTTATGTTTTCTAGTACTCACAGGTGCGTTATCAATATGGAGAATGTAAAAGCATACTTTACAGTAGTGCTGCCCCGAACAGCCATTTACAACCTTTGAGCTCTCAAATACTCCCTCTCAAAATAACGCATAATATTTACGTCTCATAATTAACCATATGCATGGAGCTTCTTTTAGACAGTGATAGAAAACACCATAGCATGCAGAAAGCTCTGATTCTGATCCATTTTACTATGATAAATGTGGACACACACATGTTCAGACAACTCTGAGGCCAGATTTAAATCAGTTAACCCCTTAAAATCCCATTAAGGCTTATAAGGCTGACCAAGTTCTACTTTCCTGGACCTGCTGACAGATTCTGGCCATTTAAGGGGTTCTAAAGCAGCTAATGTCTCAAAATGTATTGCCGAACAATACAATAGCTGTGTTCTTAAGCCTAGACTGTAGCCAAGGTGGGGCTGTCCTATAAGGACTCCTCCTTAGTAGTCTATAGACCAGTGTAATAGTGTCGTCATTTTATAGTCGGTGCCATGTTGTTATGCCCATATTAGGAACTCTGGGTCTAAGCTCTATTTCTCTATGGGCAGGATGAATGGGGTTTTCGAAAAATCGTCTCTATTGCACCCTGTGTTAAATAAAAATGTTCAGAACCCGATACGTTTTGTCCTGTGTACATTCTTCTCTCAAATACCACTGGGTCCTCCGAATTACGAGGTTGTTAAAGAGTTGAAATATTGCTACATGTAAGATGAAGCTGAATTCAGGTCATTAGACTGGCAGCCTCCTTAAGCAGGTTATCACCCGTTGATAAACTGATTGAGGCTCTCAGAATATCCTAATTATTATTCTATTGCTGATAACATTTTTCTGAGGACATCAGGACATTCGCCAGCTTTTTGTTTGACTTTTCCTGTTCTACCTTAAGTGCTGCAGCAGTGGGGAATGGGAAAATTCCAACAAGCAGCCAGCGAAAAACAAGGGTCGAAAGGCACGATATGAGGAGGTTTCTGTATTTCCGCTGAACAGCTGAGTAACATCATCTTATTTTGCTGTTTAACAGAACCGACAGGTCAGTATTTTATCTCGTTTGCTAATGTTTGTGCTGGGTGGTCACAGCTGGTGCACCATTTAAGGTGGAACGGGAACATTCAAACAAGAAGCTGCGAAAAAAGAAGCTAAATTCAGCCTCATAGTTTTAACACGGGTAGTATTTTTGATAAGGAGTTTTAGGCAGTTTTGGGCAGCAGGAGGCGGGCATTGCTGCTAGAGAGTGATGATTGATTGGCGAGCAGAGCAGCTCATTGGTTGTTCGCGCTCACTGACGTCATGAACGTACATGAGGCGCCGTTTTAAACTCCTATATCTCGAGTTTATAAGCTCTTAAAAATGTAAGAGCAGTGTTAAAATGTTCTATGCTGTTCTGTGTTCAGGAAATGATCGAATTCTTTTACATTAAAAATGTTTAAGCATTTATAAACTATGATTTTGCTCAAATGCTCCATATCAACCCATTCATTTTGGACTCACTCTGGAGCGCCCTCTAGCGGTTGAGAAAACCGGAAGACATTGCAGAGTGGGAATTCTCCTCTCTACAAGTTCTCTGGTATCATAGCTCTTTACGACCTCGTAATTCGGAGGATAGAACAGTCCTAACGAGGCTGCGTGGTGACGTCACCAGACCGGCGCAAAGCTTGTGAGGGAACTGGTGAGAGAAAATGGAGCCCGTTGCATTGGATGGAGTTTGTTGCTTTTTCATTTCTTCATGGAAATGGAGGAGATTCTTATGTAATATGATAGACTACATATATACAAATACTTATAAATAAAATACAATGTATGGATGATATGCTATATATGGACAAATTCTTTAATTAATCTGTGAGTTTAAGTGATTTTACACTTAGTCAACGAAGGTAACGAAGACGAATTCAAGAATGTGAACAACTTACATTTTAAAACAAACTGCTCCAACGGCTTTGTTTTCCACCATTTTCATGGTGCTGCTTTTTTTTTGTGCACAGAGGACTATGGGTAATCGAAGGCATGGAAGGATACATCTAATGCGTCCTTGAAATCACTCAGAACGCAGGCTGTATTTCTAGGCTCTATACAAAGGATCCTTCACCTTGGAACGGCCTGCTATGACACAGCAGCCGAGAAATGCAGCCTAGACTTTGGAATGCAGTTAATATGTGAGACAGGCCATAGCAAAAAGGAAAAAGGGGTGGTAAATATTGTCCAGTAAGAATTGGCCAGTCAAGTCATGCAGCACTCAAAAAAATAAATAAAAAAAATAAAAAAATCTCACAAGACCAAGTTTTCAGGAAGGTTTTATTGGCTGGTGCCTTGACACTGTATCAGTATCATCACAGGGTGCAAAACATTGACCGTAAGTTTGAAAGAATGACAAAAACTGTCATATGAAGGAGGTTGCCAGTCGGACACAGTTAAATATTTTTTGTAAACACAGTTACATTTGATATTATTGTTTTTTGTTTTTTTTTGTTTGTTTTTTTAGCCAATTTAGTCATGACCAATTCTCACAAGCCATTTAGTACCCCCTAGTTATCGTGATGCTGCCATCATATGTGCTCTGGGTCTCTTGGCTGTCTAGGCCTCTTTGTCAAAGTGGCCCCAGTGGGATTCAAACTCACACTCTCGATGATGGAGTGAACCATAGACGCTGTACGGTGGACAGATGCTTCAATCAAAGACCGAACATTAGTGATTTTCCCAATTGTTCTAAAAGAGAGATGTGTGGCAGCGAGAGGAGGCTTTCAATCAATCAATTAATCAATCAGTCAATCAATCAAGTCATTAATGTACATTTTCGGTGTAAAAACACACTCTTGCATGATCTTTTGGCCGTCCTACTACAGAACACTTTTATTCAGTTTTGCTCAAATATATAACCTGCCAACAGGGGGCGCTGATACTCTTATCTCTATGGTTTAACACTGTTTTAAAAAAGGCCTTAGAGATCATAGATGAAAATGCTTAACTTTGAAGCCGCCCAATGGACTGTCTTTTAGAAAGTTCTCCAGCTCTGATTACCATCTAAAATTGGTAGCGATTCAAGACTTGATTATTGTCTTTTTTGCTTTAAACAGTGAGTTTAAATAAGAAAATTTGAATTGAAAATTAACAAGTAAAAATAATTGTTTTTGAGGATTAATTTAGGAATGCAACAAAGAATACACACACATTATTCTTAAGCTCATTTTCATGGCTTAAAAGTTGTGGGACACAATGGCATAATGACCCATAAATAGGTTTGAAGTTATTATAATAAATACATTATTATACATTCGGAACAGTTACACATTCTGATAGTACATACTTTAGTAGCTTCTCGGATACTGGAATACTACTTGTACTATTGCACTCATTTGCCTGATGGAAGAGATGAGACGTCTAATTCTGTACTTACTGCTTGTAAAAACAATGCATAGAAACTCATACATTTTACTCATTTTTTACAATACACAGTATTATAGCATGATGTCAAACATTTGTACACAATGTTCAAATATGTGCTGCTGGTAGGACACTGAGACTGAGGCCAGTTCTATTGTTTTGCTAAGGAACACGTCCCTTAGGTGTTTTAAAGAACTTTAGCCCATTTTCTGGGTTTCTACTGTTGATGAGAAGCTTTGTACCATGACATTTCTCCTCTATAGACATGTCTGTGGATTTTAGGTAGTTTTGTAGAACCACACACACCTTCACTCTGCTCACTACGGGACGAGCAAAGATGCAGAATCCAGAAATGGACGTTTAGGGACCAGACCCACACTGGAAGACCACTATGTCCCCTCAGTCTGTGTTCTCCCCCAAGTGTATTGTTAATGCATAGACATGATACATAAATCTATATACCATTTTTTTAGAACTGGATTCAAGGCAGGTTTAATATAACTGAACCATTATTGCTGATTGCATTGTTCTACAATTGCATTGCATGGTGCTACAAAGAGTCACACACATGAGGAGCACTGGCTTGTCAGAAGTCTATAATAAAGGTTCCCGAGTGGCCCAAAATTGTGAGATCAATCTCTGGTGACACAGCCATCCATGTCTTAGAGTTCAAACCAGCATAACTGTCTGTTCCTCTCTCTCAGTGGGAATAGTCCTCCAGCACCCCATCAGATGCCAGTTGTTAACTGACATAACAGAATTAGAAGTTAGCGTTCTCCTCCAAGCATGTTGAGCTCCAATGGCGTCGCATTAGCATCTGTCTGAAAAGATGTGGTGGAGCTTTTCTATGTTTTTTTCCTACAAAGTCTTAGTTTTTGTTCTCTTTAACTGTTAAGATTATAAGGCAGGAAAAATGTAACATGGTAAACTATGGTTATTATTTGCGACATACTCTTGTATACATGATGCTTTAAATGTGTACATACATGGAAAGAAGCGCAACAGATTCAAGGGGAAGACCACATCCCCAAACAATCTCAAGAGAAGAAAGAATTCACAAGGGCTGTTGACGAGAGCAAGTACAACTGTTCTTCTTACAAGGTCTTTCCAAAGGCACTCTCATGAAGAACACCTCTGCTGTTTTCATGTCCATAGGCTCATGTGATAGTGATAGTGGGGGTCACTCAGTGCAAGTAGGAAAACGCACCTTTAAGGCTACGACACAGGCTCCCACTTTGTGCTGGTGCTCTCATCAGAACACCATGTATAGGTGTGGAGCATATATATATATATATATATATATATATATATATATATATACTTACATATATATATATTTATCAAATTCGGAAGCATATAATTGTGTAAAAGGTCTTTTGGAACTAAGGGGCCGAGCCCAAACCCTGAAACACAGTCCCAGACCACTGTCCTTCCTCCACTAAACTACTGTTGAGCTCTTCAATACGACCCATTCCGATGCCAGTTTTTGTCTAAGGAAAAAATGCACGGCTATGTGTTTGATTTTGTATACCTGTTAGCAATGAGTGTTGCTAAAACACCACAACTAAAACATTAGGAGGACATACTGCATTACACTTTTTGCACCGTGACTGCCCTGCACTGACTGAGGCATATACATTTGGAGTATCACACTGTGGAAAGCAAAATAGCTGTGTTGATTATAGTTCAAGGTCGACTGTATTCAGTTTCGACAATTCAGTATTTTGTCTTTTAAATGCAAATCGTCCTCTAGTGTTTTTCTGTGAAGAGATCAAGCAACAAAATAACGGTGTAATAGAGGTTTTGCTTTACATCCTGACACACATTCTGCATATCTCTATGAAAAAGTAATGTCGTGCACATTGAATTGTGCATTTTGTACTGTATTGATTATAGCTGCCATCAGATGTAAACATATATTATTACTAGTAGTGTCACGCTAACTTACCCATGCAAATTCCAAAGGGGGACTAGTGGAAATTAGTAATACTGTAGCAAAACCTACTTATAAAGCATAAAAAAGGTTTCTGCATTAAACATTGCTTTGTAGTGACTTGTCTGGCTGGCATGTTCATTATTTCATCACTGTAAATTTTGCAGACATTAACGTGCAAATTTATCATCCCAAAACCGATTTCATATCTCCCTGTGCAGTATTTTTCTATCCCCAGGTGATGGGACAGCATAGAGCATTGGGTCAGTTTCTGACCCCAGGACCAGATATTACACAGCCCTGTCCAGGGGGTCAGGGTCATCTGGGATTCTCTGCTCTCCCAACTGCTACCACGCCCCTATCTGGATTACACGGTTAACGATGATGATGATGATGATGAGGACCAGATATTATTCGGGTGGTGAATGATTCAGCACAGCAGTGAGGCTGGCATGGTAGTGGAATGGCAAGTTTAGTGTACCAGCGTTAGAGACTAAATGCTCTTAATGCTGTTAAGTTCATATTTTGTTCCATGTCACTGAACAATCATGTCCAAGTAGAGACTGCTTCAGTGTCTTTGGTTGGCCCAGTACCTGCTGGGATTTTCTGTATGTACCAAACATGACGTTCCTTTGAGCAGAAATCACAACCACAGATCCATCCGTGTCCTTCAGATGGCTCCAAACCTAACGTGTCTTCATTTAGGTGGTCTGTATACAAGAAGCAATACTTCCTCAATACCTGCAAAAAAGATGCAAAAAATATTTTTACTGCTTTTAAACTGTGTGTTCAGACTTGGCAGGTTTGGTTTGGATTACTCTGTTAGTGTTGTTCATTAGAGCAAGTGAGAACACTGCCTTTCGAACTCTGGTGCGTACCAAATAAGAGGACTGAGACCCTCTGGGCAGGTTTGGCTCAGTTCGCTTCAAAACCACTCTAGTGCATTTCGTTTGAGGCATGAATGCAATACAGACCAAAGATGTCTAAACGGACCAAAGACAGAATGAATCGTCATGTCCTCTCGAATGGATAGTTTTGGTTTAAAAACGAGGCTGAGGCATGTTTACAGTCATTATAAAATATTCAATGTGTACATTTGACTGCACATAGAAATTATCCTATGTATTAAGGCAGCAACATTTCTCTAAAAGCAGTAAGTGACTGAAGGCTGTTACAGGGATTTCAGCCTGCTATGCATGGTGCAAAACTAAGGTAATGCAGGGAATCTTGTGGCTTATAGTTCTAATATCACAAGACAGATCAAACAAGACATAAATAAAACCAACAAGTCCCGGTAGAACAGAGAACAGCATGATTTAGAAAGTTCAGTAAGCATTATCACAGTTATTGTATACTATAACATTTGCCCAGTCAGTTGTGACCTTTTACTCATAAGACTTTTGTTTACATCTTTGGTTCAATGCTAAATATATAAGTGTACACGCTAAGCAAACCAGAGCTAAATTGCAACAAGGTATCATTTTCTGCTTTGGTCCGGACCAAGAGAACCAAACTGTAAGTATAAATGCACCTTCAGACATACAGAAAAACTGTTTTTGTTTTACAGAATAAAGAAAGTGTTTTATGGTGTTTGAGTCAACTGTGTTGTATTTAAGCAGCTGAGCATTTTATGAATTACAGTATTGTGAATGATATGTCTCTTAGCCAATCACAATCATCCTCTGTCAAATGAAGGACAAGCTCTGATAGAGCTCCCCATAACAAAGCTGCAGTGAGAACGGCGGTGACAGAAAATTGTTCCAAATGATTATACTAAGAGATGGTGGAAAGGTGCGGTTCTTATTTCATTCCTGAAGCTGAAAAAGTTTAAACTCTATAGAAGACCAAACTCACAGTTCAGTTTCAAAACTACAAACTTATAGTGGCTCTCAGATGAGGTAAACTTTATCTGTGTCATTCTTCTGGCTGTGACATTTTTAAAGACTCCATTTCCCAGAACTCTTTGGGAGACCACATGTCCACAATCCACCAATCACCGTTCCCGTTCACCTAACCTGTCTCACCTGCTATGTGTATTTTACGAAAACGTCTAGCCTAGTATTTAAGCCCAGGCTTTGAGAGGTATTGTGTCTCCCCGTAGAGGTACTGAGTGTTTCTATCTGTGATATTGCCTTCAAGTTTTCTTGACTGTATTTTTGGACTTCTTGACTTTGCCTATTTGGATCTTGTTGCCTGATTTTTGTTCTGTTTGTCATTCTCTGTATTTTGGCCTTTTCCAATTTGACCGCCTGTTTACTGACTACGAGTATTGTCAAACCTTTTATAAGTAAAGCCTCTCGTTTTTTGCTGTTAGCGACTGGCTGGTTCTGTCCCGTTACAATCTGGGTTATAATGTTGGCTAAAAATCATTTTAATGTGATGTCTAACTCTAAATAATGTTGCACAAAACTGTTACGTTCATTTAGCTAACTAGTTAGCTTCTATTAACTTTGCTGCTAACAGTTAACTTAATAAATCAGTCAGATTAAATAGGACTACACAGTGCTCAAATATGATTAAAAACATTAGCCCTTATTAATGAACGGTGCGTAAAAAGAGTGCAGAATTGACTGCTTTTAAAGACGTTTGAAATTCCCTGTGTCTGATTCATGAAACATTCGTACGACATGGAAACAAGTGTAGATTTAAGCACAAATGATGAATCAGCTTTAGCGCGTGAAATCAAGCGCCAGCCTACCAGCACCTCGTTTACATATCATTAACATGAAGCACCCAGACTTAGTAGGCCAATAAAAATACAGCATTCAATGGCGCATAAGTGAATGGCTGTGCTTTATAGTGTTAAAATTACAATGACTTTAAAGAAAAAATGTGAAATGAACAAAACAGTGTTTGCGATACTTCTGCACCAGTTGTGTTTTTTATTTTTTTGTGTGGAGTCAGTATTATAAAACAAAAGCACGGTGTAATATGTCTTTAAATGGAACATGGAATAGTTGTTTCTATCAATGTGCATATTGAATAAGTATATTTATGTTTGTACTGGATTACTAAACGTATTATTGTTATTGTAGTATTATTTTTAATTCTTAGTAGTGGTATTATAGATAATATCGATAATAGCTTTGGTTAGTTCACCACAAATCATTGAAGTTTTTTTTTTTATTCAGGTTGTTGAACTATTATGTGAAATTTATACGCACTCCTACCAGACGAGAGTTTGACCGCACAGACAGTTGAGTGGCTAAAAAATTTCCCTGCTTTATTTAATGTAAACATGGTTTAAAGATTTTTTTGTTGGCTTTAAATTGTCCTACATGCATGTTTTGTTAATTCTCAAACATGTATATTTGCACTGAACATCAAAGCCAGATTAGTTTTGAATAATAAAATGTTCTCTATATATTTCCGAAGTTTCCTTTGTACTGCTCAGCTCATAAGCCAATTTAGCACAAGTGCTCCGAATGCTACCAGGTAGCCTGCATTGACAGTTCGACTGACACAGCAAAAACAGCTGTGAGATGAGATTTTCTCAGAACTCTGCAAATGGTCTGTTGTGAAATACAGGTGTCTGAAATCCTTTTCAGTCAACATCTTATATTGATAGTATAAAGAATGCGATCTCCATCTTACCTCCTAAGGAGCAGGAGCAGCTTCCGTAGACGGTATAGCCTGTAGTTCATGATTGTGTACTGGTGAGTCCTGCGTTTAAGGTAAGATATGACATTTTAAACTTGACACTACAATCAAAGACAATATTGTTATCTGATATACATACTGCACTAATATTTGCAAAGAAAACTTTACTGAGAAGTGGTTGCGATACTCAAACAAATCAAATCTTAAATGAGCAATAAGTAGCAATTTGGAAATTTGATTGGCAGTTTTACATGATTGGCTCTTTGATGGATTATTGAAACAGGAATAGAAGAAAACTTTGTGTGAATAAAATAAAACAAAAAGATAATCTCCAGTTAATTTTCCTTTAGTTAATTCCAGTAAATCATAAAGTACTGCCAGCAAGTAATATAAAATCGGTGTACCTGCATTCTCTACAAGTACATTTGTTTTTTTAATGGACAATTTGCATATATTGCTTTTTTAAAATGCTAAAATAACATACTCACCACTGACGCCTGTTTACACCCAAACAATTGACACAAGTCCCTTAGATCGTCCATCAAGCTGTCACAGTGAGAGCAAAAATAATTCATGAATGTATTCTGTGAATCAAACTGCTAAGGAATGAAACTTTTTTTAAGTCTATATTACTCTATAATATAAACTTACTTTTCTCTGTTTGTCCGCCCTGTAGCAGAGGGACAGAGACAAAGAGACCAATACAGTTATAACCTTTTCATGTTCATGTGCAATAGCAGTAAATACATTTGTATAAAAAATAAATGCATTCTAGCTGAGGACCTGTCACATCTGCATAAATTTCAAATCTGCATAAATTTTAGTTTATATCAAGTTTCCAGTTTGTTTCTTTTTTGTCTTTTCACATTACAGCACTGTTCTAATATCCAAATCATTATAATCCACTTTTTTATTCATCAAGCCTGAAATTTGCTTATGAATTTTGTTTAAAATTGAAAGCTGGAAAAAAAGAAAACTTTGCCACAGATAATGAAAAGCCAGCAAAATCTCAAAAAGATTACATTATCTATACAGTATTAAGCAGAAATACACTTCTGTGGTAGCTGAACTGATAAAAATACAAGTTACAATTTTGAGGTTTTGTTCCAACAGTGACAACAGTGAAAAGTTTGATCAAGAAGCTGGCAAAAAAGAAGCTTCACCTTTATCGAGAGTTGAAAAGGCATAAAAAGGTACGAGGAAGATGCTCTGCTTGACAGGTGGGTAACTTATTTTTGCTGTTTCAGAGAACCGATAGGGCAGTATGGTTTTGTCCTGTTGCTAATGTTTGTAACTGGTTAGCTTCACAGTAGCAACAACCTAGCTATTGTTGTAGCAACAATCGCTCTCCAGAATCGTATACTGCGCCTATAACTTTGGTTGTGAGAAGAAACAGTTTTCCACTGGATACTAGATGATCCAAATATGGACATGGTGTAGATGGGATCTCACATATGAGATCCCTCCCCTACCACAAGCTCTTTTCCTTTCTCTTTTCTTTTTTATTGTTTTTATCTCCCTGCATAAAGTCTACAAACTACAGGCAGAATAATTTGATTATTAATTTGGACTCATGACGTATATTTCAGGGTGTTTCCTGCCTTCTACCCAATAAGCGCCGGGATAGGCTCCAGTATCCCCCCCGCGACCCAGGAGGATAAGCGGCATAGAGGATGAATGAATGAATGAAGCATTTGTCATATATATATATATATATATATATATATATATATATATATACAGGTAATTTGGGAATTTGAGAGCAAAGTTAAACTTTGTGTTGAATGTGAGATTACAAACTGTGCAGTGTTTATAATTATACTTACAGAATGCAGATATTTGTAGCATAAGGCAGCATATAGCAAAGATACATTCAGAGGGTATGAGAATGACTCGCAGGTCTTCCACTGTACGCTCACCATTTCCTAATGGATAATATTAATAAAAAAAGAACGGGATCAAAAGGATTTTTACTAACAAAGTTTCTTTACACACATCTGTGCCTGCAAAACATAACAATAACGTAATTTAAATGGAAATTATGCTAATGAAATAAATGAATAATTCTTCTACTTAAATTTCCTGAGGTTATTGTATTCCAAAAAAAGTCGGGACAGTATGTGAAATGCAAGTAAAAAGAAGAAGAATATATTTTTAAATACACTTCAACCTGGCAAAAACAGTACCAAAAAAAAGATATTTAATGTTTTACTTTATCAACTTCATTGTTTTTTTCAAATAAACTCATTAAGAAATTAATGCCTGTAACATGTTCTAAAAAGTTGGGACAGGGCCAATTTAAGATTAGGAACATCGTGAAATGTTGAAATATGTGAAAATATCTTAAATAAATACTGCTTAAATAAACTTAAATAAACTTAAAAATTTACTTAAATAAATCACATTTGAGTAAAAAGGAGCAAGGGCCATGAGCAAAGACTGTCGAGGCTTCCTGCTTTACCAAAAAATGCGACAGCGAATAATCCAACAGTTTAAGAACAACAGTCCTCAAAGACAATTGCAAGGATTTTAGGTATTTCACCCTCAACAGTGCATAACATTATTAAAAGATTCAGGGAATCCACAAAAACGTCCGAATGTCTATGACCTTCGACCCCTCAGACGGCAATGCATTAAAAACCAACACGCTTCTTTAATGGATATCACCACATGGGCTCATTGCTGTATCCACAAATGTAAATTAAGACTGTACTGAACCGATTCCAGTTCCAAAATTCTCCGATGCATCGAAATAGTACACCTCCAAATTCATCAGTTCCTTATATTGATGGCGGCATGTTTTCCTGACAGGAGCTCATTTCAAAAACTCATATCATGACTTTACACTCTGCGTCTGCACCGCTGGAAACATGAAGAGAGGAAGAAGCGGACCGAAGTGTAGCTTCATTTCAGATGATAAGAAAAATGACATCAGTGCTGTTTGCAGTATCTGTAGAATGATCATTTCAAGTAAGGGTGTAAACACCAGCAATATGTTAAAATCTACACTGATATCTGTAGACACAGCACGAGCAAGTTTAGGTTTTGTTTTTAAAATAAAGAAGCACTGTAATTTATTTTAACAAAGGTCCAAGGTAATAAAACAGCTGCATTGATGCTGAAAACCTGTGTCAACCTACTTTTTTCCACACAGAAAACCAAGCAGGAATCAACAAGAGAATTGTTAAAGAATTTGACTGTTGAGTCTATAATGGCACTGCTATCAATACAATCTTATCAATTCCATCCCTAACTGTGTTCTATGCACAATGGATGTCAACAATGCCCAGAAACACTGCTGACTTCTCTGGGATCAAGCTCATCTGAAATGGACTGAAGCACAGTGGAAAAGTGTAATGTGATCTGACGAGTCAACCTTTCAGATCATTTATATTAATATTAATTTTTAATATGTTTTCTGGCCAAAGAAGAAAAGGTCCATCCAGACTGTTACCAACATGAGGGTAGGTTAAAAGTTCAAAAGGCACTGTCAAGGTCTGGTATGATTAACAGTGAGACATTTTGGAGCAACATATGCTGCTTTCTAGACACTTTTTTTCAAGGACGTGCTTATTTCAACATGCTTAGTTACAAAAGCATGGCTGCACAACCAGAGAGTACGGGTGCTAGACCTGCAGTCCAGAACTCCCGCCCTACCGAATCAGAACATATCTATCTATTGAAAATGTGTGGCGCATTATAAGAGCAAAATACAACAACAAAGACCCTGTATGGTTGCACAGTTGAAGACAGAACAGCAAAAAATTCGACTTGGACTCCTATGGATCAATTGGTGTCTTCAGTCCCTAAACAACTATTAAGTGTTAAAAGGAAATGTGATATAAAACAGTGGTAAACATGCTTCTGTTACAACTTCTTAGCAACATCAAAAACTATAATTTTGTACTGTTTTCAATTTCAAATCATGTCAAACTGAATTTACTCATCCCTGCTTTCTGTGTTTTTTTTAGTATTTCACATACTGTCCCAAAGTTTTGGAATTGAAGTTTGCAGTAAAGGATAATCCATCATTATTTAGTATCACTTTTGCAATTAAGCTATATTTTGCAACATTACCAGTAAGATCATGGAGTGGAGTTACTGTTATGTGCATATTCTGTTTACATGGGATACAAAAATGCACTGGTTGTATATTTAAATGATCATCATTGCTGGTAAACACTGTTGATCTCACTTACGTGCTTTGAGAATCAGTTCTACTGCCAGTGCAACAGAATTCACAAAACTGAGACCCACTGCCCCCAGCATGTACACAATGGCATGACCTGTAATATAAGACTTGGTTTAATTTTAAGAAGAGAGGTTTCTAAAATATTTTACGGTATAAAATGTACTGTGTGCCAAGTTGTTTTTTTCCTGCTCTAAGACACTTGAAACAACTACTCAGCTCATTAACAAACCCTTCCTGAGTTGAAATAAGATTGTAAACACTAAAATGTGCAGGACAGCTGCACTCCATGACTGTGGTTGGGAACTATGGGTTTAAACCCTTTGTTCTGTATATGTAGATATGGCACGATTGAATTAAATAATACAATTACAGCTTTTTGTCACAACTGTATATGAACAAAACCAAACAGGGTTCCTTCAACCTGCTCTACTCACTACTCATTGTTTGACATAGTATTAGATTGGAACTGATGTGTCAAGTGTTGAAATAGTGTGAACTTCTTCAGGGTACAATGGGGCACATTGTATTACATGGTTTGCAATGTACAGTTGTATGCAGAAGTTTTAGCACCCCTGCTCAAATGACATATTTTATTGATCTTTTAAGTGAAAGTAAGTTAACACATCTATAGAGAACAAACGGCATTTTTCAGAAAATGTTAATGTACAATTTCTGTTTATTTAACATATTAAACACTAAAAACAGAACATACAATATAAAATGTGCCATGACTTTTGCAAAGGCCACATTTAATGTTTATTTTTCCCCAATAATGAACAATACATTTTAAATGAACAGTAAACATGCATTAAAATGTTCAGAAGTGTCTTCTCTGTAGAGGACATATTAACGTATTTTCACAAATCAACACAACATGTAATTTGACCAAATGTGCCCGAAACTTTTGCATACAAACGTATAACCCATGTAATAATAATAATAATATAATAATAATAATAAACAAGATTAATAAATATAAGAAGAATACCTCAGTCTGGACCAATGGTAGAAAGAGTACTAAAACAGTAAGAGGACTGTTACTGCTATAACAATTTACTTGAGTTAAATTACTAATCAATGAAATTACTCAAGTAAAAGTAAATAAGTTTTGATTTTAAAATATTTCTGAGTTGAGTCAGCTATATTACGAGAAATAACCTGTACAAGGCAAATCACGATATTACATGACAAAAAATGTGTCCTGAGACTGTTTACAGTATGTTCTGCTAGTTCCCAGTATTTACACATCTTTCTGTGAAATGTGTAAGGAGTACGGTTTATATTAAACTACATGCAGTTTCAACAAAGTAGTATGGAATCCTGAAAGACAATGCAGAGTTTGCTACTGTTGAGTCTATTTTTTGGTTTATACTTTAAAAACATATTGCTAACAGGCATTAGCAATAACTAACATAAGTAATTAAACATAAGTTTAATGAACGCAGTCATTTGCAAAGGCTTGAACACCATGTTTTGTTGAGTGAAATCTTCTACAGGGAACTAATTTAAATGAGCATTTTCTACTAACTTCAGTGCACAATTTCTTTTTTGCTGAGTTTAACAAATTAGGAAAATATATATAAATAAATATAAACATGCCATAAATTTGCACATTTTCTATGTTAAATTCAGCAAATAAACAGTAATTGTGTATTAAAATGTGCAGAAGTGTGTTCCCTGTAGAGGATGTTTTTATTTATTCTCACTTCGAAAATCAAAATGAATGTAACATTATTAAAAATTAAACTAGCAAAGTAAACATACTTTGGAAAAGTAAAAGTGATTTAATTCTAATTTTAATTTAAAGCAAATTTAAACAAAATTACTCAAGTGTCATTATGGACAGATTCTGACAGACCAATGACAGGAAAGGTAAGGCAGACCTGTTCATTTGTCTGGCCCACTGGTTCCAAACCCTGGCCTTAGTGTATGTCTGTCCTACATACTTAAGTGTTTTAGGAAGGGCTTATTAAAGATCAGATTAGTTGAATCAGCCAGAGCATGAAAACAGAGTTTTACACTTACCTGATGTTCGCTGTGGCTCTGTGACTGTAGAGTCAATCTCTGGAGATCAAAGATGGCAGTAGTTACTTCCAAAAAGTAAACAAATAAAACTGGTTCAGTTAAGGACAGTACGGTGGTGCAGTGGGTAGCGCTGAGCCCTGCCGCTTCACAGCAAAAAGGGCCTGTGGAGTGTGCATGTTCTCCCTGTGTCTCCGTGGGTTTCCTCCCACAGTCCAAAGACATGCAGTCAGGGGAACTGGAGACGCTAAATTGCCCCTAGGTGTGAATGGTGTGTGAATGTATATGTCTGTGTGCCTGCCTTGTGATGGACTGGCGACCTGTCCAGAGTGTATCCTGCCTTCCGCCCAATGACCTCTGGGATAGACTCCAGCACCCCTTGCGACCCAGAAGGATAAGCAGCTAAGATAATGTGTGTGTGTGTGTGTGTGTGTGTGTGTGTGTGGTTCAGTTAAACATTTATTCTCTGTTACTTCCAAAATCACCACGAAAAAAGTTGACAGGGCTTGCTTCCTACAGAAGATGACTATCTGAGCTAGGTATAACTTGGATGCTGTGACCTGAGATCAGTGTTGGCCACAGTTACCTCCAAAAAGTAATATAATGAATGTGAAAAAAATAAAACTGGGAAAAAAAAATAAATAAAATTTTACCATACCTCACACACCTCAGATCACTGTTGTGGATAATCAATTTAATTCACTTTCAGCTGAATGTTTTTACTGTAATGTGTTGTAGCCAAATATAATGCTGTTTATTTTCTGGTTCCCACTAACAACAACACAAGGGACACCAAGCTAGCGCCAAGCTAGCAGTGATGTATAATCACATTTGATACCCATTCTGACTTATGCATGGGGATGTGAAGCAGGCATTCATGTAACATAGTCTTTATCCTATATGCAGTTTGGCTGTGACTCATTCCGGAAACCCTGTTTCTTGATATTACTGAAGCAGCCTGTTAGCCTAAGAGCAAACTGCTGATCTCAACTAGCGAGTGCAGAATATAGTTCAGTTACAAAGAATATGAGTGTAAACCAGTTAAATATGCAATGACACCCAGTTATATTTCACTGGCAGTTCTTCATTGTGTTGAATTTAATAGACAAGGATTTCAGCAATAACAAGCTTTTTCAGAGTGAATAGATATGGTACTAGAGGAATATTTTGGGGTAGAACAAAAGGACTCATTCAGTATAACAGCACAGGTTCAGGAAAAATTGCTTTACATCAGAAATGGTCAAATGCCGATATGGCGAACCAATGTACTAACAGCAAGAAATAAGTATTTCGTTTTTCAGTTAATATTTAATCTAACCCAATGTATTACACCTAAATTGAAATGTGACACTGGAGTTCACCTTGAGCAGGTTTTAAAAAATGTCCACATTAGTACAGAATTCAGTATGCATGCTCATATATGTGGGTGTTTTATAAGGATTTTACAGCATTGAATAGTTTGAGACCTGGAATCACCCTTTAAAGTAAAATAAGGGATGGTGTGTGCTAACACAAGAAACGTTCTTTATATGATGAACTTGAACAATATTACCCATAGTCCATTTGGGAGTCTGAGTTCAAAGGAGCTAAGACCCAGTAACACTAGCCTTCGCCAGTGAAATTTCATTAAAATTAAAATTTAATCTAATTTAATTTCATTGAAAGTGCCGCAAAGTATAAGTGGGAACTATGACAATATATTGTATCATTATTATCATGATACACAATATGCTTTTCTGAGCATATTGTGGATATCGTCAGTACTTACAGAACACTGACCAACTGCAAGTTTCATTAAGAAAGACTGTAATTTGTCCAGTTTTGGTTTTGGTGCCGTACAGTATGTGAAATGTTGAATAAAAATCACTGGGCCAAGACTTTTGATATCAGTTTTCAAATGTGGCACTACTACTGCTTTGTATCTGTCTCAATCATCATAGGTATCGTGAACAAGTATTGTGATTTTTTTGCTATATCGCCCGCCTCTACTGCAAGGACACTCACGTCCAACGTTTCAACACATACAGCTTTTCTACAGAATTTCAGGACAGTTAATGACATGTTTTCATCTCGTACTTCACATAAGAGTGAATTAAGGGAAAACGACAACATGGCAACATATTTTCCATTCAAAAACATAAACTATGAAGTTGGCATTAGAGACTAGACAGATACTTCATTGTGTCATTACTGTTTCCTCCTTAAAAACAAGAACTACTGAACTACATTTCCTAAACATTACAAGCACATAAGTGTTTAAAACGACAGAGTTATTAATACTAGAAAATGTCCTTTGAACAGAAACACGTTAACTATTCTCAGATCAGCAACACGGCTTTAACACATACTAGTTTATTATCTTCACACTTCAGGAGTTTTCTCTTACAAACACGCAATGAAGATATATTTAATGGTTTGCTTGATTCTGTCTCAGATAGTCTTTAAAGGAGCTGCTGTGAACCTGAACCGTTTAACGATAAAAATGTGGATTTGTACTTACCTACTGATCGCCTCGTCTGTTCCGCATGAGATTTATCTGTGTAAATAAAAGAAACGAGTAAAGTTGAAAGAGTTGACTAGCAGTGACGTTATCACTCCAGTCATTCCTATCTGAACACATTTGGCTTGCATAGTCGACTGCGAGTGATTTGGCATTTAACCACAAACGGAAAGATGTGCTGGGGTACACATTAAACTCCAGAAGTAAAGGTAAAATCTGGAAATGAATATTAGCAAATTAATGAATAAATGTGGCTAAAAGTGTTACATTCACAAAAAGCAAAGATTACAGTGAAGCAGTAAAGCAGCACTTTCACTGTGAAAGTTTGTCATTTCAAATGACACTTTTTTGAGGTTTGAATTGGCACACTGTCCTTTTTTTACTGTCTAGAGTGGAAGCACTCTGGAATCTAGAGGACAGGATGTGACCATGTTAAATGGGCCGTGGGCTCAGCCCGTTATCATGGTACAATCTAGCCACAAATTTCACCCTTGTGGTATCTGTACAATCAAATTCATGTCTGGTTGAACTAAGCTTACTATCTTACCAGCCTGCTTGACTTGTGGTTACATACTCAAACTGTTTTATAACAGTAATAACATTACTGTATAGAACATAATAACAATATTGCTAGAAAACCTCAATTTTGTGCTTGCATGTGAAACAGTATTATGTGACTGGGTGGATTTTTCATAGATAGTAAGCGCTGGATCATGAGCCCGCTGAATACTTTTCTTTAACTGGCCTGTACCTGCATGAATCAGAACACGTTTCATGTGAATTTCAGGTATATAAAAGTAAACTGGAGTGTGGGATGATATGTAAATAAGGGAAGCGGGTGCAGCTGATTCATCTATTGCATATTTTATGAATTAAATATGGAGTGGTTTGTACATTATTCAGGGCCCTCCA
Source organism: Colossoma macropomum (assembly GCF_904425465.1). NCBI lineage: Eukaryota > Metazoa > Chordata > Actinopteri > Characiformes > Serrasalmidae > Colossoma > Colossoma macropomum. The sequence goes on from NW_023494790.1 coordinate 32,051,517, forward strand.
AACTGTGGCCATTCATGCACAACTTTGATTAATTACGGCAAATATTCATTATTATTTTGCTCCACCAGCAGAACTTTCTGAAAAAGATCAGAGTAAATAATGAATACCGTACCATAAACATAAAACAATGCATTAAAGAATAACATCCCAGTCAAAATGTGGAGATATGCAGCCACACAGGTCAGTCCTCCACGTTCTGCAAGAAGAAAAAAGTATTTTTACGATTATTATTTTATTATTTTATATATAAAAATATTTTTAAAAATCAAATGATACAATATATATAGCGCTGTTGTCGGAAGAAAACCTTGTATCTGAATTTTTGTCCTTTATGTTGTTCTTTACATTGTTTGTAAATTTCATGACGAATGGACCAAAAGAAACGGCCCAAAATGACTTGGAAAAAAGTCCGGTTCCATTTACTTACATTAAAAGTAAAGTATGTTTTTTCCTTCTCCTGTAAAGTTACAATTTTGGAGATACGATATTTATATATATATATATATATATATATATATATATATATATATATATATATATGTATGTGTGTATATATATATATATAGATATATAGATAACTGAGTCATAAACATAATAATATGCTCCCGATAAAGAAGCAGTCAGCTGAGAAATTATGAGAATTAATTCAGAAGCTTTAACAGGGCAACGACAGACAAGGGGGTATGATTTAAATGCAAGGTCCACTAATGTTTATACGTTTAACATACAATCTTATCTAGAGTGATTTTCAATTTACTGCAAGGCCACACCTTATATCACTCAACGTGGTAAAACTCTCAGTAGTCCTCGTTTATGAACGAGTCCCATCAAATCTCTGCATTTTATGAATTTGGCCCGATGTGTCTTATTTCATTTTTTCTGGTCCATGTTGTCAGCTAGTTTAGAAGTCTAGCCAGCACTGTCCTCTGATCACTGCTTATTAATTACGCCATTCTTTGTGTTCCCCTGTTTTATGATTAGTCCTATCTGTATACAAACAACTAATCAACTGGAAGAAAAAAAAGATTAAAGAAAAAAAATGAAAAAGAAAGAGCTAGTGGTGGGGTAGGATGTAAGGTCCCATCTACACCATGTCCATATTTATCATCCAATATCCAGTGAAAAACTGTTTCTTCTCATATTCAAGGTTAATGAAATAGTACAGTTACCTACCTTTATGAGTCTGCAGTGAAACATTTTGAATGTAGACTGATGATGATGCGCTTATGACCTCCAAGATTAACAGAACTGACATCCAGATCAAAACTGCAAAAGACAAAATACAAAAGTTTTCAAAGCTAAACACTTTCAAGTGCTATTATTCTCTCATCCACTCTTTAAAAATAAATCACAACATTACAACATTATTTACATTAATAACTAATCCACTGTTGTTATACACTGACATGCCAAAAGTCAATTATTGTCAGTTATTGTACAAGTACAATAACTGACGTAAAACTTTTTAAGCAATGTGGATTTAGACTTACCCTTTGATCCTCTATTGAAGAGGCCTGTGTAAAAGCAAACAAAAAGTTAGACGAAAGTGTTCACGACTAGTTCAGACAAACAGTACAGCTACTCCCATGGAAATCCAAGTACATCTCTTCAATACACTGATATGGTGTTACATGCGGTGCACATTGAATTTGGCATTTCACATCTAAGGAAGAGCCGCACAGGTGAACATTTCAAACTTCAGAGATTCAGAGATTCACAATTCATGTTGTCTTTCATTTCTTTTGTAAAGTCCATGAGGGCATCTGCTTTGTTCGCATCAAAGATCATTTTAAAACAACTGATTTATTTCAGATTCATTGTATCTGATGTCCAGTGGGTCAAAAGTTTACATACACCTACATAAAGTGTGGAAGATTCCTGAAATTGTTACCCTAAATTTCACAGTATGGAAGGAATGTACAAATACCAAGACGAGTCAAAGCTGAAGTTGGTTCACTATTCGTCAGCTTCTTATTTGAATTTTCTGTTTATTATTATACATTTATACATTTGAGTAATGTACTAAAAATTTTTAAGGCCTTTATTGGTTTTTGCACAAGAAAAAAAATGGACTTTGAACATACATTATGTTCATATAGCCTATTTTTCTGTACTAACTGTCAGGCTAACCAGAATTAAACTCAGCCTTATTAACCTCCAAAATAATCCTACAGTTTTAAACTAACTGTCCTGCCAACCAGAACTAAACACCTCTTTATGAATTGGTGACAGACATAATTAACATGAACCAAAAAATGGTTGACAAAATAAATGTATTTACATCTGATCAATATCAATATTAATATCCCCCACGGTTTAAGTCAGGGAAATGGAATAGCCACTGCAAAGGCTTGGTTGTGCATCTTGTGGGTCATTAATGTACGGATATTTGTGAGGAAAGGCTTTTGATCACTGTTATTTTGAAAGATTCAATGACGAAAGGGGTTTTGAGTTTGGGCAGAAGCAGTCCGATTTTGCCCTAATATGTCCTTTAACTTCTATAATAACCGGAATTAAACACAGCCTTACTGACCTCCAAAATAATCCTATAATTCTATACTAACTGTCAAATAACAACTAACAGTGAAAGTAAAATAAGCTTTAAAAAGTTGATGCAAAGTTGATTCCCAACAGTTTGTTGATTACTTAGAAACCCTTTGTCTGTGTCAGAGTATGTGAGTGGTGAGGAGTGGGAACAGAGCAGGGAGTGGAGCGACGTGATTTTGCCAGGAGCATTGACCAGCTTTTCAGAAAGTCGAAGTGTCAGTGGCAGTGACAGCTACAGCTCGCACACCACAGCCATTCAAACACAGCGTTCTGCACTGCTGACCCTTTAGCAGACCTAAACTGGAAATTCTCCGGTCACAGCAAAGATTAAGATTGAGTGACCCTTATTAGTCCCACAACAGGGAAATTTCACCTCCGCATTTAACCCATCTGTGAAGTGAACCACCACATACACACTAGTGAGCGCACACACACACACTAGGAGGCAGTGAGCACACTTGCCCAGAGCGGTGGGCAGCCCTATCCGCAGTGCCTGGGGAGCAGTTGGGGGTTAAGTGTCTTGCTCAAGGACACCTCAGTCATGTACTGTCAGCTCTGGGGATCGAACCAGCGACCTTCTGGTCACAAGGCTGGTTCCTTAACCTCCAGCCCAATGACCGCAGTCAATTTCCATCCATTTTGCGGCGTGAATGGTAAAGAGGATGGTGGTAAAATGGTAAAAGCATGTTGGGTTTGTTTACCCTCTGCAGTTTTTTGATGTGTTATTGGGCCATCATTTCAAGCCTATACCTACTGAAAAAAGCCTGTGTATGTAAGAATGTTTCACTAGTTTTTAGTTTAATAACGGCCATAAATTATATAATTAATGGAATAAAAAGTGTAGTGTCTTATCACCTACATTCAAGACATATAACAAATACCATGAACGAATGAATCATTTCAAGGGGGCATGGAGTGGGTTTTCTCTGATGTGTGAGCAAGGAGTGGGCAAGGAGTGGGAAATAGAAAACCCAGAGTGGATTTCGAGTGCAATGATTAAAGAGTTTTTTTTTACCTCCAATTGTTTATTTGTTCTACGCTATGATTTCAGAAACTCGGAAAAATGAGTGTGTTCTAAAACCTTTGACCGGTAGGTGTTAATAATACTGCACCTTGCATGATCCAAAGCATCCTCCACAAGGATGTAATGAAACATGGTTTTCCTTTGACAACTAAATAAAATCATACAAGAATATGCAGTGCCCTACTCACCTTGACATCTGCAGAAGGAAAAACACACTGTCAGGATTGGCAGCCATGCTAGCACAACATTAGCTGAAAATGAGAGAATGATAATTACGTTAGATGCTTTTGCCTGATCAGAAACTCTGATTAATTTTCATGCTCAAACGTTTTGTGCTGATGTAATTACTTCATATGGATCTTTCACATATTATCTCCTACTTTCTGAGGTTCCACGGTGTATGAATATGAAAATGCTTCAACATAGACACTTCTCATGCCAATCAGATATGATTAAGACTGAAAATCAATAGAGATTTTGCATTACACAAAAAGGCTGTAAAATTAAAAATGAAATATAAAAATAATGTGTTTTAGATTTAGATCTTAACAAACATGAATGTGCATTACAACAATACTAAGAAAAAACAAATACTGTCGAGTCAAAAAAGAACAGAAACTGTTTACTTACTGGTAATAAAGTTATATATCACAACAATAACAACCCCTCGTCCATAATTAATGACTTCTGTTAGATGATAATTTATTAATCCTTCATTCTTGATGATGCTTGTAAGACCTTTTTTAAAAAATAAAACATGAAAATTAGAATCTGTGAGGAGAGGTCATTAATAAAAACATTGCAGATCAAGCTGAAATGTTTATAATATTCAATATAAATTAAGGGAAAAAAAACACTAACGATTAAGGCACTTTTAAATAGTTATATAGTTATTTATTGTTATTATTACACTTACTGCTATTATTATTATTATTACTATTAGTAGTAGAAGTAATAGTAATAATAAATATTAATAAACTTGTCCTGAAAAAATACTACAACAAAATCACTGATAAACAAATATTGTCATATCAAGCACCACGATGCTATCATGCAGCATCTTCCCCAATCTGGCAACCCTGACCAGTTCTCAGTGTGTCAGTGAAGAGAGGTCAATTCGCTCGGGGAAGGGGGACGGAGCACAACCCACGCTACTAAATGTTCTTCTACACCATGCATGCAATTACACACCTACACCAAAGAGGTCTCCCAATCCCCAAAACTGACATAGTGTTGCTTTAATGCATTGCAATAAAAACTGTAATTCCTACCTTGTATAAAGGTTCTTATGCACAATGCAAGCAGCAGTAACATCAGAAAAATTATTGTCAGCAGCACTCTGTAATCATTGTCTTTCTGATATATGTCCCATAAGCGCACAATCAGACCTAAAGTAGAAATAGAACAAAAAACAATACTCTTAGGCTCAATCCCATTTCTTCTTTTTACCCCTACCCCTTGTTTTCGAGTGTCACCCTAACCCCTTGGAACTGAGTTACAAGGGGTAGTGGTTGAAATCTTACCCTACGAAATGGGACAACCCTCAAATTCAAAAAAAAAAAAAAAACACTGCTTCATTAACAGGCTACTAGTGGTGCTCTGTAGGCGACTCTGCCAGTCTGCAGTGACAGCAGAGGAGGGTAAAGTTCAGTAACATCACTGCTGGGCTTTAGTTAAAATTAGGGTAACATGCTTTCAAAGAGGGGATACGACAATTATTTATTATCGCCCACCTCTAATTCTTTGGTGATACGAAGCTGAAGCTATTCACCAGCTTCTTGTTGAGATTTTCCTGTTCCACCTTAAATGGTGCAGCAGTTACATTCTGGCGCTTTAGGCATCAATACTGATGGACTACTTAAGGTGGAAAGGGAAAGTTAGCTAGCAAGCTACCGAGACATTAGCATGTTGTTAGCGATTTTATAATACAATGGTTGTCGTAATTTTTTAATGTAAAAAATACTGTGGGTTTCTTTGGTCGCACGTGCAGCCAACTTGCTGTTTTTTCTTTTTTTCTCATAACACTCTGTTTGGAGGGCCATGTAGCCCTAACACATCACCCCACCCCTCTATCTCAACAAAAATTGGGACACCCTAACCCTAGAAGTGAATGCGCAAAACAGAGGGCTAAGGGCTAAGTGGTAGGGGCAAGGGGTGAAATGGGATTGGGCCTTAAATGTCTCTTCTAAGGACAGACCTTAATTGTCAGATCAGCAAGAACCCTGACTATTCTATTACTGACATTGGGCCCTATTTTTGTAGTCATAGCACGAGTACAAAAATGAGGCTGAAGAGAATATTAACAGGTATGGTTAGGCAAACTACAGCATTATCCAATCAAATCAGCTTCTCTCATTTCCTCTCACAGCTGAGTGTGTGCTGGTGTCAGAGCAATGTTATGTTTTCCTTTTACTTCATTCAAAACAGACAGATTCCATTACTTTTATGGACACTGGAAATATTGATAATCTTAAGATTTCATTTTGAAATTTTTGTAGTAAATATAATGCCAGTGTAACTTACTATGAATGTGTTATCTGTCTTGTCATTGTGCATGTGGTTCTGTTTGCGTTTGTTTATTTACAATCTGTATTACTTAGCTAAACAATGTCTTTCGGGCAAGTGTGTGTTTTAGGTAAGCAGTTTTCATAGTGTTAATTGTTGTACGCTCACTGTCCATTTTATCAGCTCCACTTACTATATAGGTGCACTTTGTAGTTCCACAATTACAGACTGTAGTCCATCTGTTTCTCTGCATACTTTGTTAGCCCCCTTTTACCCTGTTCTTCAGTGGTCAGGAGCCCCACAGAATCACCAGAGAGCAGGTACTATTTGGGTGATGTATCATTTTCAGCACTGCAGTGACACTGACGTGGTGGTGGCGTGTTAGTATGTGTTGCGCTGGTACGAGTGGATCAGACACAGAGGTTTTGAACACCTCAGTGTCACTGCTGGACTGAGAATAGTCCAACAAAATTATCCAGCCAACAGCGTCCTGTGGGCAGCGTCGTATCGGCACTGACACAGGACTAGAGGATGACCAACACAAACTGTGCAGCAGCAGATGAGCTGTCGTCTCAGACTTTACATCTACAAGATGGACTGACAAGGTAGAAGTGTCTAATAGAGTGGACAGTGAGTGGACACAGTGTTTAAAAACTCCAGCAGCGCTGCTGTGTCTGATCCACTCGTACCAGCACAACACACACTAACACACCACCACCACCACGTCAGTGTTACTGCATACAGTGTTACTAACAAAGTACGCAGGGGGCAAACACAGTATGGACTACAGGCTGAAGTACAAAGTGCATCAATATGGTAAGTGTAGATACAAGGAGGTGGCAGTCAGTGCATGTACATACAATTTATGAATTAACTGCACTTTGAAATAAAAATCATGTATACGTACCTGGATAAGAGAAAGCAGTTATCACAGCATATTCTAGTGTAATTGCTGTTCGTTTAATGAATCTTTGGAGGTTCTCTGTAAGACAGGAAGCCCACAGTTTGAACATGAATGTACTGATCAGGCCTATAGTCTGAAACTTGAAATGCAAATTTGAAAATGCTTATTAAATGTTTTATGTAAAATTGCATTCCCCATGTAAGTGTGCATCATTTAAAGGGGAACTATTATCTTTTTCAGTTTTTTTTCCCTTTCCTTTAGTGTGTAATTATAGCTTTTTGTGCTTGAAAATGGTCTGCAAAGTCTTAAAGCTCAAAGCACACAGAAGAGGAAGAAACTCTCTCCCTTTAGAAACCACTTCTCTCAGCTGCCTGAAATGCCTCCTTGGAATTCCAGCCCATTTTCTCTATTACAAGGTGACGTCATCTTGTAACACAATCCTTATTCCTTGCCTACTGTCAAGCTTGGCACGCCCTCACACAACGCACGGGCTGGGAAATGTTGTGATGCTGTGTTCTGCACATCTCCTTTGTATGCTTTGCCAAAGGTAGAACAGCAAAGAAGTCAGTGGTTGAAATGTATTTTGACTGCTGTTCCAAACATTTTGCGGTATGCCCGACACTTCACCCACTAGGACTGCTTCAGAATCCATGTGCAGTTCGATGCTGGATTTTCGCAGCTCTTACACCTGAAGGATGAGGCATTTCCAATCTGCGTGGCCCAATTGGAGATTCAGGTTCACAACCTGTCAGTATATATTATTATTTGTGGATTTGTGATGTTTAAATCAAACAAGGTAGGTACTATGAGTGTTCAAGTGTGGAGTCAAGTCAAGAGCTGTTGGCTGTAGTTAAGCCATAGACCCAGTGCTGAGGTGTGGGCTTCTTTATAGTGGTTTTGCTAATCAGCTGCAGGTCCACTCTTCCTAAAATAGTGTGGAAATATGGCGATGGGTTTTTCTATTACTAGAAGTCGAACAATGCTCAAGTGTAGAGGTGGATTTACAGGCTGTAATGTTACGATCGCAATCCACAATAGGCTTCTGCTAACCGGCTAGCTACGTTTCTAATGCCCCGGGGTATAAAGCTGGACACAGTGTCACTAACACTGGTGCAGCCACAAGCTCTTGTAGTCGAGAGTTCAAGAATCACTTTGAACTGAATTATCCTTGACCTGGTTGGCAGGTGTTAACATGTCACTAGCAGCAGTCGCTAATGCACCAGTTCCGCCAAAGTTTACACATTTACATCAATTGCTCTTAAAGCACGCCTGTGCACTAAAAAGTCCCTCCCGACATCCTGCCCACAGCATTTGATTGACAGCAAGCCCCTGTTGACAGTGAAAATGCAATTGTAAACAGAGCCTTTATACACAGAAATGCAAACACAAATACACATTTGTCTTAAACTATGTCTTAAAGGGGACCTATTATGGTCATTTTCAACATTCATAATTTTATTTTTGGGGGTCTGCTAGAATAGATTTACAGGGTTTCATGTTTCAAAAACACATTATTTTTTCTCATACTGTACATCTCTATTCACGCTCAGAAACACTCTGTCAGCTCCTGTGTGTTTAAGCCCCGTCTCCCAGTGAGCCTAATGTGCTCTGATTGGTCAGCTCTTTATGGCTTAATGGCTTTTTCCAGCCATTATACACAGAAATCTTAAATAATGCACACTTATATTGGAAAAGCAACTGTAAATACACTATTTAATTATCATTTTAATTACATTTGAATTTGAATATACCGATTACTATCAGAATATACTGCCCACAGGTCAGTTATTCACTGTACAAGTACTAAATATACACTTTTCATTAAGCTTTTTGCATAAGATTCATAGCCATAAAATGGATTATACTGAACCTTTTATGTTCTTCATGCTTATATTTCTTTATGTCTACTGTCCATCACTCCATATCATCAAAACATACCTTTAAATGTATCCAAATAAGGAGCAATCCAAAACAGGGAAAGAATCCTCATCAGGTTAAGGGCCGAGCAAGTAGCCGCCTCTCTGTAGAACCCTGCAGCAAATTAATTGCTTTAAAAAATAATAAACTATAGAAATGTAAAATTACTTGGACAGCAACTCTTTTGGGACTCAGTAAAAAACATAAACAGATTCCTCAGAGTTATTGGTCCTCACTTGGAGAACCTAGACATCAGCACACTCCACAAGCTTTGGATGGTGTTTTACCCAAGCTTTACTGGAATGTCTACTGCAAAAGCTTAAATCTGGTGTCACTAATGTCTACAGGCATGAAAACGATTTACATGTGGTCATCATTATTCCACCTCACCTTGCTAAGAAGGAACAGAGTATCATCATAATGTTACTCGTTGGTAAAGGAAGTTTTTACGTTAAAGTTTTACTGGCATGGTTACTGGAGTTATAAAAATAACTGAAATATAAATTACAATACTTACCTTCAATGACGCCCCAAAGGATAAAGGCAAGGCACATAGCAATGTTTGGACAACAGACAAGCGTATACTGTACAGCTAAGGCTCTTCTGCTGTCGTCTACAGAGGAAACACAGAATTTGTGTTTGAGTGATTAAGTTAACAGAACGTTACATAAACATATTGTTGAAGTCAAAAGCAGTCAATTGAAAAAATGACTTACCATTTTTTGTTAAAGAGGTAGACGCTGAATAGCTTAGAAAAACTGGAACTACAAAAGCCAGCACACAGAGAAGCAATGTCCCTGTGTGCATACTGGAAAAACCTGTAGTAGAAATACAGAATGATTTTTTTTTTTTTGCATTTTCCCCCAGTTTTCTCCCCAATTTAGTCATCTAGTTAGTTAGGACTCCCACAATCACATCATACCATCACCAGAGCTAGGAGGGTGAAGGCTAACACAGGCTTCCTCCGAGACCTGTGAAACCAGCCACCACATCTTTTCAAACTGCTGCTAACGCAACGTCATTGGACAGCTAAACGCGCTAGGAGGAAAGCGCCAAGCGCCAGATCTGCTACAGCAGCTAACAGTCGCCTGCGCTGGCTAGCATCGTGCCGAGTGATGGGGGAGATGGGGGGCTATCCTACCCCCCCCCCAGTGTGCTCTCGAGGACTCCCGGCCACGGATGGCTGTAGCATCACCAGGGATCGAACTCACGCGTAGATGGTTGCGCCACTCAGGATCCCACTATTTAATTTTAGACCAAACTAATCCCAAAAAGGGAAGAATAGAGCCGTACAAGCTTCAGTTCCGGTGCTGATAAATGCTGGATTCATAAAACTTCCACTGCAGTCCTACAAGTTACTCTACTCAAGTTGTGTTTTTTGGGAAAGTACTTTTCCTTTTTTTGTGTCATTGTTTTATCCATGTATCAAAAAGTATCAAGTATCAAAGGCTACTCTACCCACTTATGGTTTGTATTAAGAGGGGAAACACTTCAATATCACCCTGTACGCATACAACACCTACATATTGAAAGTGCTTTCCAACAACACTTTCTGAATTTAAAAGTTCAGAATATTACAGTCCTACATGACTACATGAAAGGACAACCCTGCACCGCTATATTTTAGCAAAGTAAAAATGCTGACTTACCCAGCTGCAGCACTTCCACAGTTGTGTTAGCTGAAAAGTCCCCAGAGGACACTTCACATATGTAATGGCCTTTGTCCTCAGTTCGGAGATCCTTTAATCTAAGTGAGAAATTTCCTTTCTGCCTTTCTTCAGGGCTGAAGAACTCCACTCTGTCTGTGTATCTCTCATGGGTTGATTCAGTCCGGACCTCACCCTTTTCGAAGAACAGCACTGGAATCTGTTGATCCACTGTCTTCCATAAGACCTCAAGCTTTTCAGGTGGGACACTGGAGTCCACAGAACAATTCATAGTGATGTCCTCACTCGCATACGCAGATACGACATGACCTCCAGTCACAATCAAACGCTCTGAAAGAACAATCATTTGAAACAGTACAGTTAGAATTAAATTTTAAAGCCTTAGATCAGAATATACACATGAAAAATATGCACTGCATGCTAGTTTATTAGGTACTCCTACCTTGTACCTGCAATCACAGTCCAAGTACATCTACCATATAGATGCACTGTGTTGGTTTGTAATTATGGACTTATACATCATTTATATATTAATGAACCATATATCTGTCCTTCCCTTTTGTGAAGTTGCATGACACAGAGTGGACACGTAGGACTGGGTCTGCTACAAGTGACTGCTTGGATTCCTCCAAGTAAGCACCAGTGTTTTTTTATTGAAGTGAAACATACAAATATGATGTTTACAGTCTTGACAACAAAGGTTAAAAATATTTTTGCTCAGGTTTTAAGAGACCCCATAAGGCTATAACATCAGCACAACTCTCTCAGCGCTTAAATATTGTAAACGCTCTCCTCAAGAGAGTCTAGGCTAGACTATTTTAGCTTTGGTAAATTTACTATACACACAGTTCTGAAGATTGTTCCCTTATAGACATTGACAGTATTTCAAAAAATATTACTACTGGTAAGTACTCACAGCTAGCTTTAGCTAATATTTATTTCTAACTTCTTTTTTCTTCCTTTTCTTTTTGTACATGTTCTCTACTGGTGTGTTCCCCTGCCCAGGATTACCATGGATCCTGCTGGCCCTTACAAGAGGATACACACAACAGTGCCAACATTTATACAGACACTCAGGCAAGTGTACATATCACATAACATAAATGTAAAATTTGCAATTTGATTTTAACATTTATTTGAAGTCCTTAGGGGTGGTGCATTAAATACATAGTCTTGGTGATGAGGCAGAGTTCTACTGTCATTACACATACATCATCTGAGTATGAGTACATGTTTTCTGGTACTTGCCAATACTGGTACCAAGCAATAATGAGTACTTCAAATTAAGTAGTTGTTAGTGTAAATGAGTGCAATGCACCTTAACGGTAAAATTATTAAAATCTAGCTGATTGAATGATGTGCAGTGGCTATCTATGCTACATTAGTTACCCTGGATCGAGTAGCGCTGCAGTGGAGAGGAGCAGGTTTTGCTCCATGTCAGAAAAGCGCTTCTGTACAGCTGTAAGTAAAGTAAGTTTCATAGTTTTGATCCTCATCTGTCTCTTTCAACAACAGTCTCTGTAGCACAGTGACAGCAAGAATCTCATCTGAGGCTGAGGCATCCAGCTCACTTGTGGAGTTTTACAAGTTGTTGCAGTCTTTTGACTGGCTGGCTGGTTGAGCTGTAGCTGATTGTCCTCTATAAACTGTGCCATTTTAGAATGTTTGGTGACAACTCACACTGTACATTCAAACAGACCACTGTGTATGGACAAAGCCTATGTTTTATATGCCATACGAATGTGTTCATGAATGAAAATTGTTCACTGGGGCAGCAGCATACACAAGGCTTACGTCACATGGCATCAGGTGGTATTGGTTGAGGTTGGGCAGTATAACGTTGATACAGTACACCTGGGTATGTAAACGTTAGGGATGCATCAATACCAATACTGGTATCAGGTATCGGGCGGCGGAGAGGTGGAGCCGCCACCTAGCCCCAAGCACATGACGCGTGCTCCTCCTCTGATCATGCACAGCTGCACTGAATCAGAGGGGGAGCACAGACTTTTTAAAAACTGGCTCTTTTTCCAGCGTAAGAGAGGACGCTGACCTGCATGCCAGACGCCAGGGGTGAAAGCTAGGGACTGAAAGAGAGAGAAAAAAGGACTCTTTAAAGTAAGGCTGAGCAAGCCGTATGGTTTTGTGTTGTTTGTTTCACGCAGATGTGTAAATAAAGAACTTTGGTTCACTTGTGCTGGTGTTTGTGTGTGTGTCTCTAAGTTCTCACTGGGTTTTCCAGTCTGTGTGCATCGACGCTTCCCCCCGGCCACGCCACAGGGTGGAGACACGCAGGCCAGCAAAAAGTTGACTACTACTAAAGCTTGTGACTGAGCAGAATTGCACAGTAAATGTTACATTTTTAAAATGTCTTTGTAAAACAGACTGTAGAGAGATGGCACTGTCCTACTGTGTACGTCTCCACCTGCTCACAGACTGTATACAATCTATGCACCTGCTTTTAGCTTCAGTGCACAGTGTTAGCAGCGCTGCTCAGTTTCTCAGCGTGTTTGCTCAGTACTCGGTGCACTACGTGTTATTTTGAATGAAAGCTTTATTTGAAATTGTTCGTGGACAAAGCTGTTTGTAGACACTGCGTTCACGTAGCATGAATGGAGCGTTTTAATACAATGTGAGTATAAACCATATGCTTTGTCTCTACGCGATAGACTATTCAAACTTACAGCATGAGTAACCAAAGAACAACATTTATAAAACTGCAGTGTGTGTCTGGCTTTAGAAGACATTTAACTACAGCTCACAGCCAAACAAAAGACTTCAGACGTAAAATTCCACAAGTCAGCTCCTCGGATTAGCCTCGGCTGTGATTCCTGCTGTCACTGTGCTACAGAGACTGTTGTTGAAAAGGACAGATGAGGATCAAAACTATGAATCGTACTTTACTTACAGCTGTACAGAAGCGCTTTTCTAACGTGAAACAAACTCCACACTTCTCCACTGCAGTGCTACACAATTCAAGGTAACTATAGCATAACTAGCTAATAAACATTTTGAAAATCAGCTAGATTTTAATGATTTAGTCAATAGTTATTCATTATGATTTCGGCAGGTACTAAAAAATATTAAACTAAAAAATTAGTATCAATGCATCCCTAGTAAAAATGGTAACGATATATAAAAATGATGACGGTATTTCAAAATTAGAATGTGTCAAATTTCTATTCTTTGTCTACTTTACACCCATTTAGATTTAGAGGGCTCACTGATCAATGGTGTGGGAGCTCACCAATAAGTGGCACTAATAGAAAAAGGTGGGAAAATCAGAGCCAGAAAAAACACCTCAGCTCAACCACGAAAAAATATTATTTTTTTTACAGTCCAAATATTTTTCTATAGAACATTATTAAATTAGACTGAAGTTTCACTCACCAATCTCCTTTATTTCGACCGATGTGTGACCAGTTTCCTGCTGTCTGTAAACGGAACAGTTGTAAACTCCTGCATCTTTAGAGGTCAGATTTGTGAGCAGGAGAGAGAAGTTTCCACGCTCAACCTCCTCAGTAAAGAAACGGGCTCTTCCACTGTAAGCCTGGTCCTGAGCCTCTGGTCGACTTTCTCCATCTTGGAATAAATGTACTACAGTTTCAGAGTCTGTTCTCTTCCACTCCACTTCCAGCTCTTCCAGTGGTATGGGGGCTTCAACATAACAGGGCAGCATCACTGAGCCCCCCAGCTCCACTATCAGAGGACCAAAAGGTCCTAGCACATGGAGCCCTGAAAGAAAAGAAAATACAGTGAAATGAGTAATATTTTTCACAACATACACTGTGAGAAAAAAGGCCACTGTCCAGGTAAATTATATTCTCTCAGGGTCCAAACAATATAAGACTTTTTTTCACACCTAGTTCATTTTCTAAAATCCACACCAGAGTTTAGGTTTTTGAGACACTGGGTGCATTTGAAATGGCATACTGCTATACCACATACTGCAGACTGCATGCTACTCTTCGTTAGTATTAAACAGTACAGTATCTAGTATGAGACAAAAGCCATTTGCTGTACTACAGAAGGAGGCAGGACTAGACTAATTCCTAAGCCCTCCAATCACTGCTCAGCAACCATCACTAGCTGCTTTTCAGCTCTTTTCAGGTTGCGTCTTTGGAAACACATGCAGATATATTTTGGCCAATACGTGAGCCTGCTGAGTTTTCCTCCGTATGGAAGTCATTTCATATTCTTTACTTTTGTAGTTGGTAATATGAGCTAGTTTGACTGAATAATAAGTTTAAGTTTAATATAAATATTCTTTTCATTCAATTTATGTATCCATAAAAGACTGAAACTGGGCTTTTAACTGTTCTAAACTAATCAGGCGGTTAAGTCAGTGGGCATAGCTTGTGCAGTACATCACAAAGATAGCTCTGGCTGCATACTGCAATATTGTGTATATCATCCGGGTATCTTTGGTGTACTGGAAAAAAATCATGTTGGTCACTTAGTAACTAGTACTGCATACTACTTACCACTTCTGTGCAGAATCAGTACATGAGTAGCATGTAGTAGACTATTTCCAACACAGCCATTGCAGCTTTTTCATTTTCCTCAAGTACCTTTAGTCAGGCAACATAATTATACCATAATTGAAATGACATTTTCTAGGTTGTATCGACTCCACACACCCCGTCTCGTCTCCAGGCTTTTTATTTTATTGTTCTGTTTTAAAACATTAAAATATGTACCTGGAAAAACTTATATAAGGTTCACAATTAGACCTTAAAACCACTGTTGTACTTTTGAGGGAACATTTACTACGTTTGTACCTTGATGAACAAAAAAATGTACTTGCATAATACCTTTATTTCTAACAGTGTAGTTCTAGTTAAAGAATCATGCTTCTCAATTTTGTCGCTCAGTAAATGACAAACAGCATAGACATTATAGAATTCACTCCAATACAGCCATTTCAAGGCTCTATTTTAACTCAACATTTTAACAGTAAAAGTGAATGAAGCATTAGGTGTACATATTATTTAGTATTATTCATTACCTTTTTCTGATCCTGTTTCCCAGCCATAGACGGGGATCAGAAGAACTTTCTCTCCGAGTATAGCCGCTATACATATTTACAGTCACTTCAGCTTAGCTGCTTTACTGCAGCGAGTCACACTGAAGCAAGTTTACATTTTAAAGTATATCGGCATTTATTTCTGGTTCCTTGCACTCAAGCTTATGCAGCCCCTGATGTGACAAGACGATTATGTTTTATTAAGTCTTGGCCATGAATTAAAATACTGAGGCCACAAGTTAAGAGAAACTTAATGTATTAATTTGTGGCCTCCGTATAGTAACTTGTGGATTTAATATAGTAATTTGTGGTCTCAATATAGTAAATTGTGGCCTCAAAATAATAATTTGTGGCCATGCCTTATCAAAAAAATAATCACCATGTAACCTTAGAGGTCCCACACGAGTTTCACCAGGGTGACAATACGTCCTTGTTT
The DNA here is from genome assembly GCF_904425465.1 of Colossoma macropomum. Classification (NCBI taxonomy): domain Eukaryota; kingdom Metazoa; phylum Chordata; class Actinopteri; order Characiformes; family Serrasalmidae; genus Colossoma; species Colossoma macropomum. The sequence goes on from NW_023494790.1 coordinate 32,067,543, forward strand.
TCCTGGGTGTGTCCTCTTTTTGGGATTTAAAAAAAAATAGCCAAACACTTTCATGCCTGCTTGATTAGTAATTAAGGACCACTGGGAAGGATTCGATCTTCAGGAATGTAAACCTGAGCACATCAAGAGGACAGTGGATTTTTATGGCAACTGATTTTTTATATTATTTGAATCTATGGCCAAAAAAGAAACGGTATTATGTAAAAGGTATTAAAAGCCTATTTTTTTATTTTTATTTGTTTGTTTTTATTTTATTGTTGAGGCCCAAAAGTTGGATAGAAAGGAATAAGATCTGGCCATAATGGATATGAATGTTATATGTCTAGTTAAAGACTAGCTGTTTATGTATTAAAGTTCAGTAACACGGTTGCATGGTTGTGGACGCATTGGTCAACTATTAATCCCCCCCACCCACCCCAACCACACACACACACACACACACACACACACACACACACACACACACAAACACACACTGACCACGTACAAATTGCCACAGTGCCACCGGTTTCCTGAAACCACCCCAAACCCCCACCCACTGCCGGAGTCCATCTGCCCTATGCCGCTATCCGGCCCTCTTTTCTGATAACCAAAATACGCCCAACCTAAACTTCACGTAAAGTTAAATAGCACCTCTCGTAAACAGAACAACTAAAGTCACCTCTCCTTTCCCGACATAAACAGGCTGTTTAGCGGTAAATTAGTCCTCTTTACAGCATTTACAGTCATGTTCTGAGGAGGAGAGCAGAGGGCGGGGCGCCAATGCGTGCTCGCTTAGTTTAGCCTTGGAGTGCAGAACATTGCTGACTATACTTGGTTCTGATGTGTTCGTCGGTTCCACATGAATAAGATATATTATATCAACTAAATTCTTGCCAAAAGCCATCTTTCAGTAAGCTGAAATAAAAGACTGTGTTGGTGTGACATGTTTATGCCTGAGGAACCGATGTACATATTTTAATCAAGTGAATCAGTGCTGTGTACTTTTTCAGGGCGTCAGACTCGGTTCACAGCGAAGCAGCTCTACAGTAAAAGTAAATGAAGATAAACAGTGTTTGAATCTCTGCTTACCGTCACAGATGAACAGAACTCCTGACAGAAAAAGGAAAATAATTACGCCCATCTTCACATCTGGGACGAACACGGTACCGCCGAACTTTTTACTTTCACTCCTCAGACTCTAGCGGTAGGCGGGACAAAGAGGGCCGCTGGTGGCTCGAGCCAATTACATAACAGCTACCAAACTCTAACGAGCCAATCTCGAACAGGAATACAACACAAACGCTCTTACTGAACTAATTCGGTACTGAATCAATTTCACTGATTTGACTGAATCCTGTGCTGCATTTTAAACGCTTCTGTTAGACGGCAGAGCTGCATTTTTGTATGTTTTAGTAATTTAGTTTTCTGTGCGGCTTGTTTTGGCGTTATTACTGTTCTGGTGGCGATATCAGTTCAGTTCTGAGCTGGCTGTGGTTGGTGCAGGCTTAAGGAATTTTGCCTTAAAAATGCAGCGGATGTGTTTTGATCCTAAATCCAAAATGTTACGTGGAATTTTCATCCTGTCGCTGTGATCTGTAGCTACTCAGAAATCTGGATTAACTGCATTTAGGATGGTTTAATCTTATTTATGGAAAAACTTTAAAAAACTTTAAAAATTTAAGGTTCATAATTCGACCTTAAAACCACTGTTGTACCTTTGAGGGTACATTTACACTGTTTGTACCAGCACAGAACCTTTTTTTTTCCCCTTTAGTAACTGTGAAGGTTAACAGCTGAACTACAAAACTCATGACTACTCTGTGGATGAGTGTGATGTCATCAACAGACTTACTGCTCCAAAACATCCATCCATTTTTACAAAGCTACCCTGCCACTTCATCGATAAAATAGCTTCACTAGTGAAAAGCTACTTGATTTGCAAAAGAGCTTCAATGAAATACCTTCGTTGGACCTTACCGCAGCATTCACCACCAGGATCTTCCACCAAGGAGGTCAATGTGTCTGCAAAGAATGTTACAAATTCGAAAATATAAGACTTATGAAATGTACTATGAATTTAATCAACCAACTACAATAAGTAAAAATCTGGGCATTTTACATTCTAATGACACCCAGTGTAACATGCTGAGATGAATGCAGAATCACAGAATACAATTTATATAAATGGCGTTTGACTGACATGGATGGGAGCTGCGTGGTGCTTGTGCCCTTTTGTGGTGAAAGCACTTATAGCAGGGATCGAACCACCAACATGACGGATGCCGATCAACGTATGAAAAGAGGATAATTATGGCGTCAAATCTAATTCAGAATTCGCAAGCGAGGAAGAACTCATCATCTCTCAATACAAATAAATTTGTTCAAAAGCAGATCTTGACCGCTCCAACATGGAGGACGCGCAGACGTATCGCCTCAGATAGAGAACAACAGACAACGCGGCATCTAGGTATGTATATCTATGGGTTAAACCACGTTGGGCCAGTCAAACTCTCGTTAACCTAGAAAAAGAGTTCCTAAAATAATATGACTTGATTTCAGACTGGCTGAGTGTGATTAATCATCATTACTGAACATGCACAAAAACAGAACGAAGTAACTGGCAGCGTTTTGGCTAGAGCCATTGTACTGGCAGACTCTGAAGGTGGTCTTCTCATAAAATAACTAGATGCTGCGTTGCCCATTGTTCTCTGTGTGAGGCGATACGTCTGCGCGTCCACCATGTTGGAGCGGTCAAGATCTGCTTGTGAACAAATTCACTTGTATTGAGAGATGATGAGTCTCAGGATTAAATTGGCCACAACTTGCTTATTACTGAAGCGATTTTCAACAAATTTGTTTTGTTTTATTCCTCAGACATAGAATAATCTAGGTTGCATGCACAGCTCTTGGCAGCTTTTGTTTCTTTGATAACTGATCATGCTAATTAGCCGTCTGGACCAGCAGAAAAGTATTCAGTACATATGAAATAATACATATGAAAATAAAATAAATCCCCCAAAACACAGTAAGAAGCACGAAGCTAAAGTTGGTTTCCTATTCACCAGCTTCTTCTTCAAGTTTTCCCGTTCCACCTTAAATGGTGCAGTAGTCACTTTCTGGTGCCTAAAGCTGCACCATTTAAGGTGGAATAGGAATATTCGAACAAGAAGCTGGCAAATAAGAAGCTAACTTCAGCTTAGTGTAAGAAGGTGCTAACGTTAATGTATTATGAATATCTACACGGATTAGGGAATGCTATAACTTACCTAGCTGCAAAGCATTAACCATCATTGTAAATAAATGACTACTACATCAAATTAAGATCGCCCCCTTTTACAGTGAAATGTTTCACAGTGCAACCATACGTGCACTCTTTGGATCAGTAACAGAACCAAAAACGGGAATCGACCCATTTTTTGTTTTTCAATACTGGATTTTGAAATGAACAGAAGATACACAGACAAGTCTCTTCTCTTTGCATTTAGCACATATTCCTGCCTACTGCGCTCATTATGTGCCTATGGTCGGATCTGCTGTTAGCCCCACCCTGATGGAATGACTGACAGATTGGGAAGACAATGAAAATGCAATCTGGTCGAATGCCTTTTCAAAGGTACTTTGACATAGAATGAGTGCAGCAGGTGAGAATATGTAATTACAACAAGGAGAGGCGCTGTTTCCCACTTACATTTCAATTTTGCCAACTGAAATGATCACTTTGACACAATTATTGTATAATCATACAGTCTGTTTCAGCAGGACATAACCACTGACATGACCACCTTGGATTCAGCCTTTCTATACAAGAAAAACAGTTTTAATCTGATGATTGTTTTTGGGAAATACTACTTATCCAAGACAAAACATGGTAAATCTAAGCCTCGCCTCAATGTTTTCTTAGGTGAATTTAATTTATTTATTAAATCTCTTAAATGCCTTATCAATAAAAAACTATGTCTGCTATTAGGTATACATAGGATTTAAGTTTGCTGAAGAATAAGTGTTGTCTTTGTAGTTTTTTTATTTCCGTTTACTTTATCCTTTTTGTTGTGTTTAGTTGGTGTAGTTGAATACATATGTCTGTAGTTTATCTTTAATATGGATGTCCTTGTTTATAATATTATGTGCATGTTAATTAAAAAAAGCAAAAATGAAATAAATTTGATCAAATGCTGCTGCACTCACTGAAGCCCCGTCAGCTTTCTCTGCTGGTGTTGAAGAGGGTTTGCTTACTTCATCTGTTTAATAAAGGTAACCAACTGCTTAGGTAATATGGTGAAAACATATGTTAATAAAGTTGGTCTGCTCAACATTGGCTTTTCAGGCTCACGTGTGGAGTCACACTGCTTATTATTCACTCAAATTAGCTCATATTACCCACTATGAATGTTATGAAAATGAAATTAATGGTAAACAGAGGAAAAATAGTGTGTTTAGAAACCACACCAGTTTCCCGTGTCTTTGAAGACAGGTAGAAAACAATGTCCTGCCTTCTGTCATGGTACGGAGCGTATTTTAAGTCACACAGGCCCATCACTTGACCAAAGTACAAACATACACCCTGAAAAGCAGCTAGCAATGGTTGCTAAGCAGTGATTTGAGGGCTAAGGAAATGGGGCAGATGCTGAGATGGTCCGATTGGCTCAGTCACCTCTGCAATCTAATCCATCCGTGCAGTGAAAACCCACATACAAACTAGTGAATGCACACACTAGGGGGCAGTGAGCACACTTGCCCGGAGCGGTGGGCAGCCCTATCCAAAGCACCTGGGGAGCAGTTGGGGGTTAGGTGCCTTGCTCAAGGGCACCTCAGTCACGTACTGTCAGCTCAGGGGATCAAACCGGCTGGTTCAATGTGGTGGCAACAGCAGTGTAAAAACTAGCTACTTAGTTGATAGTCAGCTGCCTATTTAAAACAACAGCCTGAGGCTTAAAATGAGCTAATGTTAGCATGTTAATCCCTCAATGTACTAAAAGCTGTAAAATGGACACTCACTAACCTAAAATTGCAAATATGATGACAGTTGTGTATCTTTATTTAAAAAAACCTATATAACACACAAGAGTTTATAAAACACTTACTTCACTGAAAATAATTACAGTGTTTGAATTCTTATTGAAAATTATTGAATCTTTTTTCTTTTTTTTCATACATTTTTTTATTTTTTATAATAAAAAAGAAAACAAATGATTTATTATGAATCGCTTGCTAAAAGTTGCCTACACTCATTAAATGTCAGCTAAAAGAGGGCCGAAAAATACTGAGTTTTCTGAGGTACTAATGTTAGGGGAGCAAAAGTACCCTATTTTACTATGGAGTAAGCTAACAGCTTCATTTCCACCACTCACGGACTACTTCCAACTATCTTTGTAAAAAAATTAGGTGACACTGTCTCCCTTTCTGCTCTCTCTCGTTTCTTTTTTTTCTTCTCGTTTTTTGGAAGCTGAGACATGAAGGTCCACTGGCGCTCTTCGCTTGCAGTTCACTGGGAGCAAGTACTGTTCGTGTCTGGTTTGAACCGAACAATTTCATGTAAATAGAGGGGAGAGGGTGGGCAATATAGAGACTCTTTGGATAGAAAAGTAAAAGAAACCATTAGTATTATAAGTGCACTGTAAATTAAAGTTTCTTTTAATGATGATAGGTTAATAATTTAATATTGAAAATATCTAAAAATTACCTACAGTTCTAATAATTTTTTAGGACCTCAGTTACTCACAGGTCCTACCTTCACTGCTCCCTCAGAAGCTCCACCCCCAGTGGACGCCCATTAACCCCCAATAATAGCTGTGTCCCAATTCAGGGGCTGCATCCTTCTGGGGCTGCATTTGAAGGCCGTTTGCATTACAGCGGCGGACTAAGCTGTCCAATTTCGAAGACTCCTTCATATGTGTCAGAAAAATGTGAGCTTTTCCATGGCAACGAAGGATCCAACGGATGGATCCTTTGCCAGCCAATCCCAAGGTTCATTGCATGCTGGCGAGCATTTAAGACCATGGAGGCATCAGCAGAGGAGTGAACGGCAGCTGAGGAGACACTTTAAAATGTAAGTATTGAGTTTAGCTAACGAATAGCTAAGTCGAATAGCTAACGATACAAATGTGAAAAAAAAAATCTCATCGGTAGCCAGCGGTGAAGCATCTCCAGCTCTAATAAATGAAAAAAAATTAAACAAAAATCAAAGTTTCTGGTTCGTCTTTAAAGAACTTAAAAAAGAAATTAACAGGAGCGATGTTTCATGATGCAACGGTAAGGGCGGCAACAGTGGTGCTGTGACACAAATAGAAAACATGCTGTAGAGCAGATCGTCTCATTATGGTTCAGCCTTCGTGGGTCTAAGCAGCTTTTGAAGGACACGCCTTTGTAGACCGCGTCCTTTGCAGGATGCAGCCCCTGAATCGGGACACACTCGATATCTGTCTGCAGAGCCACAGTTTCACACCAGCAGTTTCACTCCAGCAGGTTCAAGCCAGTGGCATTCAGCACATGCGTCCACACCTGTATTGTTTTTTTCTTAGTAAGCTTTAGGCCAGAGGTCACTAATAGGTGGACCACGGTCCGAGTCCGGACCCAGACTCTGTCCTATGCGGACCTGAACCTATAACCAATAAACTATGGAGAATTATTTAATTTCGATGGGGTGGTCCTATTTTAATCAGCGTAGCTTTTCTAGCTTTTACGGTACCGCTTTAGCAGCACAGGAGACTCACAGACCAATCACATCATCTGCTTTAGGCTAATCAATATTTCAGTAAATTTGTTATGAATTTACATTGGGCTAACGTTACATTTTAGGCTTTAGGCTAAAACAAACTTTGGTCTGAACACATATCCAGATTCACGGGATAAATATTACACAAACTACAGCTTTGAGGTCTGGGTAAACTAATGGGTCATATGTCTACATAACACAATTAACTTAGCCTTAATACGGGGGCTTTATGTGTAAACTTACATTACATGTGCAGGAATAAACTTTACCCTAAGCAGGATTAAACTGAGCATAATATTAAGCTTTAGGCTAAAACAAACTTTAGTTTTTGAATGTATCCCTGCTGAAAAAAACCCATAGAAAACATTAAGTGTTTCTTTTAGTTTCTGAAGGAGTTGTAATGTGTACTGGCTTATGGTTTAGTCAGTTACCAATAGCTGATTCATATATTGGCAACGATATCCTTTCCTGAATGGTAATATGTATGGCGACACAAACAATCAGCACAAACAGTGACAGTTTACATCAGAGACGTTATAAATGAGGAGAGCAGCCACTGCTTGAAATATGAACTGGATCGCTCATAACGCTCGATTTTCATATGAGGACTTTGTTTACATGGCACAATCGCGCTGTCCTACTGTTTATCTCATACTAAATCATACTGTTTATCTCATACTAAATCAATACTAAATCATAAATCATAGGTTTATTTTATCCACCTTTACCTTACTGTACATATTGCACTTTCTGTACCCCCTATCGTGCATCTTGCACATCTGGACACTCCACACCTGGACACTTTATTTCAGTACAAATATATGCACATATTTATTCAGTATTGTCATTATATGCTGTTACCTGCACCTCCTTGTACAGTCATTATTGCACTGCCTTTCTCATCTCAGGTTATAGATCTTCCAGATTTTTGTATATTTCTATTTGTATATATGCCTGTAGATTTTTTTATATTTATTCTTCCTTTTATATTGCTTCACCCTTATTATTATTGCTGTCCTGTGTTGTGTGACTGCTACTGGCTGCTAAATTTCCTTCAAGATCAATAAAGTAGCTATCTATCTACTGCGCATGCGCTCCACTGGCCTGAAACCGTTGGAGTGGACTGCGGGTGTAAGTCTGCGGCTCTGCAGTTCAGACCCTTCCTTCTCCATTGCCAAAGGGGAACGACATTAGACTGGTAAAACGGTTGTTAGATTTTCGTGGCCATAAAACCCTTCGCAAACGTTGTTCAGACAAATACCATGATAAACGTTAGAAAAAACAAACAACACAGCAAGTACTGTAAGGTAAGGTTAGCTAGGCTGTGGGTTAGCAAACTGTCGCTACAGTTGCTGGTACAAAGCTAACCAGTTGCTATCACAAACATTAGCAAACGGGGCTAAACAGCGCTGACCTGTTGGTTCTGTGAAACAGCAAAAATAAGCTAATGTTGCACACCAGTCAAGCACAGAGAGGACAACCTCCTTATAACTTTTCATACCGTTTAACGGTCTCAGTGAAGCTGAAGTCAGCTAACGCTACTTATTTGCCAGCTTCTAGTTTGAATTTTTGAAATGCGGCAGTTACGTTCACGCGCAGCGTGAAACTGCTGCAAGATTTAAAGTGGAGTGGGAAAATGCGAATATAGCCAACTTGAACCTCGACAACTTATAGAAATATTCAGTGGAGGGATGTTTGGAAGGTGGCTTTCACCTGAACGTTTCCTACTGCACTCCGCTCTCTTACACACACAGTGCTGTGTGGGTCACTGTCTTTATATCTTGGGGGGGGGGAGCAAAACGTATTGAGGACCAACGTTTCACAGGGCGGGACGCATGCGCGGCCATACCGGCTATAAAAACAGAGGAGCTTGCATTACAACAGAAACAAAGGGGGTGTGACCTCATTCTCCGCTCAGCACGCCGTTACTCCGTTATATCTTTATATAGGAAATAGTTGTTTGCTGCTATATGAATGTTTAAAATGTGTGTGGAACCTTTAGCCGTCAGCTGGTTTACCTCAGAAAATCGTCAACTAGTGAACGAGTGAGGAGAGAGAGACGAGAGAAAGAGATACTGACTGAGGCTTTGTGGAACTGAGGAAATTGCACCGTTTAAATCGAATAGGCTAAAATATCTGCCACAACAAGCTCAGCTCGAAAAGAACTGAAAATGGTAGGAATCAAAGCACGACATTTGACCCACATTTAACTAACGCAGTAAAACGAACACAAGTACTGCGATTCTGAATCAGTTCAGTGAGACAGTCAGTGCTGTATTCCTGTTGGTGATTGGCTCGTTAGTTTGGTAGATGATTCGTGATTGGCTCGAGTCGTCAAGTGATTGACAGCCGCCCCCCATTTGTCCCGCCCAAGTCTGAGAAGTGAAAGTAAAAAGTTCATCTAACGGGATGATGTTCGTCCCGGATCTGAAGATGAGCTTAATTATTTGTCTTTTTGTGTTAGGAGTTCTGTTCATCTGTGACGGTGAGCAGTGATTTAAACACTCTTCATTTTCGTTTATATTTACTGTTGAGCTGCTTCAGTAAACAGAGTCTAATGTAGAATTAATGTTAATCTAAGGAAGCACATGATGCGTTCCCGCCTTCTGCTCTCCTCAAAACATGAGCTGAAATGCTTTTTCTGAGACACAGTACTACAATAAACGGTATTTCAGTCATGTATTTAAAGAGAAAACAGGTTTTAATTGGGAAATTTTCAGCCGTTATAACCTGAAAGTAAAAACCAAACATTCAATAGACCTACATTTTGACTCAGTAATTTGACTCAGTCAATGTATATTAGGGGTAGAGGACTAGGGCACAATTTATAATGCTAGTGTTTTTTATTTGTCCATTTGAAGAACACATGAATGAAGATTGAGAAGTGACCGATGCAGATTACACATTAAAATGCAAAGTATGTGTTTTATAATTCTAGAGTATGTTTTTGTCCATTTGAAGAAAATGAAAGTAAAGCAGGAGAAGTGGTTAAAGGAGACATTGCATTGCAAGGCAAAGGACATTTTTTATACATGTCTTTTTGTCTCTTGGATGAAAAACACAATGAAGGAGAAACATCTAAAGCATTTTTTAAATTTAAATATTCAAAGGATGTGTTTTGGTCCTTGCGGATAAAACACCTTGTAGGCATACCAGGCCAAAACGGACAGTGCCCAAATAGTCAACATTGTGTCATATTATGACGTACACTCTTATAAAGAACAACATTTTCAGGACACACTCTCTATCACTGTGATTGTACATCTTCTGTACATTAACTTAGAGCAGGGGCTCCCATTCCCAGTCCTGACTACCCCACCTTTTGCATTTTTGTGCTTTGTCTTATCTAGCATACCTAATTCAACTCATTGTCTGATTAGATAGATAGATAGATAGATAGATAGATAGATTTTTATTGTCATTGTTTAAAAGCAGTGAAAAAAACATTTAGCAGCTCCTGAATTGACAGCAAGGACATAAATAGAAAAAGAAAATAAAGATAAATGAGACCAAAGATGTAAAGATAAACACAGTGAGATTTACAGTGCAAAATGAAATGATATATAGTGCAAGATGAAAAATGTCTTTGTCTCATTTAATGTATTTAGGTGGTCCTTAAGAATGCTGTTGTATTTATGAGGGTGTGGACTGCTCAAGCTTTTCCTTTAGATTGCATTTTGGTGCACCAAAAGAGAGGATTTAACAGAGCATTTTTTTCCTCTTCATCTAGCCGAACTTCAGCGCTGTACAGTCTGTGATAGGAGGCTAAAATCTGTGAGCAACGGATCTGGATTTTATGGTGTGATAGGCTAATGAAAGTTATAATAAAATACATTTTTTGCACTCATGGAAGCAAATATGAAAGTAACTGAGCATTTGCATCCCTGCTGAATTTCTGCCCAATCAAAGAACGCTCATGTGTGTAATTAGATGAACTTTAGCCATGGCATTGTGAAACATACTGATCCAGATGAAACACCTAAACTCTGGTGTGGAATTCAACAAATTAACAAGGCGTAAAAACAACCTTATATTGTTTGTACCCTAAGAGAATAAATTTTACCTAGACAGTACTCTTTGTCTTCTTTCAGGGCTCCATGTGCTAGGTCCCTCTGATCCTCTGATTGTGGAGCTGGGGGGCTCAGTGATGCTGCCCTGTTATGTTGAAACCCCCATACCACTGGAAAAGCTGGAAGTGGAGTGGAAGAGAACAGACTCTGAAACCTTAGTGCATTTGTTTCAAGATGGAGAAAGTCAACCAGAGACTCAGGACCAGGCTTACAGTGGACGAGCCAGTTTCTTTACTGAGGAGGTTGAGTGTGGAAACTTCTCTCTCCTCCTCACAAATCTGACCACTAAAGATGCAGGAGTTTACAACTGTTTTGTTTACAGTCAACAGGAAACTGGTAAAACATCTGTTGAAATAAAGACGATTGGTGAGTAAAACTGATTTTAGTAATGTTCTGTAGAAAATTATTTTGACGGTAAAATCCTGAACAGGATGTCTTTTTTTATAAAGAACAGTATGTGAGAAAGTTCAATCAGTACAAATCATGTACTGGTCATGACTTTTTATGGAAATTAATTTTTTTAACAGAACTTTTCAGATTTTTTTGCTTGATTTCATTAGCCTTAAACTCACCCTCTGTTAGTTAAATATAAAGATTGATCATATTAACACAATTCTAGTATATTGTTAGCCAGTTTTACAGCATAAATAACATAATGAACCAAACTGCCTCTTTAAATTAGTAAATGAAAAATCAGTTCCATAACATCACACAATCAAATAAAGTGGCACGTTGAAGACTCAGCTGGTTATGTAACACAATCTAGTCATGCATATGTAAGCTATGACATTTTGGTAGCAGCAGCATTCAAAAACAGCACTCATACCTGCCACACATTTCATATTATTGTAACATAGATTAGGATAGATTATTTTAATTTGAGATACAGTGAGGTTCCAGTTTATAAGATACACCTATCTTGTTTGTACACTTATCGACAGTTTTATCAGGAACACCTACCATATAGGTGCTATTATATAGGTTTACAGTTACTGACTTTAGCTGATTTCTTTCTGCATAGTTTATCAGCCGCTATTTGACATACGTCTTTGGTCTTTTTGACAAGACTGCTTTTGGTCTTTCTTACGGGACTGCTGTTGACCAAATATTATTTGAGTGGTGGACAGTTCTCAGCCCAGCAGTGACCCTGACATGATAGTGGCATGGTATTATGTGGGTTGATGGTATGAGTGTATCTGGCTCGGCGGTGTTACTGGTGTAGAGGATAGCTAACACAAATTATGCATAGAAAAAGTCACCCATAAGGAATTTCTAATAATAAGGGCAGTAAGCTTACAGACTGTGTACAAAGTCCAGCTACACGCTGATGTGCTTGTACCAGTGTCATACATTACCATCAGTGTCACTGCTGTGCTGAGACTGATCCACTACCCAAATACAACCTTGTTTCCAAAAAAGGGGACGCTGTGCAAAATGCAAATAAAAACAGATTGCAATGACATACAAACTATTCAAAGCCTGTTTTTAATTGAGAATACTACAAAGACGACACATCAAATGTGAAAAATATATTTTTTTATATTTTTAATTTGATACCAGCAGCATGTTTTAAGAAAGTTGGGACAGAAGCAACAAATCACTGGTAAAGTTGTGTAATACTAAAAAACACCTGATGGTTAATTGGCAAAGGTCTGTAACATAATTGGGTATAAACAAAGCATCGCAGAGAGGCAGAGTCTTTCAGAAGTAAAGATGTGGAGCGGTTCGCCACTCTGTGCTGTGATCTTTGGACCTTGATGTGGCTCTGCATTAAAAACAATTTGATTCTGTAGTGGAAATCACTGCATGGGCTCAGAAACACTTCCAACAAACACTGTCTGTGAACCCAGTTTGTTACTGCATCCACAAATGCAAGTTAAAACTACTATGCGAAAAAGAAACCACCACGCCTGAAGTGGAAAAGTGTCCTGTGGTCTGATGAATCAAAATTTGAAATTCGTTTTGGAAATCATGTCCTCTGCGTTAAAGACAATCCGGCTTGTTATCAGCACACAGTTCAAAAGCCAGCATCCAAGATGGTATGTAGGTACATTAGTGCACATGGCATGGATGACTTGCACATCTGTGAAGACACCATTAATGCTAAACACGATACACAGGTTTTGGAGCAACATTTGCTGCCATCCAGGTGACGTCTTTTTCAGGGAAGGCCTTGCTTTTTTCAGCAAGACAATGCCAAACCACATTCTGCATGTATTACAACAGCATTGCTCTGTAGTAAAAGAGTCCGGGTGCTAAACTGGCCTGCCTGCAGTCCAGATTTGTCACCCACTGATAACATTTGGCACATTATAAAACAAAAAATATAACAACGGAGACCCTGAACTGTTGAGCAGCTGAAATCTTCTATCAAGCAAGAACGGGAAAAATTTCACTTTCAGAACTACAGCACTTGGTCTCCACAGTTCCCATACACTCACAGTGTGTTGTTAAAAGAAGAGGTGATGCAGCACCATGGAAAACATACCTCCGTCTCAACTTTTTTGAAACATGACATCAAATTCAAAATGGTCATATATTAAAAAAAAAAACAATTACATTTCTCAGTTTGAATAGTTGATATATTGTTTTTGTACTATTGTCAATTAAATATAGGGTTTATATGATTTGCATGTCATTGCATTCTAGTTTTATTTACATTCTGCACAGCGTCACAACTTTTTTAAAAATGGGGTTGTAATTTCTGGTCAGTGGTTTCTTCCATTGATCAATGAGGTACTGAAAGGCAGATAAATTGTGCATCAATATATTAATTGTGCATCAGTCCAAAATTAAAAAATGCTGTTATCCCCTATCTGGTACATGGTAGGATTACCTAATGAACTAGTACACGCTGCATGTTTCTATTTATATATTCTGATCTGAGGCTTTAAAATTAAATTCTACACTGTACTGTTTCAAATGATTCTTCTTTCAGAGCGTTTGATTGTGACTGGAGGTCATGTTGTGTCTGCGTATGTGGGTGAGGATATCACTATGAATTGTTCTGTGGACTCCAGTGTCCCACCTGAAAAGCTTGAAGAGGTCTCATGGAAGAAAGTGGATCAGCAGATACAAGTGCTGATCTTCCAAAACGGTGTGGTCCAGACTGAATCAACCCATGAGAGATACACTGACAGAGTTGAGTTCTTCAGCCCTGAAATCCAGAAAGGAAATTTCTCATTTAGACTAAAGGATCTCCGAACTGAGGACAAAGGCCTGTATATATGTGAAGCATTCTTTGGGGAGTTTGCTGCTAACACAACTGTGGAAGTACAGGAGCTGGGTAAGTCAATATTTTTGTACTTATACAAAGTATATTGTAGTTCAGGTTAGTCTTAAGTCACTAACTGCCTTAAAAGGTTTGACATAAAAATAAAACTGAGTTTTCTTCAGACTATGTAGAATTTTAATATTCTGATTTGTTTGTTGTGGGAAAGCACTGCATGTTACAGCATTCCTGCACAAAACAATTAGCAATTTGTTGATTTCATGCAGGAATCAATACTGTTCTGAAAGCCAAAGGAGACAACACACTACTGAATAGGAGTACCTAATACACTGATAATCAAATGAGTGTATGATGGTTCCACATAAAATGTTTATTCAGTCTGTCAGAGGCAGTTATTATGATTGCCATATGAAAACAGTTTACTTTGTCATTAGAAAAATGAACATCAACCTGCAGCTGAGCATTACGGAGCCCCTTAAGGGGCCATGATTAAAAAAAAAAAGTTAATGACATTGCGTTCCCTCACAAATGTTTTGGCCCTACATTTGCTTGCTGTCTGACGAGCGTATATTTTGCGAGGGAACGCAATGTCATTAACTTTTTTTTTTTAACCACGGCCCCTTAGGGGCTCCATTGAGCATAGAAACAGAAACCAGAATGAAATAAGAATATACCCTTGTTTTCAGAAGCTATAAATTAATCTGTATTTCTGCCACACAGGTTTTTCCAGTATGCACATGGGGACATTGCATTTTTGCATTCTGGCATTTGTAGTTCCAGTCGTGTTAAGCTACCCAGCATATGTTTCTTTAAAAAGAAATGGTAAGTTCTTCATTTGTTTGCTTTTGGCTTCTAAAATATGGTAATGAAAGATTTTGTTACAAGGACTGTGACTGTGACTTATGACTTTTTTCTAACTAGTGTCTATATTTTGAACTGGCAGGTAAAGAATGATGGTCTTTTCTGTTGAGAGATTTTTAATGACTTATTTCTGTCATTTTCTTCAGTTTGATTTGAGTTAGTGGGACTAAATTTGGCACAGACGTCAGATCTGCCAAAGCACCAGACAGAGTTAGCAATGTGTATACGTCAGCTACTCACGTTCCTCTCCCTCACATAAAGTGACTGGTCTCTTGCTGCTCTGAGTCCTAGACAAAACTCCCAGCAAGTAGCTTACATGAGCTTTTGTTTGTTTTTAGGTTTTTAAGTGCTTGTTATTAAGGTTTATTACACTGTTGTTTGAAGCATAGCTAGATGCTGCTTCCTGCTCGTGTTTGCCACCTGTTGCAGGATCCTACTATTCTTTTATGAGAGCTCATTAGCTAATGTTAGTGGTCCACCTTGACTGTAGGAATAAAATGATAGCTTTAGCTTTACTTTACATGTGGGATGTACAATAAAGCGCGTGTGATAACGACTCAAACGGGAGCTTGAGTGACCTCAGTTTCAGAAGCACAGTCCAGCAGTTTGCTAGCTAGCTATCGATTTCAGGAATCACGTTAGTGCTGAATGTTTAAATATCAGACACAATTTATTCTCCATTAGCTAAAATGTAATTAGATCTCTAAAATGACTGTTAGACAGCTTGTTCTCTGTTTGCCACTTTTACTCACCATTCAGAGAGTGGTTGAGAGGAGTAAAGTGGTCTGTTTTTTCTATGGCCGAAGCACAAACATGTAGGGCTGAACCACTTCCACTAGTGCTGGGTTGTTTGTGGTGCCTGGGAGACGCCACTGTCAATCATTTTGCATTCTGACATGCCCACACTGTTCTGAGAAGGTAATAGCTCAGAATTTTTGGAGCATTTATCTACTATTAACCTGTATTAATTTATTTATATATTTCTTGAATATAACACTGGTAAATGATCTTTACTGTTCAGGTTTTTATTATTAAAACAAAACTTTAAACATTTGAAACCATGTTGACAGGGCCTTTAAATTAAATCAAACACTCAAACACGAATTCTTTGTTTCCTCTGTAGATTACAGCAGAAGAGCCTTAGCTACACAGTACACACTTGTCTGTTGTTCGAACATTGCTATGTGCCTTGCCTTTATTCTTTGGGGTGTCATTGAAGGTAAGTATCGTAATTTATATTTCAGTTATTTTTCATTCATTTTATGTAACTGTATAATAGCTACAGTAATTTTAATAACTATGCCAGTATGCCTTAAAAATTAGATGTTTAAAAAAACTTCCTCAACCACTGTGTAACATTATGACAATACTCTGATCCTTTGAACTGAGGTGAGGTGGAATAATGACCACATGTGATCTTAGCAATGGAGATTAATTTTAATTATTTTAGAGTCAGATGTATAGTTTGGAATAAACTGGAAATATGCTTAGTCTCCAAAATTTCTTCCAGTATGTCATATAATTTTGTGGTTAAATTCTAGAGTGTAATGATGAAGTCAAATTCCAGAATTTTCTGATATTTAGTGGAATCCATTCTTCCATCTTCCCCATGCAATGTTCTGCCCCTTCCTGCAGGTCATTTGCTGGCTGTTTTGATTGGCCTTTTTTAACCAGCATAGGCGTTTTCAGCTCGCTGCCATTTCTAAATGACATTTCAGCCTATGGAAATTAGTAGATGGAAGCACTTTGATGTCTTTTTTATAGCCCTCCTCTGCTTTATATGGATCAGTTAGCTTCATTTCTCATTCCTCAGACCACTGCTTAGAAGAGCCCATGGTTGTTGAGTGAGTTCCTGGTGACAATTCTTGACATACCTAACCAATTTTAACAGGTCAGTTAAGGCCTAACAAGTAAAGTTCTGAAACTTTACAACTCGGCAGTTGTCCAAACTTTTGCACAGTCAAGATTTTTTCTTTTTATAAGTTCATCAAATATAAAGTAACTGTGCATTAACATTTGCAGAGCAATGCAAATAGTTTTTAGTTTATAATTTGGTGTAGAGGTTGTTTACTTCTTTCAAGCATTTCAAAAATCAACTAAATTTTTCTGGAGGCGCGCTGTTCAGCGCATTGGTTCACCAACAGTGGGGTTGAGAGTTTGATCCCCACCTTCGGCTTTTTATGCTCTTGTGGCAGACATGGGCTAGAGGTTAGGGAACCAGCCTTGTGACCGGAAGGTCATCGGTTTGATCCCTTGAGCTGACAGTACATGACTGAAGTGAAGGCATCTAACCCCCAACTGCTCCCCGGGCGCTGCGAATAGGGCTGACCACCACTCTGGGCAACTGTGTTCACTGCCCCCTAGTGTATGTGTGCATTCACTAGTGTGTATGTGGTGTTTCACTGCATGGATGGGTTAAAATGCAGGGATGAAATTTTCCCGTTGTGGGACTAATAAGGGTCACTTAAAATAGATAAGCTGGTCAGGCATACCCAAACTTCTACATATAACTTTATGTCATATGATTTTGTGCTTGTGTTCAGAGCCAAATACCAAATATACAAAATATAAAAGACATCACCAGTCTTCTGAAGAAATAAAAATGTGCTTTTATCTTATCAAAGAAAAAACAACAGTATATTACAGAGTAAGCAGGCCAAAGGTGCTGTATCTGATTCATGGGCATTTACTGAGTCATTATGTTTGCCAGTGTGAATGGGAGCTTGGCTCTTTCTTTGAGGTGCTACATGTAGTGGGGGAGCTCCATTTAATAGTTCATCAATTTGTCTTAAAATGTACACCATATCCCGCCTTCTGTTAATTAACATATATTTACATGTTGGTTAACTTGAAAACAAAAAAGCAAAGTGAGAAATGAAAAGTAAACGACCAGCAGGTGGCGCCTGTGTTCGTTTGCGTTTGCCTTTTTATTCTGACATTTAAAGCGCATCCACGGCGAAAACTGAACCGCAAACTGTCACTTTGTTGTTGATTTATCCGTTTTGCATTTTCATTTTGTCAGATATGCAGCCTAATGTTATGAAAAAGAAATAACAATGTAAACACTCGATTTTGATTTTAGTTTTGACCTGTATTGTGCATTTCATGAAGAAAAGGCAAAACCAAAGTGAAGCTTGGATTTTCTTCATTTTCTTCTCTGTTAGCTTTTCCATTTTAGATATGGCCATGAAATACCAGAATAATGACTAAAATGAAATGACAATAGCTTTTTAAAATGTATTTTTATTTGTGTCACAAATGTCTTGTGTGAAAAATGAAATTGCAAATGTAGGTGTTTCATTTCATTTTCAATTTGGGCAGGATATTTGCGCAGATGTAGCTGTTCATAGGCTACAGAGATTAATCTTCACATGTACACAGCTAGATTTGAATAGATTGCTGTGTACCACTTTATCTGTACTCAATTTTTTTTAGCTGTAACTGTAATAGTACTCAGCGATGTGTACATCACACAACCACCTTCTCACAGTAGCTGAGTTGGCTGCACCATGTCGGTACCATTCATATTTAAAATTAATATTAGAAAAATTGCTGGTTTTGTGTGAGTCACAGTTAACTAGATCATGTTAGCCAGCTGATGAAAACAGCAGATGAGGGCTTTGTTTGGGAATGTAGCTTCAGCTAGCATTAGCAATGGCTTTTATCTAGCTTAATTTTCTATCCTCAATTTGTAGAAGATATCCCTGCATGGCATCAATTGGAAACTCTGTGTCCAGCCTCACTTTCAGCCAACGTTCTCACTTTCTGAAACAAGGCTGAAATTAGCTTCTATAAAATTAACAAAACAGGTAATTTGACCAAGGTTTCTGAATCTTTGCATCTGTTCAAGTAGTTTTTACCTCTCTATATTTTATTGTTATTCAAACTAATTATTTTGTCACAGGGTTCTTCACTGAAGCTGCTACTTGCTCGACCCTTAACCTGCTAAGGATTCTCTTCCTGTTTTGGATTGCTCCATATTTGGATACATTTAAAGGTATGTTTTACTGAGAAATATGGAATTGTGGAAAGTTAAGGAAAGTTAATTTAAAGAAACAAAACATGAACAACATAGAGAATTTACTATAATCCATTTTATGAAATTTCAATCTTTCACAAAAAGTAGGCTGTTAGTATTATTTATTGCTGTGTTTTTGAGGAAGGGCAAAGGAGTATACTAAAAAAAAACTAATTTCCCTGATAAAATGTGCCACTTTTAAATGTGAAGACTGTGAAAACATTAACCAGGGCAGTGTATGATAGCCTGATAAGTATATTCAGGTTCAAACTGTGGGCTTGTTATCTTACAGAGAACCTCCAAAGATGCATTAAACAATCAGCAATCACACTAGAATATGCTGTGGTAACTACATTTGCTTATTCAGGTACGTATACACAATTTTTATTTGTTTTTGTTGTTATTGTTTTTTGAAAAATATATGCTCATTTTGAATTTAATGCCAAAAATGCATTCCAAAAAAGTTGGGATGGGGCATGTTTACCACTGTGTTTCATCACCTCTTCTTTAACAGCACTCTAAGCATTTGGGAACTGATTGCTGTAGTTTTGGAAGTAAAATGTGTCATGACTGACTCAACATCATGACAAGTAAAAGGGAAGCACACAGTGAATAAATTAAACAAATTATTTAATAAGAAATAAACTTAAGGATCTGGTGCAGAAATCTCAAGGACAAAAACTGTAGGCCAAAATAACTCCACAATAAACAAATAAACTGAAGCATAATGCCCAAAAGAACAAAAGAAAACTGGCCCAAAAAACCAAACTGCCTGGGACACAGAAACAAAACACAAAAGAGGAGCTCCTGCCACAAGCACACCACTTAGGTGTAAGTAGTGTTCTTGATGAGGCCTTCAGCCCCACCCACTACAGCTCCACCTGTAATGGCACAGGCCCGTCACACACCCCCCCTCAAAAAAACAAAAACAAACCAAAAAAACAAAAACAGGACAACAAGAAGAACGGGTCCAACAGCTCTGATCACACAGCGTCATGTCCCTGTCGCTACATCCTGAACCACTCAGCCTCCCCAGCAACCTTGGTGCATAGGAAGCAATTTTAAGGCAGAAACTAAAGGGAAAAGGTAGCAGAAGACAAAGAGGAAACACTGGACAAAGACAACAGCAACCAAAATTTAGTTATTCGCTATTAGGGCCACGTGACAAGGCATCAGCAATTATATTATCAGTATTCTTAATATGCCGGATGTCCAAGTGGTACCCCTGCAAAAACAGACACCACCTCATCACCTGCTGGTTTGGGTCCTATAAAGAATGCAGAAAAGTAAGAATATTGCGATCTGTATACACTGCCAGGGGACGACCAGAACGCACATAGACCTCAAATGTTTCTGACTGAAGGAGTGACTTCAACTCCTCAAAAGCTCACTGACAAGATGGAGTCCAGTCATACTTAACTTGCTGTCGCAACAAGTTAGTAAGGGGCGCTGACACTACAGAACGATTCTTGCAGAAAGCATGATAGTACCCAACCATACCAAGAAAATGCATCAAGTCCTTCTTGGTGGAGGGAGGGGGAAACTGATCAATAGTCTTCGCTTTAGACCGCAACAGACGCATCTATCTCTGCCCCACAGCCATACCCAAATAAGTTACTGTAGCCTTGGCAAACTCACATTTAACCAGGTGTAGCTTTGACAAAATGATCAAACAGTGCCTTTATATGGAGAAGGTGGGCATCCCAGGTGTCACAAAACACCACATCATCCAAATATACAGCACAACCCCCTATACCAGAAACAACATAATTCATTAGACGCTGAAATGTAGCAGGAGCAATTCGCAATCCAAAACTCATAAACCTGTTAGAATATAGACCAAATGGTGTAATGAAAGCCGAAACATCTTGAGCTATATTTGATAAAGGAACCTGCCAATAGTCTTTTAACATTTAAAAGTCCCTAACATAACCTAAAACATTTTTAGGTGGCTCTGAAATTTTTAAATCATCAGTCAGTAGGGACAACGGACACTGCACATTATCCCAGAGGACACAGTGTCCGTGATTGTTCCAAAAAGAATTTCAAATGTTGATTCGTTGGACCACAGGACACTTCCACAAAAGGTGGCAGCATTTCTGGATCCTGTTTGTGTACGGTTTCTTCTTTGTGTTTTAGAGTTTTATCCTGCATTTGTGGATGCAGTGATGAATTGTTTTCACAGACAGTGGTTTTCGGAAGTGTTTCTGAGCCCATGCAGTGATTTCCACTACAGAATAATGTCTGTTTTTAATGCAGTGCCGTCTGAGGGCCCAAAGATCATGGCCAGCAAATACTGGTTTTTGGCCTTGTCCCTTGCATAAAGAGATTTCTCCAGATTCTCTGAATCTTTTAATGTTATTATGTACCATAGATGATGAAAAGCAAAAGTTCTTTGCTATTTTATGTTGAGAAATGCTATTCTTGTATTGTTGCACTATTCGCTCAGGCAGTTTTTCACAGAGTGGTGAACAGGGCTCATCTTTACTCAATCATGTTACAACGTTTTGATATGTTGTCTTTGTACTATTTTTAACATATATATATATATATATATATATATATATATATATATATATAGATGCAAGCACTGTGAGCGGCACATGGCACAACAGCCTTTTTAAAAAAACTCTGAAATGATGAAGTCCTCTGAGCATCCAGCGATATCACGTCAGCTTCTTGGGACAAATAGTGAATGAAACAGTATCTTATTTTAAGTATCTTATTTTCTTATATTATTCATTTAAGATGGATTGAATCATTGTAAGTGCAAAACTGCTTAAAGTGATAATTTGACCAAAAAGTTAATGTACCCACTTTTTCCCCTGAACGCAAAGGCAGTTGATCGCTGATGGCATCTGAAGTTTCCTTTTTTAGTATTGCACTGGAGCTGTGCGGCTAATTTAGCTAACAAGTAATGGAAGCTAATAGCACAGCAATTGGCACTATAAAAACTGCCTAAAACTCACCTTAATCTCACACAAACCTCAAAGACATTGTTTGGCTAATTCAGTTTTTACATAAATAAACACAAACAGAGCAACCTTGTGCACATGAGAAGGCAGGTAACACATTCTTAGTAAGTTACATCAGCATTATATTTAACACCAAAAATAAGATTGTGTTTTTTCTGTCCATAAAAGTAATAGAATCTGTCTTAGAATTTTGAATAAAGTGGAAGGAAAATTTTACAGTGCTCCGCTGCCAGCACACAGTCAGCTCTGAAAGGTAATGAGAGAAGCTGATTTATTTGAATAATGCTGTAGTTTGCCTAACCATACCTGTTAACAATCTGTTCAGCCTTATTTTTGTACCTATGCTATGACCACAAAATAGGGCCCACTGTAAAAATAGAATAGTCAGGGTTTCTTCATTTAGGTTAAAAAGCTATGCTAGCTGGCCTCAGGTTGGATATGACAATTAAGGTCGCTCCTTGTTACGTTCCCCCCAGATGTAGCTAGGGGTGGAGGGGAAGTAACGTGGCATGTGATGGGAGATGGAAGGGAAGGACACAAGTACACAGTAATGGCGTTTGCATTCAAGGTTTTACTTTGCTTCCCACTTGCAAAAGTGTATGATACAAGAACATTATTTACATGGAAAGAGGGATGATACAGTAAGTTGAGCTGAATATGGGTACAGATTAAAAGAAAAGGAGTTGACTAACCGTTAAGTATGCAAGAACATTGACTAATGGGACCCAACCAACCGCAAGGGTGGACAGAGGACCGTGCCAAAGAAAACAAAGAAACAAATCTAACATGCTAATCCTCACCAAAATACAGCAGGTGTCGCTCGCCCCTTGCCTGATGTGTCTAAACAATCCAACCGCTATTGTGTATGCATATGTATAGGCGCGCCCAACTTGCCTGTCCACACATGCGCTGGGGGAGAGAAAACAGAGAGGGAGAAAAAGCTAGAGAGGGAGCACAGGAAACTAGCATTACTGGCTACATATTCACGGCTAACGTAACACACAAGTCTCATGCATGCTAAACGCTCCCCTTCTATAACTAGTCTCAGGTGAGTCCTTTTTATCTGCCAAGGTCCGCCCCTCAGTAGAAAGCAGCCATCTGGATTGGTGGAGAGAAGAGCACTGCCAAGCATTTGATGTCCACGTTGGTCCATTGGTCCACACCTGTAGCACAATCTGGTTGGGTAAAAAGGAGAGAGAGAGAGAAAAAGAAAAAAAACATAGTAATGTTTTTTTTTCCTTTTTCTGCTTTAGGTCTTATTGTGCACTTGTGGCACATAAATCAGGAAAACAAAGATTATGCAGGGCAGCTGTTGATCATTTATATGCTGTTACTGCCACTTGTGTTTCAAGGTAGGTATTACTGTTTTTATTGCATTATATGAAAGCTCCTCTGTGTAAGATTTGGGGATTTGGAGGCCTCTCTGGTGGAAATGTGTAATTGCATGTAATGTGCAGAAGAACATTTGTAACGTGGGTTGTGCTTTAAACTGCTTCCCTGAGCAGATAAATCTGACAATTGCAAGCGCATTGAAAGAGCATTCAAAGTGCACTCAGTCAAAACTTGGTTAAGGATGCATCTTCCTAGGCACTTTATTAAAAAAAATGTTGGACTGCTGAGTTTTTTACTTTATCTTTACATGCTTATTACTTATACGACATCCCAGAAGCATTGCATAATTGGTAACAACAGGCAAAAAATGATTAAAAGCATTGAAAAGTTCAACCCAGTACAACTGCAGACAAGAACATAAGGTGACGATAATATAGTCAATAAATGCAGACAATGATCTATGTAGTTCACTATATAGTTATGCAAACAACAATAAAAGCTTTCATTTCTTATATTCAACGAAAATTAAAAAAGTTTTTATACACTGATAATGGTAGCGAGGTGGGATATAAATCAGTAGAATGCCAGTCCCCTGTCTCTGATATATCATGGAGGTGTCAATAACTGCAGTGAGTTTTCATTAATATTATTAATATAATCATTAATTGATTTCAGCAGTTACTAGTTTTTTTAGGTGGTCATGTAAACATTGCTTATTTTGGCTAAAAGTTTTCATCAGATTTCAAGAATTGGAGATACCTCGGTTTTAGCCAAATAATAGGGTTGCTCAGCACATGTATGCCATTCAAGTGTGATCTGTGCATGTGTACAGTACCAGATGAAAACTCTACAGACTTAATAACACGATATATTATGTGCAATTTGTTTTACGGTGTTGTTATAGGGTAGCGGTTAACACCACTATCCTGCATGTGGGTTTGATTCCCAACCCAAGCAATAAAAACACCATGCTGTAATAATAAGAGTCCTTATTGATACACACTGCACTCCTGCTCCTCGGTTTCAACATGATGCACTTCTTCCTCAACAATGTGGGACATGAGTGTTGTGCGCTGACTAATTGCCCAGATTGATCCTTGCACAAAGAAATATTAGCATAGCTGTAGGCAATTTTGTTTTACAGTTAAATTAATTGATGATCATATGTTTGAACAAATAAATGAAAAAAAAATAAAAATCATGAAAAATCTCATTGCATTTGAGATTGGTAGTGAGTACCTTTTAAAGGTATGAATGAAAATTTAATTTGAGTAAGAATACAAGTATTCAATTTCAATAATACGGTAAATTACAAGTCTTCCAAAATAACACTCAATTATAGTCACAAAGTACAATTACTTTTTACAATTGCACCACCCATGATTTTATGCTCTAAAAATCTGTGGAATTGGGTACCAAAGATAGTAAAACTGCCATCGTCAATCCTCTATGCAATGCTGGGCACTCAAGTTGTCTTTGGGTTTGAATATACACTGATCAGCCATAACATTAAAACCACTCGTTGTCCATTTTATCAGCTCCAATGACCATATAGGAGCACTTTGTAGTTCTACAATTACAGACTGTAGTACATCGGTTTCACTGCATACTTTGTTACCCTGTTCTTCAATGATCAGAACCACCACAGAGCAGGTATTATATGGATGGTGGATCAGTCTCAGTACTGCAGTGACACAGATGTGGTGGTGTGCTAATGTGTTGTGCTGGTACGAATGGAGTGTTTTTTTTGTCTACTTACTGTCCACTCTATTACACACTCCTACCTTGTTGGTCCACCTTGTAGATGTAAAGTCAGCTCATTGATAGCTCATCTGTTGCTGCACAGTTTGTTTTGGTCGTCCTCTAGTCCTTCATCAGTGATCACAGGATGCTGCCGGCTGGATATTTTAGGTTCTCAGTCCAGCAGTGACACTGAGGTGCTTAAAAACTCCAGCAGCACTGCTGTGTCGGATCCACTCACACCAGCACAACACACACTAACACACCACCACCACGTCAGTGTCACTGCAGTGCTGAGAATGACCCATCATCCAAATAGTACCTGCTCTGTGAGGGTCCATTGGGGGTCCTGACCACTGAAGAACAGGGTAAAAGGGGGTAACAGAGTATACAGAAAAACAGATGAACTACAGTCTGTAATTGTAGAACTACGAGGTGCACCTAGAGTCAAACAAAACTTTTGAAGATTAGACTTTTCAGTCTCTTTTCCCATGCATGGCTCGCTGTCCTGTGGAAATGTCATAAGATGCCACCTTTGCCACAGTTTGTGAAATTTCTGCCCTACACACTCCATAATCTTGTGGAAAGACTTGCTAGAAGAGTGGAGGCTGTTATAACCGCAAAGGGAGGCCAACTCCATGTTAATGCCTTTGGTTTTGGAAAGATGTCCACCAAGCTCATGTAGGTGTGATGGTCTGTTGTCCACATACTTTTGGTCATATAGTGTATATTAGTCACTACTGCCAAACAGATAAATATAATGTAGTAAAAAAGAATGAAGTAACGGAATAAAGTTACAATAAATTAGATCTGCATATGAAGATGGCCAAAAACAGAATTGGAAAATTTCAGATTCAGTGTGTTTTCTACAGTACACAGTGCCAAATAAACAACATGTTTTTCCTTATATGTGTGGGATATAGAGAAAAAAAAAGCAGGTTTAGGCCACATTTATCTGCAGTGTGAAAACATAACTAAGTCACATCCCTAAATATGAAAACTTACTAGTGTAAACAAACACTCATGCTTGGCTCTCCACTGCAGTGCAAAAAATAAAGAATTCCACATACCTTCCTTACAGTCTTTTTCATATTTGCAGTCATGATGCTTTAATCTCAACATAGAAAAAAATATTCACTTGTTCTCACTAATCACATGCCAGCTCAACAAAGCTATAGGATAATAAGTGTTATTTATGAAATTATGGCTGTACCCCTCCCCAGTGCTGTGTCTTTAACTTGCTTCTCAGCTTTGTTTTTCCTTTTATTTCACAGTAACGCTAATGTTAATTAATAATGTTGAGTTTCATTTAGGGCTGCAATGAATATTCAATAAAGTTTCATAAATATGCTTCATAGATTAACACTTGATTGGATAAAAAGTGGTTTACAAGTAGCTTAAAAAAACTTGGTCATATCATATTGGTCACCCTCTCGCTCACTGCCCAGAGCTGACCAAGATGTTGTTTTCAGCTTAAAGCTGCTGTTTATCAGTAGTTATTTTGTAGTATTTTTTAGGAAAATTAATAAACAATAAATCTACTACTTTAACTACTACTAATAACAACAACAACAATAACTGTAATAATAACATATAAAAAAAATCAATCATTAAAGTGAAACACATTGATCTTTTTTTTATTTATACAGAATATATTAATATTCAAAATTGAAAATATGCGGTAGTTGCAGTCCTAGTTTCAGTTTCTACTTCTATAATGTTCTATAAGGTCTATAATGTTCTTTATTGATGACCTCTCATCACAGATCCTAATATATTTTTTATAAATATTTTATTTTTAATAAAGCACTTAAAATAATCATCAAAAACGAAGTATTTTGGAATTATCAGAAGACAGAACTTGTTAATGTTGGACGAGGCATATTTCGTTGCTTTCACATCTGCCATTGGTAAAAGTAAGTAAACAGTTTCCATTCTTTTTGTTGTGTTTCACAATATTTGTTTTTATTAGTATTATGTAATGTACATCTATTGTTGTTAATGTCAAAATCTCAAACACATCGTTTTTTTTATCTTGTAATTTTACAGCATTTGTGACTCAGCTTAAAATCAAATTAGTAATGTACAATTTCAGTTGGTTTTCAGTCTTAGTGATCTGATTGAAATGAGTAGTGATCATGTTAAAGCATATGAGTCATGTAGTTTTTTTCATTTTCATAAACAATGGAATCTTAGTAAGTAAAATATAATATGTGACATATCTAAATGAAATAATTACATCAGCACAAAAGCTTAAATATAAAAGTGAATTACAATTTCTGATCTGGCAAAAGCATGTAACGTAATTATCATTCTCTCCTTTTCAGCTAAGCTTGTGCTGTTAAATCTACCAGCTCTGCCAAGGCTTTTTAGCTCTTTCAGATGTCAACGTAAGTACAATACTCTGCATTTTGTTGCTGTCAAAAAAAAATCTCCATTCTTGTTGATTTAAATTTTTCGACATCATTTGAACGCAGTGGCTGTCCTTTCAATTATGTTAAATTTCATGATGGACAGATCAATAGAAATGCTCCAAACTTCCTTTGAATAGAGTCTCTTTGCATTAACTCACATTAAGAGTTAAGAAAGTTTTTCCCCCTTTCCTGTAAAGTTACTACTTTGAAGATACACATTTGTCTTTGCACAGCATCACTATTCTTGTATAATTGTATTTAATTATTAGATGAAAATATGTGCTTCTTTGAGGAGGACATTTTGGATCATTATGCATAATAAACCTTATTTCACTGTGCATCAGTGAATGTATTATAACACTTATATTTGGCATGTACATGTATATTAACAATAGATTGGGGCCTTGTTTGGCAATGTACAGTTAGGCCAGAAACATACTCAGTGCAAGTATGCCAACGCAGATGACAAAGTCAATGCAAATGCACAGTCCTTGTGTACAAACTCACTGTGCATTCTTACGTTACTGTGGTGGTTAAAACACCCAGTACTCAAGGGGGCATTTGGTCAGGAGAAAGCACACTGGCGGTACGACATTGTCACTATAGCACCCCTTGCTGTAACACTCATAATGCATATTCTCTTTTCAGTGTTCATCTAAGTTTTTAAAGAAGTCTCAATAGTGTCATCAAGTATATCATCAACGATTTAAAATTCTGTTTTGTGATTATTTAAAAAAATCATCAGTTTGTTGATTACAGAAAGCAGCAGCTGCAAGTTCACTTTATTATTTAAATGTTTATTGTAATTTACTATTGTTTCTAATTCATATTACTTTACTGTTAATTTAGATATAGAAAATTAGACAGCAAGCAAATCGTATATGATCCTATTTTAAACAATTCAGGTTAGACTTTTCATTAATCTGTAATGAATCTTTACATTAGCCTCTTGTATTTCTTTATAGTTTCACCACATTTTCAAAAATAAACACTGGGCTTACCGAAGGACGACATATCTTTCTCTATTGTGTTCTTAAAAGGGTTTAGCTCACTGCCAGACTTTATACTCTCACTACATGCAGGGACGGCAGTGTAATACTTAATGTTTGATTTAGTACGTAGGTAGCATTGGCGTGGTTGAACTAAACTCAAGTACACAAACAAGTTCTTTCTAAAAACTTTTATATTGTCCAGACACGGTAGCAACAACAGACCTTACTCCTTTCTACTCTCTCTTTTTTTTCTTTTCCTCAAGTCTCAGCTAATTAAGACAGAGAGCCACTGTCTAACAGGCAGAGTAATCAAATCAAAGTTTTATACTGAAGTTTCAACTTGTAATGTCCAAAAACAAACAATCACTTTCATTCTAATAACAGTATAATGCAGCTCACACTTGCATTATGTTATGAATCCCGTCATGATACATTTCTGAATGCAATAACTCGAAACCATGTCTGCATAATTTAAAGCATCCAAGTGTGAAGTATGTTATTGGCCTTAACATTAGCTAGTTTTAGCAAAGGCTATTATCTAGCTTCTGCAGCCCTCCACAATTCACACAGCATATAAGCAGGTAAGATGATGACAGAGCAAGATATCCAACTTTAATGCTCACATTGTAAAAAAATATCCCTACATAGCATCAACTGGAATCTGTCTGATGGGCCTCCTCACTCCACTGGTGTCCTTTCAGCCACTGCTTTTTCATAGTTTACATTTCACCTCAAACGGTGCATCATTACATTCTGGTGTCTAAGGGTGCCTACACACTAGACAAGGCAAGAGTAGAGCAGTAGACGCATGTAGATCTCTAGAAGGCATGTGCACAGCTGGAACAGGGGTCGAGTTGGTACAGTCCGAAATCCAGCAGCCCGCATTTAAGTATACTACATTACTTATCTATGCTAATTAAATAATTATCTGTATGTGTTGAAACTGGCATGATGTTATGATTTACAATTATGGCTAAATTGCTGTGCAGCACTAACCTGATAAAGCAGTATACAGTGACACACTCTGCCAGGCTGCTGCAAGACACAGATAACCTTTGTATTCTGGCAGTCTGTCATCATACAGAACAAGAAGCCTCTCCTCCATCTTGGATTTTCATCTATCTTCTGCCTGCGACATTCTACGTTTTTATTTGTTGACATGCCTCCACAACGGAATCTTTTGCAACAAAAGTTGAAATGGTTTGAACTTTTTGAAGTTTGAAGTCTGACAGAGCTAACACAGTGTCCTGAATGAAATACCCTGGGGAACTGTGTTTCTGACGCTGCGTCGGCCTCTAGTGTGTAGGCACCATAAATGCACCCATATGTTACAGTTGCTTGGCTTAAGATGGAATGAAAAGATCAAATAACAAGCTAAGTTCAGCCTCGTGTTTATCAATGACTTCCAGACTGATAAACCAGAAAACTTGGCCACATACTCACTTTCTCATGGGGTCTCATGGGGTCATGTATTCTCATGGGGTCATGTATAAAGACAAAATGAGCAACTCCAGTGGATATACTGCTCTGCTTCCTCATCTGTTAACATAAGAATAGCTACAAACTCTTGGGCGCCTTGCTTCAGATAAAGCCCTTCCACCGAGCAAGTTGTTGGTCCTGCCCTCAGGGGATGAGTGGCATTTGAAAGTCTATGAAAATGAAAATGCAGTCTAATGCAGTTTCAAAAACATTTCGCCACAGAATGAATGCAGTAGGCAAGCATATGTAATATGTAAAGAGGAGAGGCACCATTATTATGTTTGAATTTTGCCATCTTTCTAGCTTGATGTTCTAGCAATTTCAGATGCATTATTAGAGAGTGAAAATGCATATAAGTTAAATTACACTTTAAAGGTCATTTGACACAATTATTGCATAATAACATTAAGCATGACTATGTAATTCTTGAAATCTTTGTGTAAAAGAATTGACAATACTAGTATACCAAATGGCAGGATTAAATTTGAAATTTCTATTTGAGTCCAAAATTAAAATTTAAATTCAAACATTGAAATACAGTATCTCACAAAAGTGAGTACACCCCTCACATTTCTGCAAATATTTTATTATATCTTTTCATGGGACAACACTATAGAAATGAAACTTGGATATAACTTAAAGCAGGCAGTGTACAGCTTGTATAGCAGTACAGATTTACTGTCCTCTGAAAATAACTCAACACACAGCCATTAATGTCTAAATAGGTGGCAACACAAGTGAGTACACCTCAGAGTGGACATGTCCAAATTGTGCTCAAAGTGTCAATATTTTGTGTGACCACCATTATTATCTAGCCCTGCCTTAACCCTCTTGGGCATGGAATTCACCAGAGCTGCACAGGTTGCTACTGGAATCCTCTTCCACTCCTCCATGATGACATCACGGAGCTGGTGGATGTTAGACACCTTGCGCTCCTCCTCCTTCCGCTTGAGGATGCCCCACAGGTGCTCAATTGGTTTAGGTCTGGAGACATACTTGGCCAGTCCATCACCTTTACCTTCAGCAAGGCAGTTGTCATCTTGGAGGTGTGTTTGGGGTCGAGTTATCGAGTTGGAAAACTGCCATGCGGCGCAGTTTCTGAAGGGAGGGGATCATGCTCTGCTTCAGATTGTCACAGTACGTGTTGGAATTCATGTTCCCCTTAATAAACCACAGCTCCCCAGTGCCAGCAGCACTCATGCAGCTCCAGACCATATTGCTACCACCACCATGCTTGACTGTAGGCAAGAGACAGTTGTCTTGGTACTCCTCACCAGGGCACCACCACACATGCTGGAAACTATCTGAGCCAAAGAAGTTTATCTTGGTCTCGTCAGACCACAGGACATGGTTCCAGTAATCCATGTTCTTGGACTGCTTGTCTTCAGCAAACTGTTTGCGGGCTTTCTTGTGCATTAGTTTCAGAAGAGGCTTCCTTCTGGGACGACGGCCATGCAGACGGAGTTGATGCATTGTGCAGCGTATGGTCTGAGCACTGACAGGCGCTGACCTCCCTCTTCTTCAACTTCTTCAGTAATGCTGGCAGCACTCAAGCGTCTATTTTTTGAAGCCAACCTCTGGATATGACGCCGAACACGTGGACTCAACTTCTTTGGTCGACCCTGGCGAGGCCTGTTCCGAGTGGAACCTGTCCTGGAAAACCGCTGTATGACCTCAGCCACCGTGCTATAGCTCAGTTTCAGGGTGTTAGCAATCTTCTTATAGAGAAGAGGCTCCACAGCTTCTCAGCTAACAGCTAAAACGGATAGTGTGAGCAGCTGTAAAATTGACTAAATTCCAGCAGCATCTGATGGTCATAGATTAAAGCTTGAGTGTTAGGCTTTGTTCACACAGCAGGGGCCCAAATCTGATTTTTTTCATCAAGTCTTTCTAAAAACTTCACTCACAGAATGAGCAGTGTGCTGGGAAAAAATACAAAAACAATGGATAGTATAATAATAATATAATAATAATTAATATTAACTCATATAAACAGTGGATGAGAGTAGCATTTAAAATACCAAGTGCTTAGCTTTGAAAATCTTTAATATTTTGTCTTGCAGTTTTAATCTGGATGTCAGTTCTGTTCATCTTGGAGATCGTGTGTGCATCATCATTAGTCTACATTCATTATGACTCACTGGATACCTTGGAATTTCAAAAAGGTAGGTAACTGTACTATTTAATTTCTTTAAATAGTACTTTTCAACAGCTTTTCACTGAATGATCCAAACATGGACATGATGTAGACATATGATATACCTCAAATACCACTAGTTCTTTTTTCCATTTTGTTTTCTTTTTATTTAAACTCTCTAAAATTTTCCTGATTAACTTTTTACCAGTATACAGATATGACAAATTATATTTACATTTACAGTATTTAGCAGACGCTCTTATCTAGAGCGACTTACAAAAAGTGCTTTGTTGTCTAATCAGAGAAAGTAACTTTGCCAGTTACAATTAGGTTAGAGAGAAAGCTGGTCCTGAGCTCATATACTGCTAGAAACAAAGGCCAACATTGATACCATCACTGAACAAGTTCTACGTGGCCACACCTCCACACTGGAAAAGAGAACTCACAATGGACTTTGAGATGATGTATAAGGATGCGATTATTTATTTAAATGCCTCCATGAAGGGAGTGTACATATCGGAGCGGGCAGCATAAATGTTCACTTTTAAAACATGTTAAATAATAAAACTCAAACATCTAACTCGGTACACAAAGAAACCTAAGGAGGAAAACATAAAAGGGAATGATAAAGAAAATGTATACTTACCTTCAGACCACCGGGGGAAGAAATTCAAAAGGGTGTTTTGATTTTCCTCAGCTCTCCCTACAAACTACACACGTGCAAGGAGGTTATCACCGCCGAGTGGTACAGTCCAATCACATTTGGATCACATGAGGCTTGAAGGGCTCGAGGTACAGTTTGAGTTTTGACCATTGCCATTAGGTAGGGCCTGGTCACGTTTTGGCTTTGTAGACTTCAAGGTTTAAATCTGATTCATGCAGCTACAGGAAGCCAGTCCAATTAATAAAACAAGCCAATTAAAAAAACAAAAGAACACAAAGAATAGCTTAATGAATAAGCAATGATCAGAGTACAGTTCTGGGTAGCCTGCTAAACTATCTGACAGCGTGGATCTGAAAGCATTTAAATAAGACACAAAGGACTAAATTCATAAAACGCAATGCCAGACTGAGACTGAGATGGTAAATAGCGTGGCTGAATATGAGTTACACACTTGTAAAATCTATTTGTCATCCATCTACATGGGTGAAACCAAAGAACTGTCTGCTGAAATGAAACAGAAGATTGTGGACGTGCATAGATTAGGAAATGGTCATGAAAAATAGTAGTAGTTGAAAATCAAGCACCTTCAAGCACAATCAGGGGGATTATGAAAAGGAAAAGCATGGACATTTTCTAGGAAGAGGATGCATGAGCATACTGCCTCCATGCACAGTGAGGAGGATGGCAGGAGGCAAAGAGCAACCCAAAGGTCAGTTTCAGAGCTGCTCAGTTTAGTTGAAATGAGTTAAAATTAGTTATAATCCATGTTCAGACGCCACCTCTAGAAGCGTTTTGCAAAAGAAGTCTTTCCTAGGAGAAAGCCACAGAATGCATCAAGCATTAAGGTTGTTACACACCGAATGCAGCATGAATAAGGGACACGAAAATGCGAAATTTTCAGATGTATTTTTTTGCATCAAAACTATACACATGGCACATGGCTCATTTTTTTGAAATTATACCGTTCTGTTTGCACTGTGACACAAAACAACAAACAGGCAGAATATCTTCAAGTGCAAAAAGACATCCTTTGCTTCTCATAAAACAAGCAAACAGTGACAGTCAGTGGGCTACTAGTTTGAGTGAAGTAGTGAAGGTAAGTGAAGGTAGCGTGGACAGCTTCATCACTTCATTCACGATCCCATCAGTTTTACACAAGCTCCTATTAATTTAATATCACCTGAATAACTCCCATGAATAAACGTATAAACGTAATTGGTGTGTAAAGGCCTTTATTAAGTAAATCCTGAAAGTGCTGGCACTCAGCATAACACACCAACTCCTAACACTACACTTGCCTATTTTTGTAACATGATTCAATTGGAAATCACTGTGGATAAGAGCATATTGCAAATAGGTAAACATAAATAGATCTTGTATTTGAATCATACCTCCTTGTCTGCTGTTGCCCTGTTACAGCTTCTCAATAAACTTCTCTGCTGACTGCTTCTTCACTGGGAGCATGTAGCCAAATAATTTTTTCTTGACCTCTTTGGCACTTGATCATTCAGTGCTAAAGCACTGCTGTTTCATTGTTAAAAGAAATAAATGTTATTTTGTTTATGAGTTGAGTTATAACTAATATTTTCTGTATGTATGCATGTGTAATAGCCTTGTGTCACTATTTGGAACCATTGCATCATTTGATTAAAAATAAAAATCCCTTAAATTGCATTTTTACTGTTAAATATTGGTAGGCATTCATTGTTTTTGGATAACCGTCCTGACTAAATCGATTAAAAAATATATTTCTTTCTTCTTGCAGAACGTGGAGGACTGACCTGTTTGGCTGCATATCTCAACATTTTGTCTTGGACGTTACTCTTTGAATTTGTGTCTGATGACTATGGTAAAGTATTCATTGTTTACTCTGATGTTTTTCAGGATGTTCTACTAAGAAAGCAAATAGAAAAATAATGAATATTGGTCCACACAGTTTGTAGGGCCCTGAATAACATACAAACTAATCTATGTCTGATTCGTGAAATGTGCAATAGTTCAATCAGTTCCAGCTGCACCTGGATCCTTTATTTACATGTCATCTAATGCTCCAGTTTACCTTCATATACCTTCACATGAAATGTGTTCTGATTTATGCAGGTATGTGCCAATTAAAAGAAAGCATTCAGCAGGCTCATGATCCAGTGGTTATCATTCATGAAAAATCCACCCAATCACAAAATACTCGTTCACATGCAAGCACAACATCGAGGCTTTCTCCTGCTAAATCTGACATATTGTTGTATTTACTGCTTAAATGAAAGGGTAATGAACTAATAAAGATTGAAACCTGCAAATTTCTATTTATTATTAAAATTCTACTCCAACATTTACTGTCATAGGGAAAAGAAAGTATGCCCTCCTTCAATTCTATGTTTTTATTTTTTTATTAGGGCCTAAATAACAATTGTGTGTTCCTCACCAGGTTCTTTAAATGAACAAACCACCTCAGGTGGCATTTTTTTCAGTATGTAGTCATTTCAATATGTAGATTTCAATATATAGTATTTTTTCCCAAAAGAAAAACCAAAATTGCGAAACTAGGTGGGAATAATTAAGTACTCCCTTCCTCTTTCCACGATCATTAAGAAAGTAATTAGCAGCCAGTTGTCATCAAGAGATGGGACTACCTCTATAAAAGCAGAATCAGGCAAAGGAGAAAGGACATCAGCCATGACCTCAGAGAAGCAATTGTTGCTGCTCATCAGTCTTGGAAGGGTTATAAGGCCTTCTCAAAACAATTTGAAATACTCCATTCTACAGTGAGAAGAATTGTTTACAAATGGACAACCTTCAAGACTTCCCAGGAGTGGGCATCCCAGCAAATCAGTTCATTTAACGCTCAGAGATATAAAGAAAAACAAGAACTACATCATCTGACTTACAGGCCTCTGTAAGCACATTAAATGTTTCTCTCCAAAAAGACTATGGCAGCATGGCAAGTTTGCAAAATTTTATCTAAACAAATTACAGAAATTCTGGACCAATATCCTTTGGAATGATAAGACCAAGGTGAAGATGCTTAGTCATCATGCACAGTGCCATGTTTGGGAAAACAAAACACAACATATCACCACAGACACCTCATACCAACTGTGGTGGTGATGGTGTGAGCTTGTTTTGCAGCCTCAGGACCTAGGAAACTTACAGCCATTGCAACAATGTTGAACTCCACTTTATACCAGAATATTCTAAAGACAAATGTGCGGCCACCTGTCCAGCAGCTTAAGCTGGGCTAAAAATTGGGTCATGCAACAAGACAATGATCCCAAGCACACCAGCAAATCAACATCTGAGTAACTAAAGAAGAAAACAAGCAAGTTGTTGGAAAGTCAAAGTCCAGACCTCAACCCCTTTGAAATGCTATGACAGGATCTTAAAAGAGCTGTGCATAAATGCCCTCAAACGTCAATGAACTGAAGCAATGTTGTAAAGAAGTGTGGGCTAGAATTTCTCCAGAATGAAGTGAGAGACTGATAAACATTGTTGATGGTTCTTGTGTTATTGAATTATAGGGTATACTTATTTTTTCTCATCTGGTTTCTAAATGTCTTTGTTTTTTTCCTTTTAAAAAAAATACTACATATTGAAATATGTTGTGTTTTTTGTTGTTACCTGAGTTTTTATTTATAGAAGTTTGATATTCATAGAAGTATTTTTAGAAGTTCCACACAGTGATTATCCAGGCCATGATAAAAAAAAACAGAGAATTGAAAGAGGGTGTCCTTTCTTTTTCCCATGACTGTACATTTTACATTTTGAGAGTATTCAAACTGAATTACGCCCTTATTGTTGTGCAGAATGAAGATGGTAAAAATAATCACTGTGTGTTGTATCCACTGCTTCCACAAACAAGTCATATAGCTTCTAGTGTATTATAAAGTTCTTTTTGTTGACTGCATATAGTTTTGAACTGGTTTATTTTCACATACAGAAAGCAGTTTTCCTGGTTTAATTACATCACCACTTCAACATATACTGTATGCGTCTAAAACTTTAAAGCAGTACATCCAAGACATTTACAGCAAATACTTTTCAGGATTTTTTTCATTGTAAATTTTAAACATAAAATGACATTTAAAATGACAAACCTTCACAAAGTGGTGCTGGGCTGTTTTGCATAAAACCAAGTTTATTGCTTCGCTGTGATCTTTGTTTTCTGTGAATGAAACACTTGTAGCCACATTCATTCATTCCTCCTAGTCAACCCTTTCAATTTACCACAGGATTCTTCAGCAGAAGATTGCATTCAAAGAGGACACGGCGAGTAGTGAGTAAGTGCAAATCCACATTTTGCAATGTATGCAAAAGTTTGAACACCCCTGGGGCAGATTTATGGCATGACAAATGGTGTGAGCTGCCACCCACTTCACTGTGTCTTCCACCCCACTTACCACCCCAATTCTATAGCCCCTAAAATGTAATGCAAAATTTGTATTATTTTAATGGCGCCTCTGCTGCTGAAGCCAAACCACAGGGCTTCAGACAAAAAAATAGCTTGAGGAGCCACTGACTCCGA
This sequence comes from Colossoma macropomum, assembly GCF_904425465.1. Classification (NCBI taxonomy): domain Eukaryota; kingdom Metazoa; phylum Chordata; class Actinopteri; order Characiformes; family Serrasalmidae; genus Colossoma; species Colossoma macropomum. The sequence continues at coordinate 32,104,670 of NW_023494790.1, forward strand.
AAAGAAAAAAAAAAATCAGGTGCCAATTGCTTTTTTTTAAGTGCCAAATAAAAATATGCAGAAAAATAAAGCTTTTCAACACACCTCAGGTCAGCTCTGTGATTTAAAGGGGAGCACCACTGATTTTTAAAATTTTCTGCACAATTAAAGGGTTAACATGTCAACAAATTCATGCAGAGTGGTTTGGTATGAAACGCTTTGTTCTACAGAGACTTACAGAGTCAGATTTGTTCACAACGAGGATGATAGGAATCAGACATCTGAGGAGTTAAATGTCTCTAAAAGCTTCCTCCCAGAAAGGTGTTATGTGCAATGGTTATGAATACACTCATGTCTGAGACATTGTTTTGCAGTTTACATGTATTTTAATCCATTCATGGTGGAGGGATATATGAAGGGTATTCTAAGGCAAAATAGTCCCCAAAGAATTTTCTGATTTACCACTATTTTACCATCATCAACGTTACATAAAAACTCAGAAGACACGTGTAGGTTCACTGGTGGTTTTGGATAGTAAAGAAAATAGCTACATTTGCATTGTAGACATCAGGAGCCCTGGTTTCTATCACCTTTACTGTGAAGACGCGTTTGTAAGTTCTCTGCAAATGAACCATTACGTTAAAACAATTTGAATATCTGTTTGTATCTCAACCACTGAATTGTACAGAAATTTCAAAAAATCTGTGCAATTCCCCTTTAAGTATCTCTGCCTTCCACTGTGCCTGATTCTTGACACATCCAATCCGCTATTTTTCATTAACAAGATTTGGGAGATGAATTTGGTGAAGGGTAGTTCTTTACGTGCTGTCATATAGGCCTTCACTGAATTTAATGTTAAGCTCTTTGAATTCTTTCTCGACTGTTTTTTCCCCTGCACAAAACACTGCACGGGCTAAAGGAGGTTTAGGAGCTCTCTTTGCGATGATGAGATCACGTGCGTTTTTATGTGTTCGACTCTCGCCATGTTTTTTCACCGTCTCTTTTTTGAAATGATTAGTTCCTGTTAAGACGATTGTTCAGGTACATCTTCATTTACTTTACTACTTTGTTAAAATTACTAATACACTGTTTCTTTGTAAAATCCTTAGTTACTAAGGTAAATTTAGTCCTACAGACTGAAAAGTCTTTCCAACATTCTTAGCGGTTTTGTTGGTTTCCAGTAATTAGCTCTTATTTTTCTAATTTATAAATATAATTCTCTTTGCCAAATATTCTTTTTGTGTCATAGCATACTTTCATGATAAATGAGAAGTTTGAATGCAAATCAAACTTAACCAAATGTGTGAACCTGATTTGCTTCATGACCCTGAGTGGTTCCAGCACGTCGGCTAAAACAGCTGAGAGATGGGCATAACAGGTTAATATCAGTCAGAATGTCACAGTGTCCTTTTCAAGGAACATCTCACAGGCTTTACAGAGAGGCCAAAAGCCAAAGAACTATATTTCTAGGTATAAGAAATATATTCTGAAGAAAAAATATTCAATAAAAATAAAAAATAAAAAGATTTGATTATAGGAGATCATCTAAATCCCTTCACCAAATAATGAAAAGAATAAGATGAGGCTAAACTACTCTTCTAATTTGTGAAGATGGGGGGGGACATCATCTAATTCAACAGCCTGGAGAATTTCTTTAAATGAAAATGTTCATCCTAACTTGCATTTACATGAACATTGTCATTTCAGTTTTCTCACAAAATGTAATAATGTATGTGTAAAAGATGAAGAAACCTGAAGAAAGTCTTCTCTCCTTGCCTCTAGTTCTCCTCTCTCTCTCACCTCCTGCTCAGTACATACAGTAACATCCTTTCTCTGTCCTAACTGAAGGTGGTGAATGTTCAGCCTCAACATGCAGCGTACCATTTCAGGGTACTCAAAGCAGACACGAGTGCTCCCACAAAATTGACAAATACAATACAAGGGAAATTATGGACATGATACAAATAATACTTTCACTGACACTTTGCTTGCAATCGTAAAAAAGCAGCCTGCTTTGTGATTTAGTCTGATGTTGTCCCACTTCACCTGATTGGAAAAAACCTTCATCTCCAACTTCTGCTCCATTGCAAAGGCTCTACAACGCATAGCACACAACAGTTGTCAAAGTACAGGATAAGCTCTGACTTATAAATAAAGTGTCTGATATTTTAAATAATTTATTAGTGTTGGTGGAAAAAAGGAAAAGGCTCACCACTACACCAAATTCGCCATTAGTACCATAACTTTCCAGCTGAAATTAAAGCAGATTTTGGCTTTCAATATTGACTCAAATCCTTTGATTACAGTGTTTTTCTTCCCCGTTGAACAAGGCCTCAACTTGCTACTGTCCCATCAGTAGCACTTTCAAAACTTTAGAGAAGTTATTGGTGGCAAGCAAGGTATTGCCACTAATTCAAAGTGCCTCAGCTCATCAACACCTAACCATAGACTATCTCGCCTTGTATTTACCTCAGCTGCTTATCTGTTAACAATAGACAAATTAGTTTGTAGTTCACAAGAAAATGCGCGTTTAGTGTAGAGCGAAAAAACGCAAGTTTTACTTTCACACACAAACTGTCTGCTTTCACTGAACCAACGTTAGTTGGTGGGCCAGTCTGTGGAGGAGGGCTTGGATGTCACGGCATTCATACTCATACCTAGAGTTGACTTCTTAGGAAGCATTTCTAAGATCTGCTGCCTTTATCTGGTTATTTTGGAAGTAACGCAGAATTCATATTCCAGCTGAACTAGTTATATTTAATAAAGTTTACTTTTTGGAATTAACTGTCATCATCATTGATCTCCACACAGGATCTGATTCTACAGTCATAGAGGCACAGCAAACATCAGGTAATTGTAAAACTCTAAAATCGTAAAAGCTCTCTTACATAGTGATTTTGGAAGTAACGGAATTATTATTTTAACTGAACCAGTTATATTTAATTGAGTTTACTTTATGGAAGTAGCTGTCACCATCACTGATCTCCACACAGGATCTGATTCTACAGCCACAGAGACACAGCGAACATCAGGTAATTGTAAAGCTCTGTTTTTCCTGCTCTGCCTGATCCAAATACTCAGCTCTTTAATAAGCCCTTGCTGAAACACTACAATATGTAGGAGTGTTTTACTTCAGGGCCAGGGTTTGGAACCAGTGTTCCAGAGTGATGGAAAACGTTACCAGCACATACAAGGAACATACTTTATCTAAACGGTCATGTTCATTTGTTTTCAAATAAATCTTAAAAAATGCATTATTATTATTATTATTAATAATAATAATGATAATTTTCCTCCCAAACCACTGCTTTTCATAACTCAAAATTAGTTTTTTTTTATCTATTCATAAATATATTTTAGTGTGTACAGGTTATTTTCAATTATATATGTTTTCAATTATATAACCTAACTCAAAACTTTACTCTTACTTGAGTAGTTTAATTTTTTAGTACTTTATAAATACACTGTGTAAGTTTTGGGGATTCCACCTCTCTGGTGGAAGTGCGTAATTGCATACAACATGCGGAAGAACATTTATAGTGTGGGTTGTGCCTCAGACCCCTTCCCCGAGACGATGAATCTGACGATTGTGAGTGTGTTGAAAGAGTATTCAAAGAGAACTTGGTCAAACCTTGGTGAAGTTACTATTGTCACCATATCTTCATCAGTATAATGTTGAGCATGTTAAAAGAACCATTTTCGGTCTTGGCCAGGTACAGTTGTAGATAAAGTTATTATTATATCATATGGATTTCTGCACATTTATCAATACATACACAAAAGTATTTCACTGCCATATCTACATATACAGAACAAACTATTTAAACCGGTAGTTTCCAACCATAGTCCTGTAGCATGGCTGTACTACACATTTTAATTTGTTTCCAATGATACAAACTTAGATTGACTCAGGAGGGGTTAGTTAATTAGGATTAAGTTGTGTATCAAGTGTCTTAGATCAGGAAACACCACAGCAAACAGTACATTTTATACAGCACAATATTTTAAAATGAAATAATGTTTTATTACAGGTCATGCCATTGTGTACATGCTGGGGGCAGTGGGTCTCAGTTTTGTGAATTCTATTGCACTGGCAGTAGAACTGATCCTAAAAGCAAGTGAGTGAGCTCTACAATGCTTATCATTACAATATACAGCAAGTACATTTTCGCTTCCCATGTAAATCTATATTCTTCATGCTCTTACTGATTATATTGCAAAATATTGGTTAATTGCAAAAGTGTTTCTAAATAGTGATGGATTATCCTTTACTACAGTCATCACTTCCAAAAAAGTTGGGACAGCATGTGAAATACTATTTTAAAACAGAAAGCAGTGATTAGTAAATTCTGTTGGACATGTAACTGTAACATGTAATTGAAAAAAGTAAAATACTTGATGTTCCAAAAAGTTGGGATATAGGCATTTGATCCATTTCTAAAAGCAGAATATTTTTCCTGTTTTTCTGACTCCCCAGTCAGAAAAAGCCCAGTCTAGCACCTTTACTTTCTGATTATGCAGCCATGCTTTTTATGAACAGATTTTCTCCAGATTCCCTGAACCTTTTAATGATATTATGCAGTGTAGAAGATAAAAATACAACCCCAATTCCAAGAAAGTTGGAACGCTGTGTAAAATGTAAAAAAAATGTGAATAAAAACAGAATGCAGTGATTTACAAATCTCATAGACCCATGTTTTATTCACAACAGGACAGAGAACACATATCATTTTACCATTTCCTGAAAAATATTAACTCATTTAGAACTTGATGACAGCAACGCATCTCAAAAAAGTTGGGACAGGACCACGTCTACCATTGTATAGCATCACCTCTTCTTTTAACAACAGTCTGTAAACATTTGGGAAGTGAGGAGACCAATTGCCAGTGTTTTGGGTGAGGAGTGTTGTCTGATCTTGTCTGATGTAGGATTTTAGCTGCTCAACAGTTCTGGGTCTTCCTTTCCTGATTTTTCATTTCATGGTGTGCCATATGTTTTCTGTTGGTGAAAAGTCTGGACTGCAGGCAGGCAAGTTCAGCACCTGGACTCTTCTTCTGTGAAGCCATGCTGTTGTGAGGTTTAGTACGAGGTGATGCAGTATAAGGTTTAGCATTGTCTTGCTGAAATAAGCAAGGCCTTCCCTAAAAGAGACGTTGTCTGGATGGGAGCATATGTTGTTCTAAAACATAAACTGTTCAGCACTGATAGTGCCTTTCCAGATGTGTAAGCTGCCCACGCCACAGGCACTAATGCAACCCCAAACCATCAGAGGTACAGGCTTTTGAACTGTGCGCTGATAACGAGCTGGATGGTTTCTCTCCTCCTGAGTCTGCAGGACACAGCATCCATGGTTTCCAAAAAAGAATTTCAAATTTTGATTCATCTGACCACAGAACAGTTTTCCATTTTGCCTCAGTCCATTTTTAATGAGCTTTGGCCCAGAGAAGATGGCAGCATTTCTGGATCCTGCAGTGATTTCCACTACAGAATCATGGCTGTTTTTAATGCAGTGCTGCCTGAGGGCCCGAAGATCACGAGCATCCAATATTGACCACTGGCCTTGTCCCTTGTGTACAGGGATTTCTCCAGATTCTCTGAATCGATTGATGATGTTATGTACTGTATATGGTGGGATATTCAAAGTCTTCGCAATTTTACATTTTCCTCAACATTTTTCTGAAATTGTTTTAATTTTTCACAGATTGGTGAACCTCTGCTCGTCTTTGCTTCTGAGAAACTCTGCCTCTCAAAAATGCTCGTTTTATACCCAGTCATGTTAGTTAGTCACAAATTGCTCCTCCAGCTGTTTTTTATTAGTACAACTTACTTTTCCAGCCTTTTGTTGCCCCGTCCCAACTTTTCTGAGATGTGTTGATGCCATCAAGTTTTAAATGAGTGAATGTCTTTCATGAAATGGTAAAATGTCTCACTTTCAACATATAATTCTATGTTCTATTTTGAATAAAATATGGTTCTATGAGGTTTGCAAATCATTGCTTTCTGTTTTATTTACATTTATTTACATTTTACACAGCGTCCCAACTTTTTTGGAATTGGGGTTGTACCTAAAATCCTTGCAATCACTTGTTGAGGAATGTAGTTCTTAAAATGTTGAATTATTCTCTGATGCTTTATTTTGGCAAAGTGGCGAGCCTCAACCCCAAACCTTGCTCATAAAGGAGTAGGACTTTTCTGGATGCTCCTTTTATACCTGTGCATGATTGCAGTACTTACTTAAGATATTTTTGAACGTAGAACAATGTTCCTAGTTTTAAACTGCCCTATTCCAACTTTTTTAGAAAATGCTGCAGGCATCAATTTCACAATGAATGTATGGATTGAAAGAACAGTTTAGTTAATAACTTAAGATAAACTTGTCCCAATTTTTTAGAATTGAGGTTTGAAAAATAACAAGTTGAGGAATCATTGATTAGTTTCAGTTGCATAATTTTGATGTTATTGTATAACATTGAAGTTATTGTAATGTTTTGCAGGTGTAAATACATGTCTGCCTAGTTTAAAGAATCTTTAATAAAGTCTTTTTGATCCCCTGTTCCCTTTTATTGATATTATCCATTAGGAAATGGTGAGCGTACAGTGGAAGACCTGCGAGTCATTCTCGTACCCTCTGAATGTATCTTTGCTACTGGCTGTCTTATGCTACAGATATCTGCATTCTGTAAGTATAATCTACAAACATGCCACAGACTGTGATCTCACATTCAACACAAAGTTTAACTTGGCAGTTAACTTTGCTCTTGAATTCCAAAATTGCCTGAGTGTCCTGACGTGCTTCATGAGTCCAGACTGATTTTTAAATGTTTTTCCCGCCTGTAGTTTATAGACAGTTTTTGCAGACCTCGCGCAAGGGTTGTGTTTTGCAGGTTGTTGCACCTCCTTGTTCCCCGATTTGAAGGTTGAGCCACAAGACAGGGGAGTGCAGGGAACCAGGGTTACGCAAATAACCCACATGATCTCCACCAGTTAGCTCCAAGGCATCATGCATGGGAGCAAATAAATTAACACCTTTAAGTAAAAAAAAAGCTGAATTCACCCTGTGATCACTGTTATAACAAAACCTCACAGTAGTAACTTCTATTTTTACCAGTACAGTAACAATTTACTACCACATTGACAGAAAATTTCAGATTGCTCATTTGATTGGGATATTAGGACAGTCGTGTGATTGGACAAGAGAGAAATGTCCCCCTCAAAAACTGTGCACTGTAAACTTGATGTAAACAAAGTCAATAAAGCTGAAATTTATGCAGAACAGTGTGACCGATCCTCAGCAAGGACAGAACCCTTATTTTATAGGCTAATGTATTTACTGATGTACAGTTTCTAATGTCTTTGTCTCTTCTTCGGCCACAGGGGGGAAAAACAGAGAAAAGTAAGTTTGTATTTTGGAGGAATATGGAATTTTCATTGTCTGTTTTATTCACAAAATATATTCATTATTTCTGCTCTCACTGTGACAGCCTGATGAAGGACTTAAAGGACTTGTGTCAATTGTGTGGGTGTAAACAGGCATCAGAGGTGAGTATGTCATTTTAGCATATTAAAAGAATAGTAAGTACAATTGTCCATTGAAAAAACAAATATGTTATTACTTGCTGCCAGTGCATGGTGATTTGCTGGAATGAATGAAAGGCAAATTAACTGGAGATTATCTTTCTGTCCTATTATATTCCCACATTTTTTTTCTATTCCTGTGTAACCAATCCATCAGAGAGCCGATAATATGAAACTGCCAAGCAAAATGCAACAATTCTCCTTATTACTCATTTCAGATTTTATTTTTTTGTATTGCACCCACTTCAACTCTGTAAATGTTTCTTTGCAATAATATATAACAACAGATAAAACTGACTGTTTTGTCACCTTAGAAACATCATATCTTACCTTAAACGCAGGACTCACCGGTAGAGAATCATGAACTACAGGCTCTACGGTCTACAGAAGCTGCTCCTGCTCCTGAGGAATCAACATCTTAGGAGGTAAGATGGAGCTCACATTCTTTAAACTATCTGTGTAAGAAGTTGAAAATAAAAAAGGATTTCAGACGTCTAATTCACAACTGACCACTTGCAGAGTTATGAGAAAGTCCTGCTTCACTTGTTGTTGTTGTTGTTTTTTCTACGTCCATCAAACTGTCAGTACAAGCTACCTGGCAGCATCCGTAGCACTAAACAACCTAAAAGGTTGAGCAGTACAAAGGAGAATTGGGAAGTATATGGAGAACATAAACTGGCTTTACAAGATGTTCAGTGTTTAAACGTTTAAAGTTTAAACTTTTTTAGCTTCTGAAATAAAAACAACACCGTCCTCCAGATGATCAGAATAGCTGATGTCTGGCATTATACACTCCCCGGTAACAACCTTTCCACCATCTCTTAGTATAAAAATTCAGAATAATTTACTGTCACAGCCATTCTGAATGCAGGTTTGGTTTGAGGAGTTCTGTTATAGCTTGTTCTTTGATTGATGAAGGACAAATGTAACTGGCTATTTTTGTCATTTATGAAACGGTCAGTTGCTTAAACACAGCACAGTTGACCCTACATTTTCTCTACTCTGTAAAACAGCAATCAGTTTTTCAGTATGTCTACATTTAAAGGCAGTAAAAAGAGATGTATGTGTCTTTTTTATATATAGGTATGGAGGAATGATTTCTTCTTACATGTAGACCACCTACATGAGGACATGTTACATTTGGAGCCACTGATAGACACAGATGGATCATTGTTGTGATTAATGTCTGCTCAGGGAAACTTTGTATTGTCATATATGGAACATTACTTTTACTTTCTTCATTTGTTTTGTTTTTGATTATCTTTTTCCTTTTCTTTCTCTGTTGCTGTTACTTTGCATTCGAAAGCACTTTGAGCTGCATTCTTAATGCATAAAAGGCTTTATTTAAACATACATTATTATTATTATTATTATTATTATTATTATGCAGAAAATCCCAGAGAACACTAGGCCAACCAAGGACATGGCAATATTTACTTGAATGTGAACATTTACATGGTGACTTGGAAGATGAAGGGAACAATTGCATCAAAGCATCACTCTTCATCTGAAATTCTCAACTTGCCATTCCTCTACCATACCAGTGTTACTGCTGTGCTGAGAATCATTCACCACCCAAATAATATCTGGTCCTGGCAGAAACTGACCCAATTGCTTCATGCTGTCCCATGGTAAATTGTTTTAATGAACATTTTATTACATGCATAAGGAAAGAAGATGGTCCTAGGTTTAGAGATGAGATTTTGTTAGCTCTTAAAATGTTTTTTTTTACATATTTTATATATATATATATATATATATATATATATATATAATGTATAATTACTAATATATTAATGTATTGATAGAGATGATTGTTGACCCACTTGTTGCCACGGAGCAGAATATTGTGCCTGAGCTTTAGAAATCTGCTCTAGTTCTGCCATTGTTGAAAGGTGGTGACCCATCTAAATTAGACAATTATTGCCCAATTCCTAAGCTGTCAGTACTCACTCCTAAAAAATCCTAAACTCACTAAAATTCAGTCAGGTTTTCAAAAAAAATGATTACTGGCGGCACAACCCCTGGCAAAAATTATGGAATCACCACTTGGAGATGTTCATCTAACTTTTTTTTTACCTTGTAGCAAATGAACAAATCAAGATGTGACACTAAACTATTTTTGTATAATAGCTGAACATTCTGGTTTTGTGAAACACACCTCAAACTAATTTAACTAAACTGTTTTTATTGATGGCATATATTTTTCCAGATCAAGTAGAAGAAAAAAATATGGAATCACTCGATGTTGAGGAAAAATTTATGAAGCCATAAAAAAAGCACAGTTAGTACTTTGTTTCTCCTCTTCTTTTTTATGACAGCCTGAATTCTTTGAGGCATAGACATATGCTACATATGATACATCATAGTCTACATCAAGCTGGTTCTTACTTTCTCGAATAGCAGTTGACAGATCAGCTTTGCAGGATGGAGCGTTGTCATGGACCATTTTGTAAAATTTCCACCATAAACTTTCAGTCAGATTAAGATTAGGAATGTTTGCTGGCCATGCCATTGAGTTAATACGCCTTTCCTGAAGAAAAGCTTTAAGACTTTTTGCTCTGTGGTGAGATGCTTTATCATCCTGAAAAATGACTTCTTCATCACCAAACCTATTTTCTATCAATGGGATCAGAAAAGTGTCCAAAATTGTTGAGGTTGATTTACCTGACATACAATCCCATATTATAATTGAGAGAGGGAAATGTGATTGTTTTCTTCAGGCATATGTTTCATTACAGCGGCACCAGACAGAAAGTTCCAGCATCATCTCTTTGGCCACTGCAGATTTATGATACATCATTGAATATCACTTTCATCCAATCATCCACACTCTGTCATTGCTTCTCTTCAGCCCACTGCAGCCTTGTTTTCCTCTGTTTAGGTGTTATTGCTAGTTTTTCAATTGGTTTTTCTATATGTAAATCCCATTTCATTCAGCCAATTTCTTACAGTTCTTTACAGTTTTGTTGTTCATTTTTTTATTTTTTCTATCCTGGCACTTTGACGTCTTCCTTGGTTTGTCCATATGATTTCCGTTTATAACCTTTCCGTTTCGTTGCACCAAAGTTTGACTGGGAACAACCAACCTTTTGTCATGTCTGTGATGGATTACCTTCTTGAAGGAGTTTTATAAATACTTTGCCTTTTTAACTGCAGACTGATTTGCATTTTTAGACTTGTGCTGGTATTTGTTTTAGAATAGTAAAGTACAAGGTGATTCCTTTTTTTCCCCTTAACATTGAGTGATTTTTCCTCTACTTGATCTAGAAAACAATGTCATTAATTATGTTCAATGTTCAACTATTAAACAATGTTCAACTATTAAACAAAAAATATTTTGAGTCATATCCATGTTTTTTTAATTTGCTATGAACCAAAAAATGCTGGGTAACATCCTCTAAGAGTGTTGATTCCATAATGTTTGCCAGGGGGTTTACCACCAAAGTATTTAGAGACAATGCTCTTCATAGTAGGAAATCATGTGCCACATTATTAATAGATTTATCAACATTCATCAGCTTTTGACACTGTCAGTCACAACATCTTATTGTCGTGATTGGCTAGTATTGCTTAGTCCTACAATGTTATAGTTTGGTTTAGAAATTACTTAAGTAACAGATGTCAGCACGTACTGGGGTGCCACAGGGTTCCATTTTGGGCCCTCTGTTGTTTACAATATACATTAATGATGTCTGCAATAATGTATTAAATGCTGATATGCACTTTTATGCAGATTGCAGATGCACCATTATCTATTGTTCTGCTCCATGACCAGTACAGGCTCTGTCAAATTTGCTGGAAAAATTTGGTGTGACTGTTCAGCACAATCTTAGCTCTGTAAGGCTAGTTTTTAATGATAAAGTTTGACCTTATAAATATTTGGGTGTTGTGTTAGATGGACCTCTTAAAACTGCATGTCAAACTATTGATAAAAGTTAAACATGTAATTTTATTTTAGGAACAGCTTTTGTGTTAAACAGGTATGAAAGACTAGTTGAAGCTACCTTTTTGCCTATTGTACATCATAGTGATATTTTTATAGATATTTTGTACTTATATGTCTTATACATACATATACTTCAAAGACAGCATTGCACTCACTAGACTTAGCATTCTGTATTATGTTGTATAACGTGCAACTCATCACTGTGAACTTTATGAAATGATTGGTTGGCGTCCACTTTCTGTGTGAAGACAAATTATTGGAGAATATTTGTCTACAAACCAATTATTGATCATCTTCCTTCATATTTCTCTGCATTCTTAACAACAGATAGGTCTCAGTACAGTTCACATTCTAATCGTTTATATTCAGTTGGATGTTCTGCCAGTACGATCTGAATATAGCAATGCAGCTTTTAGTTACAGTGCTCCATCTGTGTGGAATGATCTGCAGAAACGTTTGAAAGTTGTGCAGTTTTTCTCATTGCCTGACTTTAAGATAATTGTTAAAGAATTATATTTGATTTTGATTTGATTTTGTTGGTGTTGGTGCTGTTTCTTTGTTATGGCCAGGGCTCTCTTGTAGAAGAGATTTTCAATCTCAGTGTGATTACCCTGGTTAAATAAAGGTAAAATAAATAAATCACCTGGGGGACAGACAAATAGTGTACAGACTGATGTCAAATCTGTTTTGGGATGCTTTTGGAACACCAAATTTGCACATGTTAATGTCTGTAAAATGTACAGTCATAAAATAATGAACATGCCAACTTTATAAGTAACCTTTGCTACTGTGTGTCAAATTGAAAAGCAAAACCTTTGTTACATTGCTTTCATGCTGCTTGATCTCTTCACTGAAAAACAGTGCATGAGGGTTTGCATTTAAAAGACAAACTGCTGAATTCATGTCAAAGCCAAATACAATCCACCTTGAAATGTAATGTAGTATCTTTAAAATAGTAGCTTTACAGAAGAGGGCAAAAACACTCTTAACTTTCAGTGTAAGGTGATGTTGTAGTATCTAGGAGTTCCATGTGTCCTGTTTTTTGCAGGTTTGGAACGTTTAAGTTAGGGGGCCCCTGGTCCAAAGGCCCCATAGGGAGTGGGCCCCTTTCCCTTCCTCTCTTAGTTCTAGATAGATGAGATCATTTTAAAAAGGACCATATGTTCTGTCTCCCCTTTTTCGAAAACAAGCACCCTATATAAGCAGTCGCATATATTATTCTGGAGGGGAACACTTTAGAATTGGCACGGATCCCCTCTCAGGTACTTTATGGTGCTTGATATGATACTGTTTTACTTTGTAATAAACATCTTATACAAGCAAGACGGAGTCAGCGGAGACTTCATCATCTTCACATCATCGCTATTTAAATAAACAACAAGAATTTGGGTCACGAACAGGATTGCGGACAAGAATTTGGCGTCACGAACTTCGGACGTGTTGTTGCTTGCTGCGTCGCGGACAGCCTTAGCGCACTTACTCCCGCACCAAGCTGGCAATTAAGGTGAGTTTTTTTCACATGATTGTGCGCTGGTTTGTTCGTTGGGGCTGTTGGGTGTTTGCTGTCTAGTCGCACCGTAAAGAATTGTGCGTGTGTGCGCGCCATGCCGTGTTGATGTTTGGAGTATTTGGAGGGAGTATAATAGGGAAAAGGAAAGCTGATGTAAAAGTGTAGAATAGCCTAATTAGTAACGATAAGGTGAGCTAAATAACATCATGCGGGATTAATGAAGGTTGGGCCCTTCTTAACGGTAAGACGTGTATATTAGTCACTGCGTGAAAGTTGGTTTATGGAAATAGATTAGGTTAAAAAGGGAAAAAAGTGAAAAGTAACAGCCCGGGGCCCTGGGAAATTAGATTAATGGGAAAAAAGAGGCAAGAAAAAGAGAAATAAGAGAGGTTAAAGAAAATAGAGAAGATAAGAGTTAAAGAAAAAGAAGCCGCAGATTTGGACCAAAGCCCTCTGGGAGGCGGTTTTAGATGGGCCTAAAATCCAGGAAAATCACTAGGTGAATTTCGGGTCAGTTCTAAGGAATTGGAGGTGTGGAATGGAAAATTCAGTTGTAAGTTCCCACTCGAACACTAGTTGACGAACTGTGTCTCAAGCAGCTTTTTATTGAATATTCACACCTCATAAAGGTAGCACAAATTTAGAAGAAAAAGAAAAAGGAGCAGCAGGAAAAAGCATGCTATAGGATAAGTATGAATGAGTCGACTTTGAGCTTGCTGTGTGTTTCTGTGTGAGGAGGGATTGGCCCCCCCTTACTGTGTGTGTGTGCGGACCTGGTCTCTGTGTGTGTGAGTCGTTTGTCTTGGCTGTGTTCCAGCTGAGTGAATGGCGTTAAGAATGTATAATGATAATATGTAAAAACATATGAGCCTCTTTCGAGGGGACTTTTGTAGGGGTAAATAGTATGAGCCCCCAGGAAGGACGTTGATGATTTTGGAGAGAAGTGGAGAGACCAGTGAGGATATGTTTGTGTCCATGAGTAAAGAAAGATTTAATAAGTATTTAAGGTGTTATTAGAGTGAAATGAACTGAAATGTCTTTATTGATGATAACTGGGTGTTTAAAGGAGGAAAACATTTGTTGTAGATAAAAATGACCTAAATGTTGGCAGATAACGAGCGTAAATCATATTGAGTTGCTTATTGTGTTGTGAAAAATACCTAGCGGGTTCATTTGATAATTCATTCTGATCTGTTTCTTCCTTTATCCACATATGGTGTGTGAGAATGGGAGAGGAGAAAGAGGGAGAAATAAAGAAGATAGAAGAAGAAACAGAAAAAGAGAAGATAACAGAAAGAGAGGGGGAAAAAGAAAATGATGAGAGAAGGAGAAATGTGTATGTGTAGAGAAAGAGAGAGAGAGGAGGCAGCTGGTCAGTGCTGACACGGAGTGAGGTCTGATGATTCAGGAGGCACAGGGGTCAGCTCATGTTGCAAGGAGGGAAGTTAGGAGAAAGAGTACAGAGGAGTACGTATGTTTCTGACAGGCAAAGAAAAGAGGAAGTGCAGGAGAGGCTCGATGAGCAAAAGAGGAGCACAGTGCATCCTGGAGGCAAGGTGTACGTGAAGGTGTTTAGAAGGAAGTGGTATAACGAACGCCATGAAGGACCATTTGAAGGTGTTCGCAGTACTGGAAGAGCGGTCCAGGTTAAAGGGTCTCCGATGTGGTATCATTTATCACATTGTGTCAAAGCGCCAAGGGAAGAGGCGCCACGTTTACAGAGAGGAGATGTTGAATGCTCAAGAGAGCCAGAAGAAAATGTGTGGAGAGAGGATTATATAACTCGTAAGGTAGTAGTTATGAGTTCTACTGGGAGTTTTCATAGTTGCTACAAGGGTTCAGGAACGATTCACCACAGCGACCACTCCAAGGGTGAATATTGCGTCGATGAGGCTATTATTTTAGCTATGACTTTGAAGGGGATGAAGGCTACTACAGGAATGGTAACAATTTGTACTTTTGTTAGTTCTGGAAATATTACAAGTGAGGTTGGGCCAAGGGCAACGTATGCTAATAAAACAGTGACACGGACACCTGGTATGACATCTTTGAACTTTAAAGAAGAAGTAAATATAACCCAGAAACCTATGTTAAAGATAGAACTTAGTGTGAACTAATGAATAGTGTGAATTTTTGAACCTAGAGAACAGATGGTGGAAGAGAATGATGCAGATTTATCTGTGACAGCCCAGAGGGCTATTTTAGACATGGAAGATGAGTTTTTTGACTTTGACTGGACACCAGAAGACGTGACTGACCATTGTCATGTATTACAGAAGAGAGAAACTAAGTGGAAGGCGTAGGGATTTGATTCCTCGGTGTCACAAATCGCAGACCAATGGGCAGGTAGGAACTTATGGTTCCAACAGTTAACTCATTCTGTAAGATTGGTTAGGAAACTGAATTGTCCATGTGTGGTGAAAGTTCCAACACCAGGCACATGGCCTTCAATTTTAGAGAGGTACCAGAACCATTAAGTGCTAAATGTCAATCTTATGCATTATCGTGGCTGTTTTATCAGGAGCAGTCAGCAGAAGATAAGGTAATGGCTCTGTCAGTGCATCTGTTTAGACCTAGACATAATTGTTCTTGGTTTAGGGAGTTATCATATGTGAATTTACTTGATCAGCATGAAAATATGATAATAGCGATCCCTGATCCGTTGGAAGTGAAATCTGTGGGGTTTGTGGTGATAAGGCATATATATTTCTACCATATGGGTGGATAGGATGCTGTTATATGGCAACGTTGAAGCTTCCATATGAGGTTTTTACTGTACAGAAGGGAAAAGTATCTGATGAGGTTCAATCTGATGCTATTTCTGGAAGTAGGAAGAAAAGGGAACTGGCACAATTTCATAATCTGGAGTCCTATCATTGGAGGATAAGTCTAGGAGAGAAGTGGGGTATAGGATTGTTTCCATGGTTTGGTGTGACATATTTGGCAGATCACACTGATAATATTACCTACACCCTACAGAGTTTTGCAAATGAGACTATAAGAAGTTTTGAATACTTGTCAAATACTCAAAAGAGTCATAGACTGACGTTGCTGAAACATGACATGGCTCTTGATTATCTTTTGGCCAAATAAGGGGGCCTATGTGTGGCTTTGAACTTAACTGGGGATGCCTGTTATACTTTGATTCCTGATAGTTCTGACAATATGACTAGTGTCATAGATGCATTGAAGCATATAAAGGAGGCGTTTGGTCCATCGGAAGGAGCTGGATGGTCTGCAAATGCTTGGTTGCAGGAGAAATCAGGACCGTTGGGAGCAGTGTTGGTTCAGATTATGGTAGCAGTTCTTATATCATTGAGTGTGATGTTCTGTTTCTGTACATTGTTGTTGACCTTTTTGCGAAGGCTATGATATTAAGATGGGTTGGAGATGCTTGGAGATCAAGTTCAGATGCCATTACTACATAGGACTGACACAGACGATGACGAGGAAGTGGTGATAGAAGGTGAACTGATGGACAAATATCCATTTTGAATATCTACTCTTATTATAGTCTTAACATTTATTTCTGTTACTATTTTGGGTATTTAGTAGTCTCTCACTATAGAGTGGTATGACTGCAGGGGGAAATGAAAAAGGTGATTTATAACTTGGAATAATGTGAAAGTATGATACTGTGAATTTGCATCTGTTGTTTTTGCAAAAGATACTGGTTGGTGGTTTTCTTTTCTTTCCTTCAAGAATGATGTTGGGGGGAAGACCACTGTAAGGGTGGTTGGATGTTCAGGGACCCCGATGTGCATGGACAATAAGAATGGACTGAAGGACTTTGAATAAGGACACTGTGATACAATGCCCAGAGTCAACACATCATGGACACTACACGGAGAGTCGACGCTGCTGAGGAGCTGCGGTGTGATATATTTTATGTCTTCTCATATATATATTTGCATAGTATTGGATTTTGTTCTATTATATTGTAATGTGTGATATTGAGAGAGGACATTTATAAGGTAGTGACATACTAGTTGGATTGAGTGTTTGAGTTGTTTACTGCACTTTGTTTTAATTGCTTGAAGACTGATGTTTTCTGTTATGGTTTAAGTACATTGGAACCTCAGATGTTTTTGTTCTTTTTTCGGGTGCTTAGGGATATTGGTGTTAGGCAGGGAAAGGTCCGTTGGAAGGTCCGATGGGTCGACCAGCCTGAATGTGGACATTGTTTTGATTTTATTTTCTGAGGTTTCCATATGTATTTGCTTAAGTCATATCCCTACACGACTAGATTGTTTGATGGACATTTCAGGACTGATAGCTGCCTGACAGGTTTTTTCGCTCTCACACTCCATAAAGGTGTTGTATTGTTAAGGTTACGCTGTAGGAAGCATGGGTAGGAGGAACTGTTATTTTGTTACAACCGCAAACATGTATGTGATACTTTTTTGTTTTTCGAGACTTTGAGGAAGCCTCTAAATATGAGGTATATTTAAAAGAGTAGCTTTATAAAAGAAGGCAAAAACACTCTTAACTTTCAGTATAAGTTGAGGTCTGAAGTTCCATGTGTCCTGTTTTTGCAGGTTTGGAATGTTTAAGTTAAGGGGGCACCTGGTCCAAAGGCCCCATAGTAGGCCTCTCTTAGTTCCAAATAGATGAGATCACTTTAAAAAGGACCATATGTTCTGTCTTCTTTTTCAAAAACAGTACCCTATATAAGCAGTTGGGATATTCTGTTCTGGAGGGGACACTTTAGAATTGGCACGGATCCCCTCTCAGGTACTTTATAGTGCTTGATATGATACTGTTTTACTTTGTAATAAACATCTTATACAAGCAAGACGGTGTCAGCAGAGTCTCCTTCATCATCTTCACATCATCGCTATTTAAATAAACAACAGTTGTACAGACAAAAACCATGATACAACATTAGAACGAACAAACAACACAGCAAGTAATGTAAGGTAACTTAAGGCTAGGCAAGACCGATCTTTCCATTTAGCCGAGTAGATATGATGAAAATAGGTGGAAACGCTGCAGCGGTCGCCTAAAACGGCAAGGGACCGTCTGTAAAGTGCAGGTACTGCTTAAAAAGTAAAACATCCACATACACGAGCAGTTTGTTGGTATTGTTTATAAAGTCCTGAAACCTACTGAAATACAAAGATGATGTGAAAATCAATACCTGACATTAAGTATACACTTTTAGCAAATTAGGCAGTCTAAAGGCGTATGCAGTGGACCTACAAATTGAACTGAGACACACTGAACAAACCTACCGCAAAATAAAATAACTTGTACTTAATTAAACAACATAATACAAATAACATACGAGTTTTGGTTTGAGACACACCTGGCAAACATACTAAAACTTTTAGTTTGGTAAAATAGGCCTCGACTGAATTTTAATGAATTTTTTATAGAAAATAAATTACTACTGTGACACATCCATATGACTTACAGATCTAAAATCACTTGTAGTGTAGAGAGACATGCCTGATAAACATACTACAACCTTTAGTTTGGTAAAATATGCCTCGACTGAATGTTAATGAATTTTGTATAGAAATAAATTACCGCTGTGTCAAAACCATATGACATAGAGATCTTGATAGTTGGTTTCTGGTGTGGCTGCTGCATTGTTTCACTGATTTTTGTTTTTAAGAGATTCTCAGAAAATTATTATTATGCTAAAATTTTAAAATGTCTGAATTCAAAATTTGCTGGTACTCTTATCACACACTTTCTTCTATTTGGCTATTTATATAAAATGTGGAACTTGTAAAAGTTGGCTCCATGCAGACTGCTTTAGAATGATACCAGGTGCTGTTCCTGATAAGGAAACAACATGACAATGTGAAATGTGTGAAGCGGATGTGTAAAAAAAGTAGTTCAGGAAGATATATGTACTGCGAAGTAAGTATTTTTTAAAATAGAAAAATTGCAACAAATAGTTTTTCATTTTTACTGTATTGTTAGTTTAGTGTTGTGTAAGTTATAGTGAGCTGGTCAGCAATTCGTACCCCAGAATATATTTACTTTAATTCTGCACATCTTTGGATACACTGATGGCAGTTTGTACTTAATGTAGACTGGATACACTTTTGTCCGTTTTATTTCTTTGTTTTTTAAAGATGAATATAATTTTTGTCACATGGATGTGCCTCAGCAACACTTCATTCATGAAATAATAATGACAATCAGACTACTGTGTGTTGTTCATGTACGACAAATTATTTGTTCCAGAAAAAAATAATTCTGCCACAATATGCTAATAAGGCTGTAGTTTGCTTGAGAAATGTTTTTCAGGAAAATTCTAGTGCAAATATATTGAATATTCTAGTAGGACTGCAAAACATGTCAAAGTTAAAATGTATTGCCCAAAATTAAAATGCCCACAGCGCAGCTTTGCATAACATGCTCCTAAAACTCCTTATATATATTGCATGTTTTCCAAACCAAAGGTTTATGAGATGTGTGTAAGTACACTAAAGGTAATTGTACATCTGTAGATCTGTATGTCAACAGTTTGTCAGAATAGTCATAATTATTAGAAACTAAACAATTAAAAATATTAAAATCTTCAGATTTGTAGTTTTTTTAATAGGTTTGCGTTATTTGTTAAAACAAATGGATGCTGCGGTAGTATACATGCATCGACCCTCTTTATTAGGGACAATCTGACTCTCATAGTCATCAGAGGAAGGTGTCAGTACATCGGTAAGCAGGCACAAACTAGGCGAATGGTTAGAAGAATGTTTAAAACAAGAAATATTGCAGAACAAGAACATGGTTAAGAAATGCACTCAGAAAGCTGCACCACTTTGCAAGGCAAGAGACCAAAGTTTTTACATTTAAAACCATTTGTCTTGGCTGTAGCATATTTTGGCTTGTAAAAAC
Source organism: Colossoma macropomum (assembly GCF_904425465.1). Lineage (NCBI taxonomy): Eukaryota > Metazoa > Chordata > Actinopteri > Characiformes > Serrasalmidae > Colossoma > Colossoma macropomum. The sequence continues at coordinate 32,124,539 of NW_023494790.1, forward strand.
ACAATATAACATTCAAATTAATACAAACAAGTATTACAGTCAGTGCAGTAAAATGTAATAAGCATTTTCTATGTTTTTAAAAGTACCTGAGATATTGTGAGCTGGTTAGAGCAGCAAAGTTTAGTTCCCAAATTCTCCTTAATGTCCTGAGCCATGACATGGAATCCAACAACCAGCACTTCTGATTCAATGAAAGACTTATTAACGAAACCGGCTATTGGACGAAAACTACAATTATTACTTGATGTCCTCAAGGGTTTAGAAACCCCAAGAGGGTTTGGAACGTTTGGAAATTTGTATTCATCCTAATATTTATGTTTTTCTTAACATTCTTAATTGCTTACTGACCAATTAAATAGCTTTTTAAATACATTTTTTCTCAAGTGCCTAAAACATTAAATCAATACTGTTTGTTTGTTATTCAGTCTTAGAAAAGTGTGTGTGTGGTAATAAGTGAGTGGAGTCACCAGGCCAGTCCCAAACAAGAGTACACTACATAAAGTGAGGCTCCCAAAGCCCAAAACATTGGCTGAATCTGGACCACGGGATTGGCAGTTTGGACAGGCTTGAGGAGCTGGTCAGTGGTGGAGGCTGGCTGAGCAGGACACTAGAACCCCTGGTGGAACAGGAGAGTGGAGCGACACCAAAAAGTTCACAAGTCTGAAGCTTGATCATTTCCAACCCCATTTCCAAAAAAGTTGGGACGCTGTACAAAATGTAAATAAAAACAAAATGCAATGATGTGCAAATCATTTAAACTCGATATTTAATTGACAGTAGTACAAAGACAACATATCAAATGTTGAAACTGAGAAATGTTATTGTTTTTTGAAAAGTATTTGCCCATTTTGAACATGTTTCAAAAAAGTTGGGACAGAGACGACAAAAGGCTGGTAAAGTTGTGAAATGTTAAAAAACAAACGTGGTGTTTGACTGGCATCAGGTCTGTAACATGATTGGGTATAAAGAGCATCTCAGAGAGGCTGAGTCTTTCAGAAGTAAACATGAGGAGGTGTTCACCACTCTGTGAAAGACTGCACAATCAAATAGTGCAACAATTCAAGAATAACGTTTCTCAACGTAAAATAGCAAAGAACTGTCGTTTTTTATCATCTACAGTACAAAATAACATTAAAAGATAAAAGAAATCTCTGTATGCAAGAGACAAGGCCAAAAACCAGTATTTGCTGGCCGTGATCTTTGGGCCCTCAGGCAGCACTGCATTAAAAACACATTATTCTGTAGAGGAAATCACTGCATGGGCTCAGAAACACCTCTGAAAACCACTGTCTGTGAAAACAGTTCATCACTGCATCCACAAATGCAGGTTAAAACTCTAAAACACAAAGAAGAAACCGTTTATAAACAGGACCATAAATGCTGTCACCTTCTCTGGGCCCAGTCTCATTTAAAATGGACTGAGGTGAAGTGGAAAAGTGTCCTGTGGTCCAATGAATCAAAATTAGAAATTTTTTTCCCAACTTTTTTGGAAATGGGGTGCTCAAAAATACTCAACTCTACACCTAAAAGCTACCACCCAGCAGGGTTGTAGTTCCACCACACCCGACTCTAGTATTCAGATGCTCTTAAAGATGTTGAACAGGTGTATGTTCTAAAGCATGTGAGATCAGGACTGGAACTATGCACAGATTGTCACAAGCAGGGTTGGGCAGTGATTCATTAAAATTAATAAAATTAATTAAAATTCAGTTGAGGCATATTTTACCAAAGTAAAGGTTGTAGTATGTTTGTCAGGCATGTCTCTCTACACTACAAGTGATCTGTATGTTATATGTACGTGACACAGTAGGAATTTAAATGTCATAAAAAATCAAAAAAAGAAATGTGTTATCAAACTAATGGTTGTATTATTTTTGCAAGATGGGTACCTGTACACTACAAGTGACTTTAGCTGTGTATGTCTTATGGGCGTCTCACAGTAGCAATTAATTACATATAAAAAATAATCTCAGCAATTCAACTAAGGCACATTTTATCAATCTACAGGTTGTAGTATGTTTGTCAGATCAGGTCAGATGTATACTTGTTACATCTAGTGTCGGTTATTGATTTTCACATCATCTTTGCATTTCAGTAGGTTTAAAATCTTTATAAATAACGCCAACACGCTCATGTCTTTTAATGTTTTACGCTTTTAAGCAGTACCCGCACTTTACCGACGGTCCCTTATCGTTTTCGGCGCCTACTGCAGCGATTCCGGCTATTTTCATCAAAAGTACTCGGCGAAGTGGAAAGATCGAGTACTTTGACGAAATATGAAGATTGTAGTTTGTTGTCTGTTTTACCACGACTTAGAAAATGTTGATTCAGAATTTGTAAGAGGTTGTTTGTGAGCGATAGGAGGGGCGAAACGCGAATATCCGCCGAATATCCAATATCAACCGAACTTTACACAGCGCGGTGTGTGTCACTGTCTTTATATCTTGGGGTGGCAAAGTGAGGACCAACGTTTCACAGGGCGGGACGCATGCGCGGCCATACCGGCTATAAAAACAGAGGAGCTTGTATTACAACAGAAACAAAGGGGGTGTGACCTCATTCTCCGCTCAGCACGCCGTTACAACGAGTGTGGAGAGAGAGACGAGAGACAGAGATACTGACTGAGGCTTTGTGGAACTGAGGAAATAACACCATTTAAATCGAATAGGATAAAATATCTGCCACAACAAGTACAAAAAACGAAATTGCTAATACACCCTCAGGTTGTACAGTAGTGCAGTTTTAGTGTTGCAGTAGAGCTGCTGAATGCAGCGCAGTATTTGGTAAAATCAGTAAAACACAGGTACTGCGATTCTGAATCAGTTCAGTGAGACGTTCAGTGCTGTATTCCTGTTGGTGATTGGCTCGTTAGTTTGGTAGCTGATTTGTGATTGGCTCGAGTCGTCAAGTGATTGACAGCCTCCCCCCTTTGTCCCGCCCAAGTCTGAGAAATGAAAGTAAAATTGTTTGGTGCAGAACCGTCTTTCTTTCAGATGTGAAGATGAGCTTAATAATTTGTCTTTTTCTGTCAGGAGTTCTGTTCATCTGTGACGGTAAGCAGAGATTTAAACACTTCGTTTAAACAGCTGCTTCAGTGAGGAGAGTCTAATGTAGTTCAGTCAGACTGAAATGGGGAAGCGCACGGTGCGTCTCCGTCTTACACTCCAGATAAAACATGATCTTAAATGCTCTTTCTGCGACACAGTAACACAGTAAATGGTGTTTGAGTCGAGCATTTGAAGAGAAAACAGGTTTTAATTGCGAAATTTATAACCTGAAAGTAAAAAGCAAGCAATCATGTGTCACATTCAATAGACCCACATCTTGACTCAGTAATAGGCCTGTATATTAGGGGTAGAGGACTAGGGCACGAGTTATAATCCCAGTGTTTTTATTTTTCCATTTGAAGAACACGAAAGTAAAGCAGGAAAAGTGGTTAAAGCAGATATTGCATTAAAGGCAAAGGAGGTGTTTTATAATTGTTTTTGTCTTTTGGACGAAAACCAGGATGAAGAAGGAGAAACAGCTAATGCCTTTTTAATGTAAATATTCAAAGGATGTGTTTTGGCCCTTGCAGATAAAACACCTTGTAGGCATACCAGGCCAAAACATTGTGTCATATTATGACGTACACTCTTATAAAGAACAGCATTTTCAGGACACACTCTCTCCTAATTCAACTCATTGTCTTATTAGATAAATAGATAGATAGATAGATAGATAGGCATTGTCATTGTTTAAATATGTAGGAAAAAAACATTGAGCAGCTCCTGAATTGACAGCAAGGACATAAATAGAAAAAGAAAATAAAGATAAATAAGACCAAAGATGTAAAGATAAACACAATGAGATAATATATACAGTGTAAAACAAAATGATATATGGTGCAAGATGAAAAATGTCTCAGTCTTAGTCTCAGTTTTAGTCTAAGGGAGCTGTAAGCTCCTTGTGGGCTGGGTCATGTGTGTAGGGTAGGATAAATGTGCAGAATATGGGGTCTTCAGGACAGGGGTTGGGAACCCATCATTTAGAGAACCCAATGATACCATATTCCGCTGCAGTTATGTATTGTAGCGTTTACTGCTATGAAAGAAGGACATACAGCTTATGCACAATTCATTGTGCTTTGTTAACAGCTGTAGTTGCCCACAGCTTCGCCACACACAAACAGGCTTTAGGCTGACAATTAGCTCAAGAATTAGCTCAGGCTAAGGCACTCCCCCCAGCAGGGGAGAGCACATTTGGCTATGTCTGCACTCCTCGCATCAAAGCCCCCGACTGACTGAGTTTTTCCGGCTTTATAGGCATCAACTCAGAACAAAGTGCCTAATCCTGCCTTTACAATAAATACTGTAATAAATAAATGCCATAAAACACTTAACCCAGAATTAAACATGTAAAACATTTATGAACATGCTACAATATTTTTAAATTGCTTTGACTCCACCCTGTCCTGACCCCATGCTTTTTATCTTTTTTTCTGCTTAAAAGTTATGAAAGTTGAAAAGGTTCAAATATGCACCTTTTCCTCTTGGAGAGTGAATGTAGAACCTTTCAAACCCATTTAATGTATTCAGGTGTGGATACTCCACCCATATTTGAGTAAGCACCAAAGAACTGATCCTTGGTCCGCCAAAAATAATAAGTCTTGGTTCATTTCCAAGTGAACTCTTGTTCGCTGTACTGTCTGTGATAGGAGGCTAAAATCTGTGAGCAGCGGATCTGGACTTTATGGAGTGATAGGCTAATGAAAGTTATAATAAAATACATTTTTTGCACTCATGGAAGCAAATATGAAGGTAACTGAGCATTTGCATCCCTGCTGAATTTCTGCCCAATCAAAGAACGCTCATGTGTGTAATTAGATGAACTTTAGCCATGGCAGTGTGAAACATACTGATCCAGATGAAACACCTAAACTCTGGTGTGGAATTCAACAAATTAACAAGGTGTGAAAACAACCTTATATTGTTTGTACCCTAAGAGAATAAAATTTACCTAGACAGTGCTCCTGCGATGGACTGGCGACCTGTCCAGGGTGCATCCTGCCTTCCGCCCAATGACAGCTGGGATAAGCTCCAGCACCCCACCGCCACCCAGAAGGATAAGCGGTTTAGATGATGTATGTATGTATGTATGTAGACAGTACTCTTTGTCTTCTTTCAGGGCTCCATGTGCTAGGTCCCTCTGATCCTCTGACTGTGGAGCTGGGGGGCTCAGTGATGCTGCCCTGTTATGTTGAAGTCCCAATATCACCGGAAGAGCTGGAAGTGGAGTGGAAGAGAACAGACTCTGACACCTTAGTACATTTGTTTCAAGGTGGAGAAAGTCGACCAGAGGCTCAGGACCAGGCTTACAGTGGACGAGCCAGTTTCTTTACTGAGGAGGTTGAGCGTGGAAACTTCTCTCTCCTCCTCACAAATCTGACCACTAAAGATGCAGGAGTTTACAACTGTTCTGTTTACAGACAACAGGAAACTGGTCAAACATCAATTGAAATAAAGGAGATTGGTGAGTGAAACTGATTTTAATAATGTTCTATAGAAAATTATTTTGACTGTAAAATCCTGAACAGGATGTCTTATTTTATAAAGAACAATATGTGAGAAAGTTCAATCAGTACAAATTATGCACCGGTCATGACTTTTTATGGATTTTTTTTACCAGAAATGTTCAGATTTTCTTTTGCTTGATTTGATTAGCCTTAAACTCACCCTCTGTTAGTTAAATATAAAAATTGATCATATTAACACAATTCTAGTATAGTTAGCCAATTTTACAACATAAATAACATAATGAACCAAACTGCCTCTTTAAATTAGTAAATGAAAAATCAGTTCCATATCACACAATCAAATAAAGTGGCACATTGAAGAGGCAGCTGTTTATTTAACACAATATAGTCAAGCATATGTAAGCTATGACATTTTAGTAGCAGCAGCATTAAAATACAGCACTCATACCTGCCACACATTTCATTAATTGGTATATTAATTGGCCAAAATTAACACAGTGGTAATGCCTATTGTGTGTTTGGTCCAAAAACTGCTAATCTTGACCATTTCCGATTGTGCGTCCCTGTTTTGTATGAATTAGCTGAATCCATTTACTAACAATTTTAATTTGAGATACAGTGAGGTGCCAGTTTATAAGATACACTTATCTTTTATGTAAACTCATCGACAATTTTATCAGGAACACAAACCTTATAGGTGCTATTATATAGGTTTACAATTACTGATTGTAGCTGATTTCTTCCTGCGCAGTTTATCAGCATTTTATCAGCTCTCTATCACATACATTACTGGTCTTTCTGAACACAGGACTGCTGTTGACCAAATATTTTTTGATTGTAGGCAGTTCTCAGCACAGCATTGAAACTGGCATGGTAGTGGCATGGTATTGTGTGGAACACTGGTATGAGTGTATCTGGCTCGGTGGTGTTACTGGTATAAAGGATAGCTAACACAAATTATGCATAGCAAACACCCATAAGTCACCCATAAGAAATTTCTAATAATAAGGGCAGTAAGCTTACAGACTGTGTACAAAGTCCAGCTACACGCTGATGTGCTCGTACCAGTGTCGTACACTACCATCAGTGTCACTGCTGTGCTGAGACTGATAGTTTCTGGTTAGTGGTTTCTTCCATTGATAGATGAGGTAATGAAAGGCAGATAACATATCTAAAAATGCTCCTATCTCCTACCTGGTACAAGGTACCTAATAATCTAGTACACACTGCATATTTTTATTTGTATATTCTGATCTGAGGCTTTAAAATTAAATTCAACACTACTGTTTCAAATGATTGTTTTTCAGAGTATTTGATTGTGACTGGAGGTCATGTTGTGTCTGCATATGTGGGTGAGGACATCACTCTGAATTGTTCTGTGGACTCCAGTGTCCCACCTGAAAAGCTTGAAGAGGTCTCATGGAAGAAAGTGGATCAGCAGATACAAGTGCTGATCTTCATAAACGGTGAGGTCCAGACTGAATCAACCCATGAGAGATACACTGACAGAGTTGAGTTCTTCAGCCCTGAAGAAATCCAGAAAGGAAATTTCTCATTTAGACTGAAGGATCTCCGAACTGAGGACAAAGGCCTGTATATATGTGAAGCATTCTCTGGGGAGTTTGCTGCTAACACAACTGTGGAAGTGCAGCAGCTGGGTAAGTCAACATTTTTGTACTCTTTGTAAGGTGTATAGAGGTGCACCGCAGTCATAAGTCACTAACGGACTTGAAAAGTTTAACATAAAAAGACTTTTGAGTTTTCTTTAAACTAACAGTGTACAATTTTAATATTCTGAAGTTTTAAATTCAAGAAGTGTTGTGGGAAGGTGCTTGAAAAGAAAAAGGAGTCACATAGCAGTACTTCCCCATCATTAAACAAGAAACTAAAGTAGGTGGGTAGACTAGCCTGAATCATTACTCAAGTATTGATACTTGGGTAAAACAATTTAACAAATAAACGTAAAAGTACCTTTCCAAAAAAAAAAAGAAAACATTTTGACTTTATGTACAAAAGTATCAGGTCAAAAAACCTACTTAAGTACTGAGTAACTTAAAGAACTGCAGTGGAACTTGTCAGAACTTCCAACATCTATCAGCACAGGAACTGAAGACATACGGCTTTGGGATTCCTTAGGTCTAAAATAAAAAGCTAAAGGTCAGAAGTCAGAAATGAGATGAATACAAAAAGCAGTAAAGATGTTTTTACTGACAAAACATCATGAAATTAATAGATAGATAGATAGATAGATAGATAGATAGAAACAAAGAAAGAAGGAAAGAAAGAAAGAGAGAACTTTATTGATCCCAGAGGGAACTTGCAGTGTTTCAGTAGCAAGACATATAATTGCACATAAACTTAAATATGCTATGCAGAAAAATAGAAAATAGAAATAAATCTAGACATAAGTTAAAGTACAAAACACAAAAAGTAATTAGTAGAACAAGAGTACAAATCCATCATTATCTTGCTGAAGTACATGTACTTGGGTAAAATAAGATTAGGATGACATTTGGATGTAATTGACAGGCTATTGATTGGTATTTTGATAGTTTCCTACTGTTCGTTTTTTGTGTGGTATCCACTTTTTTGTCAAAATTCTGTCTATTTTTAAATGTAAAGGTTAAATTCAGATACAAAGTCCAGTGCAGATCTGATCACTGATAAAGCAGTGTGATCTAGTGGCAGAGGTGAACTGGCTTATGCCAGAAGAGCAGCAAATGGCAGATGGCAAAACGCCATTAAACCACCAGTCATCGCATCTCCTTCAGTTCCTGACCTGATTTTAGATTGGTAGACCTAATCTGCCTAAGCTTGCTGAAATAAAGTGTCCGTTTGGTTATTATTTACTGCTCCATGTCATTATTTATTGTCTTGCTACAAAACATTACATTTTAACGTACATAGTCCATGACTGGGCGGCACGGTGACGCAGTGGGTAGCGCTGTCGCCTCACAGCAAGAAGGGCCTGGGTTTGATTCCCGGCCGGGCGACTAGGGTCCTTTCTGTGTGGAGTTTGCCTGTTCTCCCCGTGTCTACGTGGGTTTCCTCCGGGTACTCCGGTTTCCTCCCACAGTCCAAAAACATGCAGTCAGGCCAATTGGACGTGCTAAATTGCCCCTAGCAGTGTGTGTGAATGTGTGTGTATGTCTGTCTGTCTGCCCTGCGATGGACTGGCGACCTGTCCAGGGTGATACCTAGTCTAGACACAGTGGACTTCTGTTACAGAATCTCTTCGTACATTTATCTACAAATTGAAATATTAGTTAGATGTTTTATTCAAGTATGCTGTTGTGCCACTGAATAAAAACCAGTGAGATGCAGCATGTTTGTAGACAAAAGGAGTCCTGTAGCATTCTTCAGACAGTCCCAACATCATTTAGCGTTGGTTTAAAGAAATATTTTAATAAAAAAAAAACTCCAGACTACATAGTATGTCATACATACACAGCACATTAGTGGTGACTGTAACTAGCCTGTATTGTAGATGTGAAAAGTCATTCAATCAGTCTCATTACTTAAACTATGTTATGATGTATAAACATTGAATCCATTCACTCTTGGAGTGGATGTTAATCATTTTACAGTACTTCACAGTACTCTGTTGAGAAATCACACCCCTGATGATTTGACTGAAAGCTTAGTGTGTCCAGAGATCTCCAGTACTCATGGAATCATTCACATTTATTGTGACCATCATAGTAGTTGTGTGATGTTGGGAATGTTTTTTTTTTTGACAAACAGTATGGACACTGGTCCTCATTAACGAGCACCAGTATGGCACTGTGTCTCAAGATCGTTAGTGACCAAGTTCCCCCTTCATGGCTTCAGTTTATCTAGATTCATCACCAAATGGTTCCAGAAATATCACAGTGAGTTTGCATTGCTTCAGTGGCCTTCAAGGTCCCAAGATCTCAACCATACGTCTTTGGGATCAGATGACAGCGTTGTCCAGAATAAAGCTGCAGCCACCTAAAGGCTTTTTGTCCACCGGTCAGTGAAGTACAGCAAGATGCATTTACTAATCAGAACTCAGCACTATGTACCCTGCTCAAGTACCCATGTCTGCTGTTTCCCATTATGTAACAAAAACATGAAAACTACATATATATATATATATATATATATATATATATATAAATATGTATGAAGCTTGGTGGGTAGGTTTCACATCATAAGACATGCAAATGGTTCCAGTTTTACGCTCGGCCACACGTCACATAAGTGGGATGGTCTTATTGATGTATTGCACACAATACTGGTCATGCAGATGTTAGAATGTTGTTGGCAGCAGTGGAAGGAGTGGAAAGCATGCACCAGTGACATGAAGAATCTGGAAGACGTACATGAACCACGGAGAGGGAGGACCAACGGATTGTCTGACATGCGCAAAGTGACCCAGCAGCCACGATTGTGGATGTTCAGTGAGCAGTGATGCCCTCCATGAGTCATCCTGTTAGTGACAGCACCATTTGCAGATGGTTGCATGACGCAGGACTACATGCACACAGACCTTACGACAACTGCCTTTAACACCACGTCAACATCGCCAAAGACTGCAATGGTGTCGTGCCAGACTGTCCTGAAGTGACTCAGAATGGCAGCGGGTCGTCTTCAGTGACGAGTCCTGCTTTTGTCTTGGTGGAGGCGACCGACGAATCCATGTGTGGAGGCACCGTGGTCAGCGCCAAGATGAACAGTTTGTTGTCACATGGCACACGTCCAGAAGGCCTGGTGTCATGGTGTGGGGTGCAATTTCGTGCGATTCCAGATCACCTTTGGTCTTCGTTACAGGCGCTTCAGAGACGGAACTGACCAAGATAAAAATTATATTTTTACAGTTTGGAAAGATGTGTTCACATTTTAAGCATGGCTGCTATATTTTATTACTACAGAGCAGTGCATTTCAGCTGTTAATGAAAAAAAAAGGTATTAGGGTGTAGTTACTCTTTAAGTGTTATTTGACATTTACATTTTCAGCATTTAGCAGACATTCTTATCCAGAGGGCCTTTCAAAAGAGTTTTGGTGTATCCTAGTACAAATAGTACAAACTGCCTTTGAGCTGAGATGCTGACAGAAACAAAAGCCAGTACTGAGGCCTAAAAAGACAGAAACACAATACAGAATTAAGATAGAAGTGCAAAACAGTATACTTCAATATGTGCTAGTGTAAATAGCACGTATTGAATCATTTGTACATACTGTATGTACACATTTGACTCAACCCCCCAGCCACCACCACCACGTAGGTATCATTAATTTAACAGCCAATATTTGCATAGCATCGATTACAAGTTTTTTATAGGTAGAATGAAAGGTAAAAAAACAAGCTAAAATGTATACTCATCTGACCATAGCACACATTTCCATGGTCTTTCAGACCATCTGAGATGAGCTTGGCCCCAGAGAACTCTGCATAGAATTCATGTATGGCTTTCTCCTTGCATAATGGAGTTTCAAGTTGCATTTCTTGATGCAGCAGCGGGCTGTGTTAAGTGACAACGATTTTCCAAAGTACTCCTGAGCCCATGTGACTATATGTATTACTAGCATGACACTGTAGTGCCAACTGAGGGCTTGAAGGTCACACACATTCAGTGGTGGTTTCCAACCTTGCCCTACACAGACTGAGATTTCTCTGGATTCCCTGAATCTTTTTACCATCTTGTGCTGAGAGTTTTTTTTTAACTGTTTGACAATTCTCTCATGAAGTTTGGCACAACATGGTGAGCCATGACCACCGTGCTTGCAAAGACAGGAACTTCTTGTTTCTTTTGCATTTTACAAAACGTACCAATTTTTCCGGGAATGGGGTTTGTAGGTACCAATCTATTAGAAAAGACGTGTGGTGGTTGAAGTTTGCATATTTAGTTTTGGAGCCACAAGTAGTGAAACAAGTAATCTCAATTTTGTTGAGTATATGATATGAGGGTAAAAGATTTCTGACTTGTTTTATCTGAACATTAAGGCGATGAGATTTCATTACGTCTGTTTCCGCAAAATGTTAAATTTGAAACTCAAAAACTTAACATACACAACAAGTTACGATAAAGTCATATGCTCTACCTTAATCAAATAAAAACACATTGTCATTTGAAAAGTTTACATCAGCCTGCATACACAAAAGAGCATTTAGCTGATCATAGCATAATCATTCTGTATTTCTACTACAGGTTTTTCCAGTATGCACACAGGGATATTGCTTCTCTGTGTGCTGGCATTTGTATTTCCGGTTTTTCTAAGCTATCCAGCGTCTACCTCTTTAACAAAAAATGGTAAGTCATTTTTTCAATTGATTGCTTTTGACTTCAACAATATTTTTGTGTAACTTTCTGTTAACTTATTATCATCACTCAAACACAAATTCTGTGTTTCCTCTGTAGACGACAGCAGAAGAGCCTTAGCTGTACAGTACACACTTGTCTGTTGTCCGAACATTACTATGTGCCTTGCCTTCATCCTTTGGGGCGTCACTGAGGGTAAGCATTGTGATTAGTTATTTTAAAAACTCTTAATAACTATGCCAGCAAGGCTTTTATTTCAAAAAAACTCCTTAACCAACGAGCACTGGTTGAACATTATGATGATACTATTGTGTCTCTGACCAAGGGGAAATGGAGTAATGTTGACCACATGTCGTTATCTTAGCAAAGCAGATTAGTTTTAGTATTTTAATAGTTAAGAGTTAGATGTAAAGAGTTTGGAACTAATTTTTTCAGTATGTTTTCATATACTCATATAATTTTGTGGTTAATTTCTAGGAGTGTACTGACAAACTAAGCTCAAAATCATTTGATTCCATTCACAATACTGAGCTCATAATTAAATATTCTAATTTAAAAAATGTGAAGGTGTTCATTCTATGGTTTATATGAATAAACATATGGTTAGCATAAGGCTGACATATTTTTATTAATTTTCTGTTCTCTTGGTCAGGTTTTGTTGCTGAAATTCTTATAGCAAGCAAGAAAGGCCTTGAAATATTTTTGAAATATTATTTTGAAATTATTTTGTATTATTCAGTTTGACAGAGATATTCACTGTCAGCTGTTTGTAATGCCTGAACTCATGTGAAACTGAAAGAAAAAGCTCAACGTCATTTATTTTTTTAATTATTATTTATTATTACTTTATCACATCTGTTGCACTAAAGCTGTCTGCTGCAGAGAAAAAAGGTCAAAGTTCATAGCTCTCAGACAGTTCTGTAGCCTGAAACCATCCCTCCTCCCCTTCAACCCCTTCTTCTCCTGCTAAAAAGTTCTTAATTCAAATTGATTTGTTTTGCCCTTTTTACAATTACAATTGTCACAAAGAAGCTTTCCAGAAAAGTCCAAGTCCAAAAAAAATAACAGAATCAGAATCACTTTCTTTCACCAAGTAATCTGTCTTGGTGAGTACACACATATATGACATGTAACATACTGAACAGTACTGAACACAGACTATTAAATGTTACTTAAGATAATAAGGCATTTAGCTAAGAGACAAGAAACATAAAAATGTAATGAATACAGTGTTGCTTGAAAGTTTTCGAACGCTTTAGCATTATGTGAATTTCTACATAAGTGTGACCTAAAATTTGATTAGATCCTCATTTAAATTATAACAATAGATAAGGATAACCTAATGAAGCGAATTACACAAACAATTATATTGTTTTTCATTCATTTATTTAACTAAGTGGCCCTTATATTTTGGTTGGCAAAAGTATGTGAACCACCTGAATCAATTGGGTGGCATTTAGGTATGAGTGCAGTTGACCCTGTCCTATTTCAAACATTAACCACCATCAAAGTCTGGCCTTAACAAAACACATTTGTTAGCACATGCCATGTCTCAGTTAAATGTTATTTCTAAGGACCTCTGAAAAACATTTGCCATTGGACTGGAAGAGGTTCCAAAAGAGTTTCACCAGAGTTTAGACTTTACCAATCCACCATCAGACAGATAGTGTACAAATGGAGGGAATTCAACACCACTCTTACCCTTCCTAGAAGTGGTCTTCCAACAGAAATGATTGAGCTAATTGAGATGCAGCCTAATTTGCAGCATTTTTGGCAACATTTTAGGTTTTCTCTTGAATTCTTGAGTAAAACACAATCAAAAGCCTGTGGAGTGTGCTAAAGGCTAGATTGTACAAGCAAGGACCGATGACTCTGAATCTGTTAATATTCTTTGTGGAGTAGTGGTCCAGATGCCTTACGATGTTTTCCCGTGTTATTAAAGAGGCCCATATAAAACCTAAATTTCCTCGCTTTTTTGATACAATAAGAGTTGCTGTATTGTGTAAACCTTCAAATTTCAAAACATTCACCTCAGCAGTCCATATATTTGAGCTGTGAAGATTTTAGTACCGTCACATACCGCTGACCACCTCTACTTCTGACTTACAGTGTATTCAGTAGTTCTGGAGTACAGAGACACAACTGTGGCTGAAACAAAAATGCTTTCTGTTTAGCTTACTGTATTTTTGTTGGTGTAACACCTTGTGTTTTGACTTGAAATGTAAAGGACACTTTATTAAAGCTGTTTGTTTTGCTCCAGGGTTCTTCACCGAGGCTGCCACTTGCTCGGCTCTTAATCTGCTAAGAATTCTTTTCCTGTTTTGGATTGCTCCTTATCTAAAAACATGGCAAGGTATGTTTTACTGAGCAATGTGGAATAATGGGCAGTTACTATGAAGAAACATTAACATTTCCTGGATATTTGTTTTATTTACTTGAAAATAAAACAAATGGGAAAAAAATATATATATATGTGTGTGTGTGTGTGTGTGTGTGTGTATATATACAAGGAATGTATATTTATAATGTTTCCCTGATGAAAATAATGACTATAGTTGTGGGCTTGTTGTCTTACAGGAAACATCAGAAGATTCATTAAACAATCAGCAATCACACTAGGGTATGCTGTGATAACTAGTTTTGCTTATTCAGGTACGTATGCATAAATTATTTTATGGACAGGTTACAGTTTATTCATATATACACACAATCATAAAACTATGGAAGCAAGTATACTTAACAGCAGCTTGCACTGTCAGCAGCACAACTGCCTTTTAAAAAAATAAGTGTGCAGTTCAGTGTCCTTAATGCATCATCTGTCATGTATAACTAAATCGTCACGTTTTTTTAGAGCCAATGTTTGGCTGAGCTATACTATTTATACATAAACAATTTTGAAGAAATAGTGGAATAAATCTGTATAGTATTTCCATATGGGAATAGTTTGGCAAAAAATCAAATGTATATGATTTTCCACTTAGCCCAAATGCAGTCAGCCACAACATGTTTGTTTCTCAAATTTTCCTTCTTTAGTTTAGAACAGGAGCTGCTAGGCTAACATTGCTAACGAACACTAGGAGTCAATAGTCTCTCAGTGCGTTTGCAGAAATATATGCCCAAACCGCAGTGCTATACTGAGCATTTAACGTATCTATGCGACACTGTGTGCTAGAGGCCTTCTTTAGGAAGCACACCTGATACTAGATAGGTTTACCTTTTGAAGTGTCTACTAAGTTCCAGTTGGTTTTTGGTGTTTGATTACACATTAAGCTATAACCTTTACTAGGCCTCAAGCACTAAATACAGATATTCTCAGAATTTGATTTGAACAAATCTAGTTTCTTGTAAAAGAGACTTACTGTGGTGATCTACGCAACTAGTTTAAGAAACAATAATATTGTTCAGAAATGTAAACATTGTCAGTGTCAGTAATAAAATACACTGGTTTCCTTCATTTGGGCTCAACAGGCTGTTCTGGCTGGGTACAGGCTTACATGAGATTTAAATGACATGGTTTATTTCAGTGTTTTTAATCCTCCTCCGCCGCACAGTTTTAACTATTCCCTGCCTCAGCATACCTGATCCAGCTCATTATCAGCTGAATATCAAGCCTTTCATGAGCTTGATCAGGTTGACTGTGACAGGGTATAGTGCAGGGCAGTAGGTCCTCAGCAGCAGGAGCAGGAAACATTGATCTGTTGTTTTCTTCGTGTTCTAGGTCTTGCTCTGCATTCGTGGCGGTTATATCAGGGAAGCCAAAATATTGGAATACTGGTTCCCTCCGGATTTCTGCTAATACCACTGCTTCTGTTGTACATATTTAGCTTAATTCAAGGTAGGAATTAAAGCCCTTTATTGCATTACATTAAGCACAGACACTTAAAGTAACCTGTCAGGTTGCTGAGTTCTGTGTTGTATTTCCACATGCTCATTGCTTAATACTCTGCTCCAGATTTATTGCAATTATGTATCAGCTTGTAAGATTGAAAAATACAGTTCAAGTCAAATGTGACATTCCTTCTCATCACAGTTGTGTGTTAAGAGAAGAGTGAAATATAGCTCCTCCAGAACACAGTGCTACATTTAATACAGAGCAGCAGCAGACAAGTGGATGGTGACAACAGTACAAACATTCAGTAAATACTGGCCCCTGATCCTGATCCCAAAAATTGCCTGACCCCTGATCCCAAAAACTGTATAACCTTTGGTGTCAAATACTGCAATGGGAGTGTACACTTACGCACTAATAAGATCATTATCTAATTTCAGCAGTTCTCAGATTATTGAAGTGGTCATATCAACAGAAATTATTATTACTGAAAAAAAGAAAATGATTAAATCCTTTTCAATGATAAGAATTCAAAAGCTGTAATTATTTTTCCACAGTTCATTTTCAAATATTGCATTCAAGAGTTTTACCATTAAAATTATATTAAAACTTGGCAAAAAGTGGCCTATAGCAACTTTCTTATAGATCAGTATCAGTCTTTCATTAAATAGTGAATTCAACTGTATGCAGAATGCTACATGCATGTCTGCACAGTGTTATATTTATATATCAGAGTTGGAGTGGCCTGTGGTGGTGGGTGGTGGTGCCCAATGTGATATCTATTCATGACACTTAAAATCCCTGGTGGCACCCATGTATCAAATTAAAGCCATTGTCATATTTCAAGGATTTCAAGACAACTGGACTTTAGCCAAATAAACCGGTTATTCAGTGCGTCTATACTGTTAAAAGGATATCTTTCCTTATTTTCTACATTTGCGTACATGCACAAAGAGAGCTGTGACGAACTGCCTGCAAAGCAGTATAACAGACTTGCTCATCAAATTACTTCATTGTGTGCAATCTGGAACAATATTGTAGATAGAGCAAAGTATGTTACAAACAAAAGAAAACTTGGCAAGAAGATAGAATTTTACGTCACCAGCTTCTTCTTCAGTGGGTTTATTGGTGGGCCCAATAACTCAGCTTTATTTTTATGTTGCTGAAAACACACCAAACTGTGCCAAACACAGTGAGGAGAAACTCTCTCCAGCACTAACAGCTAAAACCACAGATTGGATGTGGATTTTCTGATTTCTGTATTTCTTTTTCACCTCACCAGTTTGTTAACCACCATGTTAGCTGTTAGATTCGAAGTGACGAGTACAGGAAGAGCCAGAGGGATTAATACAGAAGGAAGTGTTTGGGTCTAGACAGAGGATTTGCCAGGAGGAAGAGTCCCATACCCACACTACATAGTTGTCCCCATTTGCTTTGAAAAAATGTCACCACTTTTAAGAGTTCTACAGTGACCACTGCTTTATTGTATTAATTCCAAAGTTAATAAATAAACAGATAGACAGGTGGAGAACAACTTTACACTATCATACCTTTTTAGCTACCATTTCTTTAGAACATTTTTAAAACTATTCTCTGCTTGTTACTGTTTAAAGTACCCTTAGTCATAATTTACCACAGTCAACCACAAAATTAAATTTATCTTGAATAATAAATTGTTCAATATTTTAATATATTATTGTTGTGCCCAATAAACAACTAAAATGACACAGAAGCATCCCTAAACCTCAACACTCATTAAGAAGTAAAGATCTCAGAATATGTGTGATTATGCAAATTGTAACCATCCCCTTGCCTCCCTATTTCTAAACTCTGCCCCTTTCCCTCACTAACCTGCACATTCTCTCTTTGTTTTATGAGTCAAGGCAGAAACAAAGTTCCCACTCTAACTTTAATAATCAGAAAGATCCTGTTTTTCTGTCACTCAGGTTCTCAGATTTTATTCTTTATCCTCCAAACTTGCCTCAGTGCAGCTTCACTGAGCTGGAATTGCTGGTAGTGTGTGAAGTTGTTTTAGCCTTTTTGCTAAGATAGCGTTAGCCTCTGATGCTAAACGGGTGAACCAAAGGTAGCTTAAGATCACAGTGCCACACACAAACACAGGTTTACTTGCTCAAGTTTGAATCTTTATCCTCTAAACGTGCACAGGGGGTGGTCTTTGCACTAGGTAGAGGTAGGCAGCTACCTAGGGCCCCAGAAGCCAAGGGCCACCAAGTTTGTCACTGCACTCCCAAAGCTAACCTTTGTTTTTTCAGTAAGTGCTGCACAAACTCAGCAGACTGTACATAATGCTAGCATTAAAGTTAGTATAGATAGCTCCAGTATTGGGCTAATAACTCAAAAAATGAAATCCATTACAAGTTATTAAATACTGCTCTCAAACTGTAATGGGATTACTCTACTAGTTACTTATTGGAAAAAGTAGCATCTCATTACTTATCACTTTATAAGTGTACCCTGAGGGACTCCACACAGGCTTAAGGTCTGAAAACTTCCCATATTTTGTGAACCTAAGGCAAGATAAGATTCGACTCATGTAATGGCCATCTCACTAAAATGCTTTTAGTTTATACTGTAAAATGTCATGATCTGCTGTGTTTCAAATTTCTAGAAATGTTTGGTCCGCCATGACCATACCACTAAAATTACTTACACTTTCCTCCTTTTTGATAAGGTCAGTAGAGGTCAATTTTCTTTAGAGCGGACTCTCTGTAGCTCATACAGTGTATTTTGACTTAAGATTTGACTCTTTTCTTAAAGAATATTTTCCATGACCTTGGTACAATATGAACAAAATTGAGATACTGAGTCTATAATTCCCCTCCATCTCCTTGTTCTTTTTAAAGAGAGGAAGAATTACGCAACGTAACAGTTTGTCTCCTCTGTAGCATGTGTTGCAAAACCCAATGGCATGTAGCTTGGTCAATCAGTAGTATTCATTTTGACACTGAATGCAGCATCAAAGCACCTGTGAAGCAAGAATCTGAATAAGGATCATTTTTCCAGAGTATCTATTGATGGAACTTTTGACCTTCAGTCTTTAGAGATTTTAGTCTTTACAACTATTGTAAGAGCATCCTTGTTTCATTTACAATATCAGCAGCAAACTGTAACTTTAAGCTCCGAAATGTAAAGATCCTGTTCTTATTTTTCAAAAACCTTTGCTCAAAAGACAAAGACTCACCAGCATTATTGTGTTCATCCATTAACATTAAGTGTGTGTTAAAAGAAATGTGAATCTAAATGTAATAGATACTCACTTACTAAATAAATGCTGATTATATTTCATAGACTTGTGGAAAAGCTTAGGGCTGAATGCAGTAGGTATTCACTAAAACAACGTAGGCAGATATTACTTGTGCTGTAACAAAGCACACTCACTTACATCAAATAGCATGAGGAAAGAAAAACACCCCTGGTTGGAGGACAGTACAGATTGTTCCTAACTTTAACTAGTTCAATCTCTGTACTATGACAGTGCCCTAATATACATTTGCTGTCAAAGTATTGCTGAGTGACTGGAATAGGGAATCAGAGTATAATATGACATCTTCCAAACTTCACAGAGAAGAATCAGTGGTGGTGATCAGAATTTCATTCTAGTTTCAACAAATCATGTAACTTGGTTCCAATCAGAGTTCCATGGTGAACTGAGGGACAGTAAAACAAAAGGGAGCGCACTAAACATGGGAGTCTGGAAAAACTCTAGGAAGCTGAAGGGTCAGATGCTTTACATTTATGATTTGAAGTTTAAAATAGTCTAGTTACACAGGCAAGCTTTAGAGGGCCCTGTAATGAATTTCAGCTTACTGGTGCACAGTAATTTTCACAGCCTGGAAAATCTCTAGGAAGTACTTTATGCTTCTTCTGGAAAGCATACCAAATAGCTTGTAATCTAAAATAAAGTAACCGTAAAAGTGCAGCCATCTCCAAAGAACAGCCTAAAAATAAATTGTCTTATTTAATTTGAAGAATCTTTCAATAATGTTACGCCCACTTCCAAAATTGGAATTCCAACAACCATGGTGAAGTGAGGGACAGTAAAACAGAAGGGAGTGTACTAAACATAGGAGACCAAATATCAATCAGCCTTTATTTAAACTCAGGGTACATTGACGGAGACCTTCATTTACACTGTACCTGAACGTTATAAAATAAGAGACTGAAAAGAAAAAAATATAAACCTGTGATCATAAAAGTGTAACACAGAAATAAAAACAGAGCCCAGGGGCCGTATTATAGAAAGTTTGTATCTTTTTGTGTTAACTTAAGATCTGACAGGTCAAGATAAGATTTTTCACAAATTTGTATTACAGAAGCAAATCTTATCTTAATTTAAGAATCTTATCTTACAGCATCTTTTATCTCAAGTTAGGAAATCTCAATTTCCTCGACTGAAGTCGACAATCAACTGTCGCGTCTGCTACCTAGCATCCGACCATGCGCACAGCTGAAACGTAAACAAGTTAGTTAGTCAGACAGCTAACGTTAGCTACCGTTACTGATGTAAAAAAGGTCAAACAAAACTAAAGGGCGATAACTTAAAGGTAAGAATATTATGTCAGCGTTTTGTGCTGTTTATCAGCGTTTTATGCTCCCTAGTTTCACTTTCAATACCCAAACGCTTTAGCCGAGCGCGCTAATGTTATTCCTCCTAATAAACAACACACGCTCAGCTCCGTCTCCTCATTATTCACCACCATCACTGTAATTTTTTATCTGACGAGTTTTCATCAACAATAACACACAAAGGTAATAAGAGGGGCGGTGATTGTGTCTGCAGCGTCTGGGGCTTTTAAAATGCTGTAGATGAATAACATCGTTATGCTACTTCCAGTGAACTGTGCTGCCTATCACTGCACAAAACAATGAAAACAGACAGTTAAAACAGAAGTTAAGAAGTTAAGCTCTGGGGTTTATCTTAAAGTTTAAGGATATTTAGGATATTTTGGCAACTTAGGGTGTCTCTGTAATACCGTTTGCTTATCTGGAAATAAGATAAGATTATAGACTTAATAACTGTTGTTCTGTAATGGCTTCTGTCCTAACTTCAGTCTTAACTGAAGTTGCCATGACAACAAAGCAGATAAGATATGATCTCAGACTTAAGAATTTTCTGTAATATGGCCCCAGACACATAACAATAAGAACTGCAAAGTAAAGGTCAATTAAAACAACTAACAGTATCAAAATCAAATGAACACCTGAAGTTAAAATAAATAAATACATACATAAATAAATGGAATAATATAAATATAAAATAATAATATTAAAAATAGTGAAAATATAAAATAATCAATAAAAATGAACAAGTTTCACCTACTAGAACCTAAAACTAAAAGATTTAGAGGGCGAGCAGTGGTGATTTAGAGATTAAAAGTTTAAAATAGTCAAATTACAGCAAGCTTTAGAGTGTCCTAATTTTCCCACATAAAATTTTGTTTCACATAAATAAAAGTAAAGCGAAAAACAAAAGGAAAAATAAAGACAAAGTACTTTGTACACAAAGAGTGAAGAAAAATTAAACTAAAGTGCTAAAAAGATACAAAGTGCAGTGCCTTAAAGAAATGAAACATCATTAAAAGGAAGTACAAAGTACAAGTACAGATAAAAAACCTAAAAAGCAAAGGTCTTAAGTGTTAATAAAATTAGCTTATTAAAGGTAAAGGGCAGTAAGAATAAAGTGCAAGTCTTAAAGCTCAATTATAACCACATAAGAAAAGAGGAACTTTCAACTTGGATTAAAAATCACTACATTTGGGCACATCTGCAATGTTCTGGCAGTTTGTTCCAGTTGTATGCTAGATAAGAGCTAAATGCTGTTTCAACGTGTTTAGTTTTGACTCTGGGCTCTACTAGCCATCCTGTATCCATGTATCTAAGAGACCTACTCACTTTATATTCTTTAGACACATCTTAGATGTATTCTGCACCTGAACCAGGGGTGAGGAACTGAGGGCCGGAGTCCAGCACAGTTTGGTGATTTCCCTGCTGTAAAGGAGTATATAGAGATTGAATAAAAGAGGTCTAAGAACTGATCCTCGGTGGAATTCCGTGTGCCACTGGCACACTGTCACGTTCATAACCGCAAATGGTAACACAGTAACTCCAGTAACTTCTAAATAAGGCCTGAGCCAGTTAAAGACTGTGCCAGAAAGTCCTTCCCAATTGTGCATCATGTCTAGAAGCATTTCATGATCTACAGTGTCCAGTGTAACACTAAGATCTAGTAATACCAGAGCTGATATGTTACCTGAATCAGTATTCAGTCATATATGATTTAACACTTCAGAATAACCATTAAGTTTAAAAAAAAATGCTGAGTTGATTGAAAATAACTTTTTCAACTGTCTTAGCTCTAAAAAGCAGAAGCATCCAGAGTTTTCTTTTTAAGAGTGGCTTAATGGCAGCTGTTTGTAGTGACTTTGGGAAAATGCCTGGCAGCAGTGAGCCATTAACTATTTGCTGCAAATCAGTTACTACAGAGTTAAAATGGTTTAGTTACATGATAGTGTGAGACAACATCATTGATTTAAGGTGCCAAACCGTTTCTTAGTCACTTGTATTAAATTGTGCCATAACAATCAAGTTATTTCTAGATGGGTCATAGAGACGGCATAGTTTCATTATTTTACTGTGTGGTATTGATGGTCAGTCTAATTGTTCTATCCGTATTTCATGCTGAACAGCACCCTCTACTGAGGAAATAGCTTGGTCTTATACTCCAGCTGCCACGCTTTGCTGTGAAAGATTATCTGGTGCAATCCTGTTTGTTTACCCTGTCGAAAGCATCGTCTGTAAGTGTTTCAGCCGCTGTCAGCTCAACCCATGAACATAAGTCAGAACACAGCATTCAGCTAACACCTCTTCCTACGGTAAAGCAGGAACCCAGCCAGCGTGTCGTCATCGACACGTCCCGGATAGAATGCGGCCCACCAGGACACCAATCCAGTCCACTTCATCTGAAAAATAGAGAGATTCCTTCTCAACGTGAGAGAGATGACCCAAAGCCTAGTGATTGGTTCAAACAACCTAAGCCAGCCCACAGCTCACAACATATAGCTTCATCAGCACCAGCTCCCTCAGACAGTCCTCTAATGATGGATCTAGCTAGATATTTAGCTCGACGAGAACTTGTAACTACCGGTTTATCTCACTTCGATGATCATCCTGAAAACTAAAGAGCATGGAAGGCTTCTTTTGTCAATACAGTTTCAGACTTAGGCCTTACAGCTAGCAAGGAGCTGGATCTATTATCAAAGTGGTTTGGCAAGGAGTCCCCTGCTTATGCGAACCGCATTAGGGCAGTTCACGTAGACGACCCTGAGACAGCTTTAAAAATGGTGTGGGACTAAATGAGTGCTACAGTTCTCCCGAAGTCATCGAAAGTGCTCTCTTTAAGAAAGTGGACAGCTTCCCTAGGATTTCAAGTAAAGACAGCCTAAAGCTGAGAGAACTTGGAGATCTCTTGATGGAATTGCTTTCTGCAAAGGAAGATGGCTGTTTACCCGGGTTAGCCTACTTGGACACTGCCCGTGGTATCGGGCCCATAGTGGAGAAAGTCGCCTATGGTTCACAGGAGAAATGGATTTCTCAGGGCTCAAAGTTTAAGGAGGAGTATAATGTCTCCTATCCACCTTTCTCTTTTTTCACTCAATTCAGACACGACCCAAGCTTCAATCTGCTAAACAGCAACAGCTCTCGGAGTGAAAAACCCTCACAGAAACATGCCAGCTACAGAATGCCAGTGTCTGTACACAAAACTGATATCTCTCCAACTGTAGATACAAACACAAGCAGCACTTTCAAAGACAATCCAGCCAGACACTGCCCTATTCACAACAAACACCTGCTGAGAAAATGCCGTGGCTTTAGACTTAAAACTACTGAAGAAAGAAAAGCTTACTTAAAAGAGAAAGGAATATGTTTCAAGTGTTGCGCGCCAGCTTCACACGTCGCCCGCGACTGTGATGAGTGTGACAGCAAGAATCACAATACAGCCCTCCATCCTGGTCTACCCCCATGGGCACCGAAAGCATCAGACCCCTCATCAGAGCATGGAGGGGAGGAAGAAGTGCGTGCATCATCATCACCTGCTGTAAACTCTCTGTGCACTGAGATTTGTGGCAAAGGGCTTTCAGCAAAATCCTGCTCGAAAATATGTCTCGTCAAAGTATATCCAAAAGAGAATCCTGAACGTGCCATTAAGATGTAGATCTTTGGCTACATCAGAGTTCTTTGATCTGTTAGGTATTTGCAGCAGTGAATTTCCTTACACGTTAAAAACCTGTGCTGGAATGACAGAAGCTTCTGGTAGGAGAGCATCCGGTTATCAGATTGAAGCTGCAAATGGTGGAGTCAGTCTAACACTCCCAACGCTAATTGAGTGCAATGAGATATTAAATAATCCTCACCTTCAGCGCATTGCTACGGAAATCCCGGCATTAGAACCTGATGCCCACATCAGTCTCCTCTTGGGCAGAGACATCCTCAGAGTTCATAAAGTGAGACGACAGATCAATGGACCTCTTAATGCAGCCTTCGCTCAGAAACTAGATCTTGGGTGGGTTCTCATAGGTGATCTTTGCCTAGGAAAAGTCCACAAGCCCACTGTGCACAGCTTTAAGACAAATGTGCTGGAGAATGGAAGACCATCATTCTTCACTCCATGCCACAGCCACACCTACTTAAGAGAAAGTGTCAACCACAGCCTTGAGTTACATGCTTCCAAAGGCCACTGGGGAAGCAAATTAGACGATGGACTTGGGCTCATTGTCTTCAAAAGAACATGTGACCATGACAGGCCCGCTCTTCCTATGGAAGACAAAGTCTTTTTAAGGCTTATGGATAAGGACGTCTACCAAGACAATTCAAACAGCTGGGTGGCCCCTCTTCCTTTCAGAAGCCCCAGACTGCCCCTTCCTAACAATAGAAAACAAGCCTTAACTTGCTTCTCCTCTCTAAGGCACACCCTGGAAAGATATTCGACAGCGATCACGCTGAGCCTGCACCTCCACTCAGAGAGGGAAAAGAATGCTGGTATTTACAGACATTTGCTGTTTATCATCCAAGAAAACCAAATCAAATCAGAGTTGTATTCGACTCTAGTGCACAGTGCAATGGCTTCTCCCTGAATAATGTTCTCCTTACAGGACCAGACTTGAATAATAGTCTCCTGGGTGTCCTAATCTGCTTCAGGAGGGAATATGTGGCAGTGACAGCAGACATAGAACAGATGTTTCATTGTTTCATTGTGCGGGAAGACCATCGGGATTATTTGCGCTTCTTCTGGTTTCCTGATAATGACCCCAACAAAGATATCATGGAATTTAGGATGAAGCTCCATGTATTTGGGAATAGCCATTCACCAACAGTGGTGATCTACAGCCTGAGGAGAGGTGCAAGAAAAGGCGAACAGCAGCATGGCCCTGACACTGGCAGTTAAAGGGGCGCCAGTTCTCTGTAGATGATGGACTTTTCACGCTTTGCTGTGAAAGATTATCTGGTGCAATCCTGTTTGTTTACCCTGTCAAAAGCATCGTCTATAAGTGTTTCAGACATGATATAGACACTAGTTTAATATTTTATAAGTATGTGAGATTTATGTTCGCTTTAGCTCTTTTTTCTTATTCATGTTGAAAAGGGCTATGTAGCCTTGTTCTTATATCATCCCATCAGAGCTTGTTTGAACATCCCGAGTGATTAGTAAGTCAGAGAAGATTCAGAAATGATCATGAAGGCAAAAATGTTGAGACCTTATCTAGAACGTGGTCTGAGTGTGCATCGGTTCTTTCACATGCTGTGGGAGACCAAAAGTGTCAAGTAAGGCAAACAGTTCTTCAGCATTATTGTCCATGTTGTGATCTATGTGGATGTTAAAATCACTGGTTATAATAAAATTAAGTTGTAATTAATGGAGATAACTGACAGTAGTTCAGCAGTCATCAGTAAAAGTTGCAGCTTATTTTTTGGGTCTGTAAATGATGAAAAAATAAAATTCTGGGAGCACCCTTCAATATGAAATAGAGGTATTCAAAAGAAATAAAGTTAACAAGTGCAATCTCTTTGCATCTTTAACTAAAGCAGCCACTCCCCCTCCTTTCTTACCAGTTTGGTGCGTATTCATAAAACTAAAATTTCTAGTGGCTGTCTCAATGAGAATAGTAGCACTGCTGTCTTCTGCTAACCATGTTTTAGTGAGAAACAGAAAATCTAGTTTTGTGGTGTAGAGATCTCATATTAAATAGAGTTAGCTTTGTAGAGATATAGGGAGTCCCTGTAGCAGTCTGAAGTTGTCGTGATACAGGAAAAAGACTAGAGTGGTTTGGTGACACCAATGCTGAAAGCTGAATGCACTCGATTCCTTCGGTTTCTAATCAACACAGGAATAAAGAACATAAGAGTCCTACTGGGTCCTGGTAGTTTTGCATAAAGATGCATGTTGTAGTGTAAAATGGTAGTGGCAATTTCATTAATATAGATATTGATATTTACAATAAATCACCTGGTAATTTGCTTAGTTGGCACCCTTAAGAAACTACAACTATAGTCCCTTTCAGAATTATGGGTGCCCATGGTACATACTATCCATAAGGAAAAAATAGTCATGGTTTATCAGCTCAGCTCAAACTATGGGAGAAACAGTAAGCTTCGACTAAAATTAAGTTCAAAGAAACAAAATATTTGAAAAATACTTAGTGTGGAATTGGTGTAGCTCCATTGCTGCTGTCCATGAATTTGTGTGCATGAAATCTGACAATGTTGCATAAGCTACATGTCCAAACGATTCTATTAGTACTCCATAGTGGCATGTGGAGGAAACACTGATGTTTCCATCCCTCCATATCTCTAAAATACTTCCACTTCCCTGTATGACTTCTTTAAATGTGAAGACGTTTTAGTGTAATCAAACTAACCTGTTTCACTTTATACGCACAAGCTTGGCCCTACACAGGGATTTTTTGCCTTCTCACAGTAGCAAATATTCAGCGACTGGCTCTCTTCCCAAAAATAGTTTTGTTGCTTATACATCATAAAGCATGACATCAGCTTTGGTTAGATCAAATTCAGCATGCTTTTATGAGACCACAGCGCACGTGTCTACACAGCACCCCTTCAGACCCAGGACAACTCTAATGCTTATAAACAGACACTGTTTAAAAAGGTTCACCCAGTCTGATGCTATCTTTTTTAAACAACGGTAAAAACTAGAGTCCTGTGTTTTTGAAGAAGGACTTAACTACATTATTGAATCTGTGTGATATGTACGTTTGTTTTTCCTATTAGAAATGCAATGCTTTCATCTTGACACAAAAAATAGTTTACACTTGTTGTCACTCTTCACCTGCTTGCCAGCTGTACATAAGTGTTGGATTTTAAATTATGGTTCTAACCCTTCCCATGTGCTCAGTCTTTAACTTGCTTTTTTTCATAATAATGCTAATGTTAATTATTAATGTTGAGTTTTAATTAGGGTTGCAACAAATATTGAATAAAATATAATAAATTTGATAATTAAAATATTATTGCATGCTTTCCACTGCATGGTGAGTCAACTGTCTGTCTGACAGCAGAAAGGTACTTAATGGAACTCCACTGGACATCAAGAGTAATACAGCTGAGTGTAGCACACGCTTGGGTACAGAGTGTTTTTTGAGCAGCTTTAAAACACTTGATCCTATAGAAGGGCTGTAGTCAAGCCCATCTTTGTAGAGTCCAAGATCATAACTATTCGACAAGGTCAAGCTTTGTCCTTTGCCAATGACATGTCATTACAGATCCTACTAATTATTTTTTGATATTTTCTTTTTGAATAAAGGACTTAAAAAAATCAAAAAAGAAGAATTATGGAATGATTGTCTAACAGAAGCTGTTAATTTTGGACGAATGTTTATTTCCGTGTATGTCACTACAGTAGGTAAGTAAACACTTTCTGTTCTTTTCACTGTTCACTTACACATTGTTTGATTTTTGTTCATATTGTCTACTATATTTCTCTTGCTGAATTGTACACCTTTTGTGACTTCAAATTGTGACTTCAAAATTTCAGTTGATTTTCAGTCTTAATCATTTGTCTGATTGCCATGAGCAGTGTTTAAGTTGAAGCATATCAACCTATGTAGTATTATTTCGGTTTTTCATTTTATACACATCTCAGTAAGTAAAATGTGTGTGAAAATGTGTGTAATGTGAAAGATCAATATGAAATAATTATATCAGCACAAAAACTTTTTTGAAGGCAAATGTACTAGACCACATTAACATAAATGTCATTCTCTCATTTTCAGCTATTGTTTTGTTAGCATTCCTGCAATTTCTGCAAGTATTGTTAATCATGTTAAGTAAGTACAATGCTCTACATATCCTTGTAGAATTCTATTTAATTATCAAAGGAAAATATGTGTTTCCTTGTGGAGGAAATTTTGGACCATTTACTGTCATTAAAAAGGTAATGAAACAAGTATGCATAAAAAATGCAGTCTTCAAAAATTCTTCTTCCTCCATACACAGAGCTGATCATTAAGACCAAAGAGTTCAAGTTTAGTTCCACCTGACCAGAAAGCACTCCTCCAAAAGGCTGCATCAGGTTCTAAATGTAGGCCCTTACACCAACTATCTTCTGATTATGACAGTTGGCCAATCAGAAGCTTCTACAAAAAAGTCATTACATCAGTTTCTGAACTGGTTAAAGAGACAGTGAACTTTTGGCCCACTGGAAATAAAATACAGTGAATGGAAGCTGAAATAAATCAGTTTTTTAAAATGACCTCTGATGTAAATAAAGCAGATGCCCTGACTGACTCACAGAAACAAATGTGTGGCAACATTGTGTGCAGTTGTGAAAAATTGAGTTTGAATGTCTTTAAGTGTATGTAAACTTTATACGTAAATATTTCACAAACATAAATGTCAGTGACAGGCAGGCAGCCTCCATAAAAGCATAACAATTTCCTTGAGCTATTATTTTGAATGATAAAACATTTTGAAATGCATTCCTCTGCCTGTGCTGTCATGTTAAAAGGCATGCCAAGCCCTATGTTAATTTTGGCTGGTGTCTGTTTTTTTTCTTTTCTTTTGTTTTTTTTTACCGTTGTTGTTTTTCCTTCCCTGCTATTAAGCAAGTTACATTCATGGACTCAAATATGCGAATTCCAGTTTTAGCTGAAATGCACAATGCTAGTCACTAGAGGATTAATATTTTAATCAACTCAGTCATATGATGGTAGTGCCTGATACAGCACCATATAGTAGCAGGCATATGTCTGAATCTGGCTTCCCTAATGTTCAGTAATTCATGTTAACACAGGATCAGGGGAAATGGTAAATTTAAGATATTTTCATGAAATAAAGCGCAAAGTTTAATTTGGTCATTTTAAACAAAAGATACATTTTAAGTGCTAAATCCTTCACATTTCACATTCAATTTGTAGTACTTTTGTAGTCTTTGTTTTAATTTACTTTTCTATGGAGCATTTAAAGACACATTACATTTCACATTATTGTTCAGTTTCAAATATTTTTTTTGAAATGTGCAGCACTTCCTTAGATGTAAAATGCAAAATTCAGTCTACACTGTTGTAATATCATTGTGTTGATGAGATTTTATTTAGGTTTGCACAGGGGTAACTGGAATGTTTGCTAAACTAATGGCAAACACTATCATATACCTTTGCTTGTTTTCTTTTACACAGGTGTCGTCATCATAATATTGAAGGGTAAGTCTAAATCCACATTGTTCATAGAGTTGTAAAGTCAGTTACTGTACTATACTGAAGAATGTTTGAAGTACATACAAACTATGAAATATCACCATTTTACATTTGCAAAAGAAAGCAGCAAACTCAAGAAGTATTGAAGTGTTCTAAGCTTTCCCTTACAAAACAATGTTTATTCAAGCGTGCTATTAGTATACTTCTTTTAAATTAAAAAATAAGGGACTTATACTGACAACTATACAGAAAAGTCTGTTTGGTGCATACTTGAACTTAATCTTTTGATCGAGATATACTTAAAAAAATCAGTATTTTTGTCTTATGCATATATAGTTTAAGTATACTTGGTTTGTAGTCTGGGGTGGGATAGCTTAGGGTAAACAGTACATGGGTAGAACTGAACATGATCTTTTAGGTGTTATTAACCCACATAGAATCAAAACATTTGACTGTTTTTATTGACAATTTTTGCAAGGTCTGAGTTTGATTTTTTTTATTTATAAAGAAATTTTTTATTTATTTTTTTTTTATCCTGAGTTTGTCTAACGGATTTTATATGTGTAGTTCACTTGTAGTGTTCATGTTAGTTAACTTTAAATCTACTTAAAGTACAATTAAAGGTATTTTTCAAGTATATAAATTAATACCTAGTAAAATGGCAAAATAATATACAAGTAGTGATCTACAAGTATTATATTAAGATCACTTAAAGAAAATTTACTAATATACTTGCAGTATAAAACTATTAAAGTAAAAGTTTACTGAGAGTACATTTAAAAGTGTATTTTTTATAAATTAAAAAGTGGAATAGAATTATTACGGCAATGGAGAGGCAGAGATGGCCACACATGTGCAAGGTGCTCCTCTCCCTGCTCAGGGACAGCTGAGGCCAATCCAGGTGGAGCATGGACTCTTTAAAAGACTGGCTGTCTTCAGCATGGAGGGGGGAGAGAGCCTGGTCTAAAGAGACTGAGGAAAAAGGACCTTAAGATAAGAAAGAAATGAGAATAGTTCAGATTGGTTTCTGTTTTTGTTCACTAATGTGTAAATAAAGACTCTGTTTCTTGGCCTGCATGGGCTCTCAGCCACAGCAGCTCAGCCTCTCTCCAGGCCGCCACCAGAGTATATAACTAGTAAACTAAAAGTATACCTATAAGTTTACTTATAGTGTAGTTCACAGTATAGATGCAGTACAAAGTGAAACTATGTAAAGTGTAGTAGTTGTGTACAACAGAGAGAAAATCTAATAGCGTGTTGTCTGTTCGTGTTTATGGGTTTATTTAGTCTGATCCGTCCCTATAAATGTGTGTATATATACCGTTTGCTTGTGGAATACTTCAAAGTCACTTTCATAAACTAGAAAGTGGACTAGTATTATGTAATTAGTAACCTAACAAACTAACACTGTGTATATATATACATTTTACTTGGGAAATACTTCAAAGTATAAAAAAAAATATTTCATAGCAGGACAGTTAGTATAGAACTGTATGATTATTTTGGAGATTAATGTGCAGCACTCCCTTAGATGTAAAATGACATTCAATGTACACATCTGTAATACCATGTCAGTGTGTTGATGAGATGTACTTGGGTCGTGCAGGAATATTATTCTGAACTAGTCGTAAACACTATCATACAACTTTACCTGTTTTCTTTTACACAGGCAGATCATTCAGAGGATCAATGGGTAAGTCTAAATCCACTTTGCTTAAACAGTTCATAGGTCAGTTGTTGCACTCAATGGAATGTCTGAGGTAAAAACGAACAAACTGTGGAATATCATAATTCTACATTTTCAAAAGAAAACAGAAAACTTACGAAGTATTGTA
This sequence comes from Colossoma macropomum, assembly GCF_904425465.1. Taxonomy (NCBI): domain Eukaryota; kingdom Metazoa; phylum Chordata; class Actinopteri; order Characiformes; family Serrasalmidae; genus Colossoma; species Colossoma macropomum. The sequence continues at coordinate 32,155,730 of NW_023494790.1, forward strand.
GTAGTCTTTAAGATGTTCATCTAGTGTGTCTTAAAGCTCTGTTGTAGACCCTGACACCCCAGCCAAAATGAAAAATACAACCTGTAACTATCACTACATCTATCACTATCATGTGCAACCATGACTGCTATCAAGACAAATATTTTATAACAGGACAGTTAGTATAGAACTATAGGATTATTTTGGAGATTATTAAGGATATATTAGGTTTTGATTAGCAGGACAGTTAGTATAGAACTATAGGATTATTTTGGAGATTATCAAGGAGATTTTAAATTTAGATTAGCAGGACAGTTAGTATAGAACTATAGGATTATTTTGGAGATTATTAAGGAGATATTAAGTTTAGATTAGCAGGACAGTTAGTATAGAACTATAGGATTATTTTGGAGATTATTAAGGAGATATTAGGTTTTGATTAGCGGGACAGTTAGTATAGAACTATAGGATTATTTTAGAGATTATTAAGGAGATATTAGGTTTTGATTAGCAGGACAGTTAGTATAGAACTATAGGATTATTTTGGAGATTATTAAGGAGATATTAAGTTTAGATTAGCAGGACAGTTAGTATAGAACTATAGGATTATTTTGGAGATTATTAAGGAGATATTAAGTTTAGATTAGCAGGACAGTTAGTATAGAACTATAGGATTATTTTGGAGATTATTAAGGAGATATTAGGTTTTGATTAGCAGGACAGTTAGTATAGAACTATAAGATTATTTTAGAGATTATTAAGGAGATATTAGGTTTTGATTAGCAGGACAGTTAGTATAGAACTATAGGATTATTTTGGAGATTATTTTGGAGATATTAGGTTTTGATTAGCAGGACAGTTAGTATAAAACTATAGGATTATTTTGGAGATTATTAAAGAGATATTAAGTTTGGATTATTTTGGAGATTAAGGAGATATTAGGTTTTGATTAGCAGGACAGTTAGTATAGAACTATAGGATTATTTTGGAGATAATTAAGGAGATTTTAGGTTTTGATTAGCAGGACAGTTAGTATAGAACTATAGGATTATTTTGGAGATTATTAAGAAGATATTAGGTTTTATCCTTAGTCTAAAAAGAGGTGAGGCATGAACATACATACTAGCACTCACAACTCAGACAACAATACCCCCTGTAAATATTATATCTGCGATGTAAATTATGTATATAATACAGTATGCATATGCAAAACTCACCTTTAAAAGTAAGAAAAATGCGAAATATTGCAAAAAGGCAAAAGAGAAATATTGAATTTTTTATTATTATTTCAATTATTTTCATTCGCTTCTCTTAAATGTTGTACTAGAGATATTCACTCAACACTCTATGGCCGCTTGACATATAGCGTTTAACGCAATTACTGCCATTTACTGGTGAAGAAAAATAGCAGTACCTTCCAGCTGCGAAAACAGTTGAAGTGTTCCATTGCAAAATGCTGTGTTTCCATCAATAAAACATTTAGATATAGCAAATTTTTTAAAAAGAATAATAGATGTATAATGGGAAACACATTTTCATTTTCTGAAGGTGGTATTTCTCAGAATAACTGTGGCATATATTAAGATTATTCACAGTTTTAATTAAATCAAATGCCTATTTTCAGTAAATAAACTAGTTTACAGTTTATTAAACATACAACAGTTCATGTTGTGCTCTGGTGCTCTGTAGCTAAAAGCAGATTTTTCATAGTTCAGTAATAACGCTCGGTCCCTGAAGGAGGTTTTTGTCCCAGTTTGCCTGCAAAGTTATTGATATGGCATCTAATAGTACATTTGTCATCTAGCCTTATGACAAGGTACTTATATTCAGTGACTCTTACAATGTTGAATCCTTTCAGGGTCCTGATTTTCAAAATGAATATCAATCGATGCTAAAAGCTCTGAAAAAAAAATGACTTTTCCACATTTAAAACTCATTTATGGTTGTAAAAGGCAGTTTTTATTGCATTAAAAGAGCGCTGCAATTTTTCTATTGCTACAAAGATAGAGTCGGTAGAACAGTTTCATCTGCAAAGAGAGGCACTTTGCAGTCCACAATGGAGGTGGTGACAATTATTATAGATATAAAATCGGTCCCAAAACTGAGCCCTGAGGAACACCTTTAAGTTTATTTTGCTCCAGGGCAACACACTGTGGCAACAGATAATGCTGAACCTATCTAGAAGCATTGTGGGCAAATCCAATATGTTGTAGAATTTTTCAAAGTAGCCAATGACCATCTGTATGACATGGTTTGGAAAGATCATTACAATCGGATGCACAATGTTTTGTTCTGTCTATTGCAGTAAAAATATCATTTAAAATAAGTGTGGTAGCAGATATGTTTTCTTCTGAAATGGGATCGGTAGGTACACAAAATGGAGTACATGGAGACATGACATGAGTTGATTGTTCACAAAAGATTCTAAAATTTTTGCTAAGCATGACAAGGTACATATGCTGTACATACAAACAAACTATGAAATATCATAGTTTTACATTTGCAAAAGAAAGCAGCAAACTCAAGAAGTATTGTAGTGTTCTAAGCTTTCCCTAACAAAACAATGTTTATTCAAGCGTGCTATTAGTATACTTCTTTTAAATTAAAAAATAAGGGAGTATGCTTTTAATTTACTTTTTATATACTTGGCTTATACTGACAAGTATACAGAAAAGTCTGTTTGGTGTATACTTGTACTTAATCTTTTGATCGAGATATACTTAAAAAATATAATTCAGTATTCTTTTCTTATGCATATATAGTTTAAGTATACTTGGTGTGTAGTCTGGGGTGGAATAGCTTAGAGTAAATAGTACATGGGTAGAACTGAACATGATCTTTTAGGTGTTATTAACCCACATAGAATCAGATAAATATTTGACTGTTTTAATTGACAATTGTTCCAAGGTCTGAGTTTGTTGTGTTTTGTTTTGAACAGTAATATCAATTTAAGTTTTTATGTTTTCTTAGTTTGGTATCCAAAACAATATTTGTTTGAATTTTTTATTTATAAAGAAAACAATGTTTTTGTTTTTTTTTAATCCTGAGTTTGTCTAATGGATTTTATATGTGTAGTTCACTTGTAGTGTTCATGTTAGTTAACTTTAAATCTACTTAAAGTACAATTAAAGGTATTTTTCAAGTATATAAATTAATACCTAGTAAAATGGCAAAATAATATAAGTAGTGATCTACAAGTATTATATTAAGATCACTTAAAGAAAATTTACTAATATACTTGCAGTATAAAACTATTAAAGTAAAAGTTTACTGAGAGTACATTTAAAAGTGTATTTTTTATAAATTAAAAAGTGGAATAGAATTATTACGGCAATGGAGAGGCAGAGATGGCCACACATGTGCAAGGTGCTCCTCTCCCAGGAGCAGCTGAGGCCAATCCAGGTGGAGCATGGACTCTTTAAAAGACTGGCTGTCTTCAGCATGGAGGGGAGAGAGAGCCTGGTCTAAAGAGACTGAGGAAAAAGGACCTTAAGATAAGAAAGAAATGAGATTAGTTCAGATTGGTTTCTGTTTTTGTTCACCAATGTGTAAATAAAGACTTTTTCTTGGCCTGCATGGGCTCTCAGCCACAGCAGCTCAGCCTCTCTCCAGGCCGCCACCACAGTATATAACTAGTAAACTAAAAGTATACCTATAAGTTTACTTATAGTGTAGTTCACAGTATAGATGCAGTACAAAGTGAAACTGTGTAAAGTGTAGTAGTTGTGTACAACAGAGAGAAATTCTAATAGTGTGTTGTCTGTTCGTGTTTATGGGTTTATTTAGTCTGATCCGTTTTTGTTTTTTTTTCATATAAATGTGTGTATATATACTGTTTGCTTGTGGAATACTTCAAAGTCACTTTCATAAACTAGAAAGTGGACTAGTATTATGTAATTAGTAACCTAACAACTAACACTGTATATATATACAGTTTACTTGGGAAATACTTCAAAGTATACTTTCATAAACTAAAAAGTTTATGAAACAACTAGTTGTGTGATCAAAGTTTACTACTCTTTCACCTAAAGTAAACTTAAAAGTGGGCCAATTTAGTCCCAAGAAGCATTTAAATAGTAAATTTACTAGTATACCACTACAACATTGATGTTACTATACTTACTATATAGTGTATACTTTTTTTTTTACTAAGGGTTAAGATGTTCAACTCACATGTCTTAAAGCTCTGTTGTTGGCCTGGACACACTAGCCAATATGAAAAAAATGTAACTATCATGAGCAAACATTACAGCTATCAAGTCAAATATTTCATAGCAGGACAGTTAGTATAGAACTGTATGATTATTTTGGAGATTAATGTGCAGCACTCCCTTAGATGTAAAATGACATTCAATGTACACATCTGTAATACCATGTCAGTGTGTTGATGAGATGTACTTGGGTCGTGCAGGAATATTATTCTGAACTAGTTGTAAACACTATCATACAACTTTACCTGTTTTCTTTTACACAGGCCTCTTCAGAGGATCAATGGGTAAGTCTAAATCCACTTTGCTTAAACAGTTCATAGGTCAGTTGTTGCACTCAATGGAATGTCTGAGGTAAAAACGAACAAACTGTGGAATATCATAATTCTACATTTTCAAAAGAAAACAGAAAACTTACGAAGTATTGTAGTAGTCTTTAAGATGTTCATCTAGTGTGTCTTAAAGCTCTGTTGTAGACCCTGACACCCCAGCCAAAATGAAAATAAAACTGTAACTATCACTACATCTATCACTATCATGTGCAACCATGACTGCTATCAAGACAAATATTTTATAACAGGACAGTTAGTATAGAACTATAGGATTATTTTGGAGATTATTAAGGATATATTAGGTTTTGATTAACAGGACAGTTAGTATAGAACTATAGGATTATTTTGGAGATTATTAAGGAGATTTTAAATTTAGATTAGCAGGACAGTTAGTATAGAACTATAGGATTATTTTGGAGATTATTTTGGAGATATTAGGTTTTGATTAGCAGGACAGTTAGTATAGAACTATAGGATTATTTTGGAGATTATTAAGGAGATATTAAATTTGGATTATTTTGGAGATTATTAAGGAGATTTTAGGTTTTGATTAGCAGGACAGTTAGTATAGAACTATAGGATTATTTTGGAGATTATTAAGGAGATATTAAGTTTGGATTATTTTGGAGATTAGGAGATATTAGGTTTGATTAGCAGGACAGTTAGTATAGAACTATAGGATTATTTTGGAGATTATTAAGGAGATTTTAGGTTTTGATTAGCAGGACAGTTAGTATAGAACTATAGGATTATTTTGGAGATTATTAAGGAGATATTAGGTTTTGATTAGCAGGACAGTTAGTATAGAACTATAGGATTATTTTGGAGATTATTTTGGAGATATTAGGTTTTGATTAGCAGGACAGTTAGTATAGAACTATAGGATTATTTTGGAGATTATTAAGGAGATATTAAGTTTGGATTATTTTGGAGATTAAGGAGATATTAGGTTTTGATTAGCAGAACAGTTAGTATAGAACTATAGGATTATTTTGGAGATTATTAAGGAGATTTTAGGTTTTGATTAGCAGGACAGTTAGTATAGAACTATAGGATTATTTTGGAGATTATTAAGAAGATATTAGGTTTTATCCTTAGTCTAAAAAGAGGTGAGGCACGAACATACATACTAGCACTCACAACTCAGACAACAATACCCTGTGTAAATATTATATCTGCAATGTAAATTATGTATATAATACAGTATGCATATGCATAACTCACCTTTAAAAGTAAGAAAAATGTGAAATATTGCAAAAAGGCAAAAGAGAAATATTGAATTTTTTTATTATTTCAATTATTTTCATTCGCTTCTCTTAAACGAGATATTCACTCAACACTCTATGGCCACTTGACATATAGCATTTAACGCAATTACTGCCATTTACTGGCAAAGAAAAATAGCAGTACCTTCCAGCTGCGAAAACAGTTGAAGTGTTCCATTGCAAAATGCTGTGTTTCCATTAATAAAACATTTAGATATAGCAAATTTTTAAAAAGAATAATAGATGTATAATGGGAAACACATTTACATTTTCTGAAGGTGGTATTTCTCAGAATAACTGTGGCATATATTAAGATTATTCACAGTTTTAATTAAATCAAATGCCTATTTTCAGTAAATAAACTAGTTTACAGTTTATTAAACATACAACAGTTCATGTTTCTGTTGTAACAGTGTGACATTGCAGTATGACAGGTAATCATAAATTGCATGAATAGAATGAAACTAACAGAGCTTCTGGCAGTTTGCCAATGTGTACTAACGTTCTTTTTGTATGCTTAATTAACACATGAATTCCTAATTAATTCAGGCACTGAATAAAGCCTTTATTACCTTCATCTTCATTCATTAGTACATGTGTTAGTAATTTAGTCTTGTGGTTGTTAATGTATGACTTATTCATTTGTTCCTGATTAATGACTCATTACTTTCTGATTAGTTATTCATTAGTAAATGCCTTAATTACTGCCAGTTCATGTACCCTTATTATAAAGTGTTACCAGAAATTCAAAACATCATTAAAACTGTCACAGATTCCTCTGTCCCTCTTCATCTGTTTCTTCCCCTGTGTTGTAGCCATGTGCTTGTACAAATCGACTAGTCTTTGCAATTCCTAGTTGTTAGAAATGAAAAGTTTAGTACAGCTCTACAGTATCCTGCAATAAATTTGAGCTCACTGGTGCTCTGTAGCTAAAAGCAGATTTTTCATAGTTCAGTAATAATGCTTGGTCCCTGAAGGAAGTTTTTGTCCCAGTTATTGATATGGCATCTAATAGTACATTTGTCATCTAGCCTTATGACAAGGTACTTATATTCAGTGACTCTACAATGTTGGATCCTTTCAGGGTCCTGATTTTCAAAATGAATATCAATGCTAGAAGCTCTGAAAAAAAATGACTTTTCCACATTTAAGACTTGTTTACGGTTGTAAAAGGCAGTTTTTATTGCATTAAAAGAGTGCTGCAATTTTTCTATTGCTACAAAGATAGAGTCGGTAGAACAGTTTCATCTGCAAAGAGAGGCACTTTGCAGTCCACAATGGAGGTGGTGACAATTATTATAGATATTAAATAAAATCGGTCCCAAAACTGAGCCCTGAGGAACACCTTTAGTTTATTTTGCTCCAGGGCAACACACTGTTTCTATCTAACAGATAATTCTGAACCTATCTAGAAGCATTGCGGGCAAATCCAATATGTTGTAGAATTTTTCAAAGTAGCCAATGACCATCTGTGTGACATGGTTTGGAAATCATTACAGTCGGATGCACAATGTTTTGTTCTGTCTATTGCAGTAAAAATATAATTTAAAATAAGTGTGGTAGCAGATATGTTTTCTTCTGAAATGGGATCGGTAGGTACACAAAATGGAGTACATGGAGACATGACGTGAGTTGATTGTTCACAAAAGATTCTAAAATTTTTGCTAAGCATGACAAGGTACATATGCTGTCTTCCAGTTACAGGGAATTCTGCTTGATGAAGCAAAAAGATTAAAAATGTACATAATATGTTCTAAAATAATGTTGGTTGCAAGCTGCAGAAAAAAGGATTGAATCTGTCCTCACATGTACTTTTTCTTGGGTTCATAACATTGAGAACTTCAGCTATGTGAGGAGAGAGAGGGTGAAAAGTGAAATGACCATGGCTTACAGTTGGGGTTACATCTGTACATTAAAGGTGGTTCCATATCACTATTGTCAAATAATTGTCCAGCAGCTGAGAAATGCGCTTTAAAGGCTTGACAGAGCTCTTTCTGATCAGGGGGTTGATGGGTCATTAAGTGAGACCTGGTCAGAAGGGGTACTGAGTTATAACTGATGAATTAACTGCCTTCCAGAATTTGAAGGCTATTAACTGAAACTTGCAAAGAAATTAAGATAATAGTTTGATTTAGCATTTCTGACAGAGGAGATGCATTTATTCCGCAGCTGCCTAAATGTGAGCCAGTGATCTCTGTCCCAAATGCATATGGTGAGGGTACACACTTTGTTTCTTGCTTTAAGCAAAGAAGAAATTTCAGAAGTGAACTAAGCATTGAATCTGTCCTGAATTCTGATTTTTTTAAAAGGGGTGTGCTTATTGACGACTGCAAGAAATGTTTTACTAAAATGATCTAGTGATATGTGTGATTTCTAATTTTTGTAAAACTTTGATTCTATAGACGGAGGGTTCCAGAAAAGATTAAAATTGTTGATACAAGTCATTTTGTTTACTGGAAGCTTCCTGAAGCCAACTATAGAGACTCAAAATGCAGCTAATATGCCTTCAGCCTTTTGCCAGGGGTGGGATGGTGCCAAAAATAAAAATCCTTTTGCTGCAGTTTCTTAAGAATGAAAAGAGTCACAGAAAATCTAATTTCAGGATTTCTGATTTTTAATCTCTAATATCATTACATCTAACATGAATAATAATGTTGGGAACACACATCGAGTGTATAATTAGGAGACTGAGAAGCTGCTGCGTAATGTCACTGACCTTGGCGCATGACAAGGAGCACTTTAGTCTCCTATTATGAAGAAAAGCGGTGGAGACTAATGAGTCGGCAGCCTGATGGAGTTCACCAGTTGGGATCTGTGAGAATGTTGTGCATTGGAACCCAGCAGTGGGGATCGCCATGAATGCCGCTCTGAGGTGGCCTGTGGTGAAGGGCTGCATGAGTGCTTCTCTGAGGAGGCCTGTGGTGGGGAGAAGAGCAAATGCCACTCAGGAGGCAGAGAAGGGCATTATTAAGAGCATTATTTCTTGTGTCAGTATTTACAAAATGATCATGAGTGCTTTTCTGATTGGTGACATCGTTTGCTGTGTTGTGTTGTATGTGGCCGATGCTTCGGTTTTTTGTGCACAGATGCTACTGTGTTGTATTAAATGCTTTTACCATTCTAAGAACTGCACTCAGAGAATGAGAGCAGTCTACTGGGAAATACATTGATTAGTTATTAATGTAAATATAACTGTGACTTTTTTCAAAACAGTGAATGAGAAAATTTAGCACTTAAAATACTAAACGTTTAGCTTTGAAAACCTTAATATTTTGTCTTTTGCAGTTTGATCTGGATGTCAGTTCTGTTAATCTTGGAGGTCATAAGCGCATCATCATCAGTCTACATTCATTATGTCTCACTGGACACCTTGGATACTCAGAAAGGTAGGTACCTGCACATCAGTCAACTTCAGAGCTATTGGCACCACTTAAGAAACTGGAATTAATTTTAATTTTATGCAATATATTTAATCATTCATTCAAATGCTCCTTAAAATGTTTCTTCAAACACGATCATGGCAATAATAAAAGTTTGAAAAGTATGGAAGTTTCAGAACTGCACAGTTTAGCTGAATTTTGGAACTGTCATTTTTACACTCCACTGTCAGACACCACATCCATGACCAGAATCTTTTTGGAAGAGTTCCATGAAGGAAGCCTTTCCTGAGAGCAAGCATAAAACATCATTGGAACAAATGGAATTGTGTGGTCAGATGACAAAAACTGAACTTTTTGGTTATGCACCCTAATGATACAATGAAAAATAAAAGTGGGCCTAAGACAGAGCCCTGTGATACAAAGTCTATATGTATAAAGTATAAAATATCAGATATGTTCCACGATTAAAATACACAATTTTAATGCAGACATATGTGGTAGTATTATATATACAGTCAAATTTATAGATGCCCTCCAGTCTGATTCTGTGCCCCTCTAAAATTGGTCTGGATACCACTGGCACTGTTAGAACATAAGTAGCTTTTGGTGTTTTGTAACAACAGTTTCTACAAGAATTTGTAGAAGCTTTAAAAAATGAAAACAATCTAACTCAAATCCATCCAGCCCTCATAGTAACACCTGCTGAGAGAGCAAAACAGAACCAACTACAGTAACACAACGCAATATGTATTGAGAAGTATATATTAGATGTTTATTTTTGACACAGATTCAGAGACACTCAGAGCCACCAGAAGGATCAATGCCATGACTCACCAAACACGACATGAATAAAGGACAATGCAAAATGTTTTTCTCACAATGCAGTCAGGCAGGTAGCATTCCCCTGGCATTCACCAAACTCAGATTCATCCATCAGACCAAATAGAGAAGCATGATTTGTCACTTCACAGAATGTGTTTCCACTGCTCCAGAGCTGTGTGTAGCTGCTCGGCCGTGGAAGCCCATTTCATGAAGCTTCTAACGCGCAGTTCTTTTGCTGATGTTGCTTCCAGAGGCAATTTGGAACTCTTTAGTGAGTGATTCAACAGAGGATAGACACTGTGCACTTCAGCACTCACCAGCCCCAGTCTGTGAGTTCGCGTTGTGTACGGCTTCAAGGCTGAGTTGTTGTTGATCCTAGTTGCTTTCATTTCACTGACTTGTGGCTGAGGTGACATCCTATGTCAGTGCCAGGTTTAAAGTCACTGAGCTCTTCAGTACGACCCATTCTACTGCCAATGTTTGTCTATTGAGACTTTCAAGGCGATGTGCTTAATTTTATCCACCTGTTAGCAATGGGTGTGGCTGAAACACCTGAACTCAATAATTAGGAGGTGTGTCCCAATACTTTTGTCTATATAGTGTATTATCAACTTGCTCAAGTCAATTTACTGTCTCCTGAATAAATTGCATGAGTAAATCATGTTGGGTGGGTAAAAGCATTTCTAAATAAATTCTAAAACAATCAATAGTAAAGGTGGCAAGTGACAATGCTAATACACATGCTTATGTCACAGGTCCCCCAGTCAGACTCCACCCCTTTGCTTTAAGGGTTACTTTCCCTGCCTTGGGAAATGAGCATGCCACACCTTACCAATAAGTCACTGGGCAAGACTCTTAACACTACACTCACCTCTGCACTCACATTTTCTCTGTAATATGATTCAAGGATAAGAGCATATGCCAAATGCACCAACGTAAATAGATCTTGCATTTACATTGTATCTCCTTGTCTGCTGTTGCCTTGTTACAGCTTGTGAATTCATTTTTCTAAAAAACTTCTTTATAGGGGGTATATAGCCTAGTAAGCTCTTTCTTGACATCTTGGCATTTGGTCATTCAGTGTTAAAGCACTGCTGTTCCATTGTTACAAGTAATAAATATTTTTTGTTTAGGAGTTACAGTTGGGATATAACTTTATTTTTGTGTAATAGGTCTTAGAATAGTTCATGCTAGAATATACATTTTATATTGTTTGTGGTATAAATATCTTTAACAGAATGCAAAAACCATTATGTTTTGTTGTTTGCAGGCACATTATTTTGGATGGTTGTCCTGGCTAAATCATTACATTTCTTTTTTTTTTTACAGAACGTGTAGACTGATCTGTGTGACGGCATATCTGTACATTTTGTCTGGGATGATATTGTTTAAAGCACTGTTTCATGTCTATGGTAAGGTATTTGTTGTTTGCACCAGTCTTTTTCAGAAAGTTCTGCTAATAGAGCAAACAGAAAAAGTAATGCATGTTGGCCTTTTTCATCAAAGTTATGTATAAATGGGCACAGTTTGGAAGACCCTAAATAAAGTACAGACTTCCCCATCTTTGAATCATAAAATATGCAATTGATGATTGACCTTCAGCTGCATCCACTTTCCTTATGTACACAATGAGAGATTGTGTTTGAGAAATATGTTTTCTGAGTTGTTTGTTCTCTCATAGTTATTCACTGGTTTGTTCTGACCAAGGACTTTTATTCTGAAGGCAGGCTAGCTGCAAGCAGTGTTTTTGCCTATACAATATGAAGAACTGTGTCAGCTGGGGGGCTCACTCAGCCTGCAATTGTTTTATTTGATTCTAGTAAACATTTAATATGATTTTGGTACCTTTTAGTTATCATTCTTTTTATGTATTCTATTACCAACTATTACTTTTTAGTTACTGTTAAGTTATTGGTTTACTTTTACTTTTTCTTTGTCTTTGTTTTTTTTTTTAATTGTATCCCTTTTTTCATCTGTAAATTATTAGTATTTCATTTTTGCAATTTAATCAATTCTTTTTAATATTAAATTTACTACAACCCAATTTCCAAAAACGTTGGGACATTGTGCAAAATGTAAATAAAAACAAAATGCAATGATATGCAAATCATTTAAATCCTATATTTAATTGAAAATAGTACAAAGACAACAAATCAGATGTTGAAACTGAGAAATTATATTGTTTTTGAAAAATATGATCCAATTTTGAATTTGATGCCAACAATGCATTCCAAAAAAGTTGAGACGGGGCAACAAAGACTGGTAAAGTTATGTAATGCTAAAAAACACCTGGTGGTTGATTGGCAACAGGTCAGTAACATGATTGGGTATTAAAAGCGCATCCCAGAGAGGCTGAGTCTTTCAGAAGTAAAGATGAGGAGGGGTTCACCACTCTGTGAAAGACTGTATGAGCAAATAGTGCAACAATTCAAGAATAACGTTTCTCATCATAAAATAACAAAGAACTTTTGCTTTTCATCATCTACGGTACATAATATCATTAAAAGATTCAGAGAATCTGGAGAAAACTCTGTATGCAAGGGACAAGGCCGAAAACCAGTATTTGCTGGCCGTGATCTTTGGGCCCTCAGGCGGCACTGCATTAAAAACAGACACAATTCTGTAGTGGAAATCACTGCATGGGCTCAGAAACACTTCTGAAAACCACTGTCTCTGAACACAGTTCATCACTGCATCTACAAATGCAAGTTAAAACTCTAAAACGCAAAGAAGAAACCAAATCAGGATCCAGGAACGTTGCCACCTTCTCTGGGCCCAAGCTCATTTAAAATGGACTGAGGCGAAGTAGAAAAGTGTTCTGTGGTCTGACGAATCAACATTTGAAATTCTTTTTGGAAATCATGGACACTGTGTCCTCCGGGCTAAAGACCACTCAGCTTGTTATCAGTGCACAGTTCAAAGTATTCGTGATGGTACAGGGGTACATTAGTGCACATACCATGGGTGATATGCACATCTGTGAAGGCACCATTAATGCTGAATGATATCTACATGTTTTGGCAACATATGCCGCCATCCAGATGATGTCTTTTTGGGGAAGGCCTTGATTATTTCAGCAAGACAATGTAAAAACCACATTCTGCACGTATTACAACAGCAGTGCTCCGTATTAAAAGAGTCCGGGTGCTAAACTGACCTGCCTGCAGTCCTGACCAGTCACCCACTCATAACATTTGGCACATTGTGAAATGAAAAATTTGACAAAAGAGACCGCAAACTGTTGAGCAGCTGAAATCCTATATCAAACAAGAGCAGTTTCTACATTTGTTATGTTGTCTTTGTAGTATTTTCCTTTAAAAATATGGTTTGCATGATTTGCTGATCATTCCATCCTATTTTTATTTACATTCAGCACAGCATCCCAACTTTTTGGAAATAGGGTTGTATGGTGATTATTATTGTTTTTAGCATTCGTTCAGTTTTTTCAGATCAAATTTTTTCAAAACCTGATTTCTGTTTCTGTTAGCCTCAATATACTCCAGGTTTACTATTTTTATTCATTATTAAATTTCAGTTCTTACATATTGCATGCTGTCAGTATTCAAACTGAATTACCCATTATTTTCATTATTGTCATGTGCAGAATGATGATATTGTTGATCATGATGATGAAGATTTATTATTATTATTATTATTATTATTATTATTTTCCATTTAACCGCTGGGATAGGCTTCAGCTCCCCCATGACCCAGAAGCATAAGAGGCTTAGAAAGTGTGTGTGTGTGTGTCTGTGTGTGTGTTTCATTTTAATATTATTACTGTTTTAAAACAATTTTCTGTATTTAACCACAAATCAAGCAGGCTGTTAGGTTATTAAGCTCAATTTTACCTGCACTCTGACCAGACATATGTTTGATTATGCAGATACCCCAAAGATTAAATCTTTGAACAAAACTACCTTAGAAATTTGTGTATTTTGACTTTAAATCAGATTTGAGCATGCACAACTTTGATGGATAAGGGCCAAAGTCTGTTATTTAAGTGTTTTCTGACACCCCGGCTTATCTGTGTTATACTTGATAATAACAGCACTTTTACTAAAGATCAGCTCTTGTGTTGTATCCACTGCTTTTCTCAACAATTTGTCTAGCATGTACTTTTTGTTGACTGCATATAGCTTTGAACTGGTTCATGTTAACAGACAAACCTTTTTTCAAGATTAATTACACCACACCTTTAAAATATACCGTACACATTTAAAACTATAAAGCATAAGACTTACAACAAGTACTTGTCAGGCAGTTTTTCAGTGTTAATTTTAAACATAAAATTTGAAAGTAGCATTTAAAATAGGAAACCTTCAGAACAAAGTTTGCTTAAACCAAGATTCTTTCTGTACTGTAATCTTTTACTGTACTGTTTTTTTAATGGATGAAACACTTGTAGCCACAGTTCTTTCTTTCCCAATTTTAGCAAAAATAAATGAATGAATTACTGTGGCCACAAGTGTTTTATTTATTTGCTTGTATTAATTCACAGATTGTAGCCTTACCTCTGGAATTTGATATGTACCCCAGCACATCTCTCCCTTTGTTGTAAAAGGCCAGATCCCTCCCTGAAATGTCTAGGTTACTGCTTCCACTGGCTAGTCAACACTTTCAACTCTAACCTTTTACCTTTGCACAGGATGCTTCACCAGAAGACCACATTCTAACAGGACACAGCAATCAGTGGGTGAGTACAAATCCACATTTTGCAGTGTATGCAGAAGTTTAACCACCCTAGGGTCAGATCTGTGCTTCATACAATAAACCACCAGGTTTACTGTGACCGTAAGAGTAAATAGCGTGGCAGTAACGTGTTTGCACATTAATGAACAGGATTACTGGCACGTCTTACCACTTGTGCAATATGAGTCGTGGTCACACTATTATCTCATTTCAATATAATGTTATCGATTCATAACATGGGACAATCTCAGAAAAAACAACACCTGGACCACTCTGACAGTAATATCCCTGGTAAGAAACCGATGTGGATTAAATGATACTTTCTCCCATATTTCTAAGCGGGTTTGATCTCACCTGCAACAAAACGCACATAGACACACTCAGCTATTATTAACCAATATATTTAAAATATACGTTTTGATCTGTTTGGACAGAGCAGCACGACAAACCTAGCCATAGTTGTAGGAGTACAGAGGAGAAAAAAAAGACTTGAGCAGGATTTCAGTTTAGCAGACTTACTGGCGCTCTGATTTAAAACAGCCCCTACTTTCTGCATCACAGTTGTTGTTTCTGAAATCCTTCCAGTGTGTAGAAAGTGGCTTTAGCTTCTAATCCAAATAAATTGATTTAAATTGATACAATTAAAGAGTAATTTGACATGTTGAGATTCTACATGTTCAAATTGATTTTGCTGGAAGCAGTTTAAGGATTTAGTAGTATTTTTCAATTTGCAATGGATTTTACAAAATAACTTGCAATTTATACATGTGATTACTTATTTACTAGTAAAAAATAATTTCTTACAAGTAAAAAACATGTTTTTACATGTGCAAATCATATTTCTGATATCAATAATGAAATATTTACTAGTTGAAATTGAATTTTCTCATGTGTAAATTGAATTACTGAGGTCAATAAAAATAGGAAATAAAAACTAAAATAGCTTGCCATAGCAATTAGAATTTTAGCATGTCCATTTGAAATTGTAATTGTAATAAAAATACCATGTTACTTTCATTTATGTTAGTAAAAATTACTGCTGTAATTACAATGAATTGGAAAAGGGGTTTTGTTATTATTATTATTATCATTATTATTATTATAATTGTTTAAATAGAAAAATTAAATTGTGCATGCTAAAATAAAATTCCTTCAATTAAAATTTGAATTTTAAGATGTTCTAGTCAGATTTTTTGTTTGTAAATTTCATTTTTGTTAGCGTAAAAACATTTTCTGATAAACCTTGTTTCTTGATTAAAAGTTGGAAGGATCTTTAATAAATTATTTATGTAGACTGTTTTTGTTGGCACGTCTTCTCTTAAAATTGATAGCTCTGTTTCAGAGAACTTTGGGTTTATTTCTTTGTTTTTCATATGTTTTTGGCAGCCGAACAGAGCTTCACTTAACGTGAGTCTTTAATATGTCTGAACTCATTTACATGTTGATTTTCACTGGCTCTTGTCCAGAACATTGCGGTCTCAGCGGACATTTACTGTATTTCTCTTATACATAACCAACTCAGACTTTTCACTGCCTTTACTCAAGTCAGATTTTTCTAGCACACTTTTCCAGCAGTCTCTTCTTTCTGCTGACTGTCTGTATGTCTTTCTCCCTTTATCTGCCCTCTTCAAAGACACTTGCGCTGCCAAAGCCAAAGCATCCTCAACTGGCTCGCTTTAAGGGGAGCACCTGAACCTAGAGTGAGAGATCTTGTTGCTCCACCTCCATATCACCTTCACCCTCTCTACAGCATGACCACCAGGGTCAAACATCATGTTGTAGCAGGAGGTGGGACTCAGTCCTCACGCAGCCTATTGGGGCTCTCGTTGGTGATTAGGGCTCAGCTGCCTGGCACAGTATACTTCATTGGATTCTATATCAGTACTACAACACTAGTACATACACAGTTCAGAAGTAGTTAATTGATAAACTTGCACACAAGCGTGTGGGTCATTATCTGGCTAACTTGTCAGCTCGCAAGTTAACTAAATAACAATAGCTAAACTGGAGTTGCATTCATTCGTCAGTTAGCATTCACTTGTTCTGAACTACAGTTAAATTTATCTCAAGACTTATTTTCTTAATCCTCCAACCACTGCTCAACAGTCGTTGCTATCAAGCTTTTAGTTCTTTATCGGCGCGCCAGTGTGCCTAGTGTTTTGAATTTAAAGCTCCAGCTGTGGTCAAAAGATGTGCCAAGATGCATAAAAATCAAGACCCAACAGAGTGTCATTTTCTACCCATTTCCAAAGCCAAAAAAAATTACAAAATGTCAGTTTGTGTTAAAAAAGTTGCTATGTTTTTGGTCTGTGAATTTGGTGTTCTTTTACCACAAAAGTTACTACAAAATATCTTCTTCCATGCATAAACCATCAAAGGTAAGATATAAATGGTCTGTAAACATTTTTTCATGTGTTTGGAAATAACACAGGATTTTTATTCCAGCTGGACCAGTTATACATCATTGATTCACTTTTCGAAGTAACTAATTCAATCATTGTTTTCCACACAGAGTTGAATTCTACAGTCACAGAGGCACAGCAAACATCAGGTAATTGTAAAACTCTGTTTTCCTGCTCTACCTGATCCAACTAATCAGCTCTTTAACATGCCTGTCATGAAGGGATGCTTTAAATAGGTTTGACGTTTGTTTTCTGCTGTCTGGTTGAATTGTTAAGTCAGCTTCACTGAACAAAGTTGTGGTGAGGGGACGCATGCTTTATAATAAAAGGTGTTGCAGTGTTGGTTGGCTTTATGTGTTAGTGTGGGCTTGTCAATCATGGCTTTATGTTAATCTTGTTTTCTGTGATCATTAACACAATATTATTTCTTACTGAACACTGTATTATATTGTGTATTGTTTGTGGGTGCTTTATAAAAGCATTAAACCATTTGAGACTTAATTCTGCATTACAGTCATTTCACTACGGATAGAGTGTTTAATTCTCTGTTGCATTGTGACTAGCATCAGCATTTAACCTGCAGCTTAATGCTGTTTTTACCTGCTGTGTACAGTAAGCTTTGAGGTTCAAACCACTAACAAATCATAATACGCCCACCTTGAGAGGTTTGTCTCTCTGTTTATATGAGTCAGAGTTCATTTGAAATGATTACATAAAGCCAGGTCCATAAGTATTTGGATAGTGATACAATTTTTATAATTTTACCTCTGTTTTACCACCACAGTAGACTTGATATGAAGCAAGATGTGACTGAAGTGTAGACTTTCAGCTTTAATTTGAGAGATTTAACAAATATTACATTACCGTTTAAGAATTATAGCCATTTTTACATAGTCCTTCCATTTTGACAGGTTAAAAAGTAATTGGACTTTTGACTGATAAACAGTTTCATGGCCAGGTTTGGTCTGTCCCTCATTATTTCATGACAAATTAAGGATATAAAAGTATTAGTCATCATTAGGCCGAAAAAACAAGGCAAACCTATCAGAGAGATAGCAGAAATGTTAGGAGTGGCCAAATCAACAATTTGTGACTGCTGATAGAAGTGGCAGGATGATTCTGAAGTATATAGAGCTATAATTTCTGCTTAAGCTCTGTCAAATGTTGCAAAACTGATAGGACAGCACTTCTCAGTTCAATGGATCATGACTCAAAACGTACTAGGAAAGCAACCCAACAGCTTCTTAAAGAAAAGAAATTGAATGTTCTTCAATGGCTGAGTCAGTCACCTGACTTCAACCAGTTGAGCATGCTCTTCACTTACTGAAGACAAATCGAAGGCTGAAAGACCCACAAGCAAGCAGCAACTGAAGACAGCTGCAGTAAAGGCCTGGCAAAGCATCTCAAGGGAGGGAACTCAGCATTTGGTGATGTCCATAGGTTCCAGACTTCAGGTAGTCATTGACTGCAAAGGATTGCAAATTAAAAAAAAAAGAATCCTTGCATTTATAATCATGTTATTTTTTTGTATGTTATTACATTGTGTGGATTTCTGTGTAGATTAAAAATGCGACCTGATCTTCAGTCGTGAAAGTACTTATACACATTTAACAACACACACACAAAATAATTTAACATTGTGCTTTGCCTTATTTACATATGCAAAATAAAGGGTTATAACACATAGTTCCCAACCACAGTTGTGGCATACTGCTGTCCTGCACAGTCTTTTCCTGTTCTTATTCTACGTCAACGCAGGAAGGGTTTGTTCATGAGCTTATTAGTTGTATTAAGTGTCTAAGAGCAGAAGAAACACACCATATATTTTATGCAATTAGGTGTTTTATAAATCTCTCTTTTTAAAATTACATCACGTTTTATATTACAGGTCATGCCATTGTGTACATGCTGGGGCAGTGGGTCTCAGTTTTGTGAATTCCATTGCACTGGCAGTAGAACTGATTCTGAAAGCACGTGAGTGAGATCAACAGTGTTTACCAGCAATGATTATCATTTTATTACACAACCAGTGTATTTTCATATCACATGAAGATTACAGAATGTGCGCATAACAGGAATTCGGTCTATATAGGTTTTCTATGATCTTGTTGCAAGATACTGCTTAATTGTACAAGTGACATTAAATTAGATAAAGATTATTGTAACACTCGGACAGGGTAGTGAGATGCAAATGCAGAGAATCTTTATAAACAGAATCCCACAGAGCAAAAATCAGAGTTGAGACAGGCAAAGGGTCAAAAAAACAGAGAATACCAAAACACAGGATCACAGCTCAATAAAGTCACATGAGAGTGGCAATACCTCGCAAGGAGGCAGAGTGAGAGTCCTGGTTATAAAGGGAGGCTGATGAGCAGATTGTAGGCAGGTGCGTGAGTGTGGGAGGAGTCAGTTCTCAATACTCCGGAGAAGCTGATCTCTGAATGAAGGACGACCAGTGGGTGTGACAATTATCCCTCACTATAAACCTCAATTCCAAAACGTTTGAACAGTGTGTGAATACTAATAAAACAGAAAGCAGTGATGTTGAAATAAGCATGTACCTGAACAAAAGTGTCTAGAAGGCAGCATATGTTGCTCCAAAATGTTTTGTTATTTGCGCATGCCACCAGCACTAATATACCCCCAGACCTTAACAGCAACTTTTGAACTGTTGAACTTTACATTGCTAATAATCTGGATGGTTCTTTTTTTTTGGCCCGGACAACATGACATCCATTATTTACTCATCAGACCTACATGTTTCTACTGTGCATCAGTCCATTTCAGATAAGCTTTAGCTCAGAGAAGCCAGCAGCATTTCTGGACATTGTTCATGTGGTTTCCATTGTGGATAGTACAGTCTTAACTTGCATTTGTGGACACAGCAACAACACATGTAGTGACCTCCATCACAGAAGCATGTTGGTTTTTAATGCATTGCATTCAGTTGTGGTTTTCAGCCTTGCCCTATGCACAGAGAATTTTCCAGTTTCCCTGAATCTTTTAATAATATTATGCAACACAGAGGGTGAAATACCTAAAGTCCTTGAAGAAGTAAAACATTAAATATTCTTTCTTTGCACTGTTTTTGTCAGGTAGAAGTGGATTTACAAGTCACTTCCTTCTGTTTTTACTTGCATTTTACAGACTGTAAATTACCCCAGTAACTTTAAGTGGAAGAATTATTCATTAATTTCAATAGCAGCATTATTATAAAGTTATTGTAATGTTTGCAAGCAAAGATTTGTGTTTTCCTGATTTAAAAAAAGAATCATTCCTTTTGTCCATTAGGAAATGGTGAGCGTACAGTGGAAGACCTGCGAGTTATTCTCATACCCTCTGAAAGTGTCTTTGCTATAGGCTGTCTTATGCTACAGATATCTGCATTCTGTAAGTATAATCTACAAATATGACATAGTCTGTGATCATATGTTCACCAAAAGTTTAACTTTGCAGCTAATTTTGCTCTTAAATCCCCAAATTTCCTGTATGCCCTGACGTATACCTCATGAGTCCAAATTGATATTAAAATGGTTTTCTGTAGTTTGTAGACTTTATGCAAGCGTTGTGTTTGAGAATGCATTGATACCATTTTTTAGACTGAGTGTAAATTCATATTTTTAGTACTTGCCAATGCCGAGTCTGATACCATACTGAGTAGCCTACTCAAAACGAAGTAGTTATTAGTGTAAATGAGTGCAATGTATCTTACCAGTTAAATTGTAAAATTTAGCTGATTTTAAATAACGTGCATTCACTAGCTATGCTACATTAGTTACCCTGGATTGAGTAGAGTGGTAGTTGAGAAGAGCAGGTTTTGTTCTTTATCAGAAAAGTGCTTCTGTACAACTGTAAGTAAAGTATGTTTCATAGTTTTGATCCTCATCTGTCTCCTTTAACAACAGTCTCTGTAACACAGTGACAACAGGAATCACATTTGAGGTTGACATTGAAATAGACCATCGTGTATGGACAAGGCCTACGTTTTATATGCTCACACTGTACAAAAAAGCTCAGTCTTACTGACATGCTATGTGAAGTGCCGCCCCTACAGAGAGCTCTGTCTTTAGACAATTATCAGTGAAGCTGTTTCATTCAAATAACGACCTGCACACTCGAGTACTGACCAAACGTGTGAAGGAACAGCGGCTTTGCTAACACTGCACTGAAGCTGAAAGCAGGCAGTTATGTACGTGATAGAACAATACAGCCTATTTTATAATGACAGTTTAAAAAATCAACATTTTAATGTTTATACCTAACAAATATATTCAGTCAAACAGAGTAAAGTCGGTATATACAGACTTTGGTAGCAAATGTCAAGTTATTAGCCTCCTAAGCTTAAGTCAAACGGTATCAGATGTTGGTATCTGTGAATTTTTATGATGATGAGTATGAGTAAATAAGTATCCAGTCGATACTCAATACCAGTATCGGTAACGATGCATCCCTAATTGTGTTTTGCTGGTTGTTGCACCTTCTTGTTCCCGGATTTGAAGGCTGAGTCAGAAGCTTTCAACAGGGAGTGCAAGGAACCAGGGTTATACAAAAAACCCACCTGTTCTCCACCAGTTAGCTCCAAGCCATCATGCTTGGGAACATATAAAATAACACATTAAAGTCTAAAATAAGCTAAATTCACCATCGTCACTGTTAGAACAAAACCTCAAAATTGTAACTAGTATTTTTATCAATATGGAATTAATGCTGTATAGATACTGTAATATTTTTTGAGAGTTTGCTGGCTGTTCATTTTCCTTTGAAAACATTCCAGTTTTTTCCAGCGATTGGTTTTATAAAAAAAAATTATAAGCAAATTTTAGATTGCTCATTTGTGTAAAAGACTTGATGATGTAACGATTTGGATATTAGAACAGTGATGTGATTGAACAGAACAAAAAACTGTAAACTTGTGCCAGAAACAATGTAAACGAAGTCGAGAAGGCTGAAATTTCTGCAGAACAGTACGACAGATCCTCAGCTAGGATACAACAAAATTTATTAACACAACACTATATTTTATAGGCTATGTATTTACTGATGAACGGTTTCTAATGTAAATAACTGTCTTTGTCTCTGTCCTTCTGCTGCAGGGCGGACAAACAGAGAAAGGTAAGTTTATATTATAGAGGAATAAATACTTAACACAAGATTCACTCCTTATCACTTTTATTCACAAAATATATTCATGAATTATTTTTGCTCTGACTATAACAGGTTGATGTATGACCTGAAAGACTTGCGTCAGTTGTGCAGGTGTAAACAGGTGTCAGCGGTGAGTGTATCATTTTTGCACATTAAAAGTGCAATAAATACAAATGTCCATTTACAAATTTAATTGTAGAAAATACATGGACCCCAATTTTATTATACTTAATGGGAAAATTTGGGAAGATCTTCTTTCTGTTCTGTTATATTCACACAAATTTTTGACTAGTGCTGTCTCAGCAATCCTCATAGAGCCAAAAATATGAAACTGCCAAGGAAAAATGCAAAAATGCTACTTATTACTTTTTTTAAGATTTGATTTGTTGCAACCACTACAACTCAGTAAACGTTTCTTTGCGAATATTAGTGCAGTATGATATAAGATCACATAATAGAATTGTCTTCGATTGTAGTGTCAGCTTAGAAATGTCATCTTACCTTAAATGCAGGACTCACCGGTACAGAATCATGAACTTCAGGCTCTACAGAACTCCAGAGGCTGATTCTGCTCCTCAGGAATTGGCGTCTTAGGAGGTAAGATGTAGCTCACATTCTTGTGTAAGAAGTAGAAAGTTAAAAAGGATTTCAGACATCTGAAGTTGAACACTGACCGTCCGCAGAGTTCTTAGAAACTCTCGCCTCCCTTACTTATTGTTGCTACATCTGTCAAACTGTCAGTACAGGCTACATCTTAGCATCCATAGCACATACATTTTAAAACATATAGTGAATATTTTATTATTCAAAAATAAACTGGCTTTACAAGATGTTCAGTGCAGATACACATGTTTGAGAACTGACAAAACGTGCATGTATGCCAATGTAAGGCA
Source organism: Colossoma macropomum (assembly GCF_904425465.1). Lineage (NCBI taxonomy): Eukaryota > Metazoa > Chordata > Actinopteri > Characiformes > Serrasalmidae > Colossoma > Colossoma macropomum. Next base: position 32,178,848 of record NW_023494790.1, read on the forward strand.
AACAAAAAAATATTCTTTAAATCTTTAAACCATGTTTACATTCATCAAAGCAGGGAAGTCTTTAGCCACTCGATGTTAAAGCAGCAGATTTTCACGTCAGGTAATGAGGAGGTTTTAGCGATGGAAGCTGCTCCTTCGGATGAGCTAGTTTTGAAGTTAATGCTGGAGTTCATCAGAGCAATATCAGGTGCACACATTAACCCTTATTTATAAAAGTTGTGTACAATCAAATCTGATTGTAAAATTAGCTCACACAGACTTCCAACAGTTTTGTTATTCATCAATTTCATCTTTGGAGAATCTGTACAATCAAGTGTACCAGTTCAGCAAAAAAAAAATGCCTGATTTGCAGTTAACCAACCAAAGCTATTATCAGTAACATCTGTAATACCACTAGTAAGAATAAAAAAACAGAAAATAATCATTTTTTATTTATTTAAACAAATTGATATCTGGTTTTCTCTGGAGTAAATAAAACCCCCGAATACGCAAAAATGCACTACAACGACATGGTCAGCATGGTGGACTGTCCTTGCCAAATTTTCAATATTATTATTGGGCCTCTAATATTAGGGCTTTACTGTACTGGATTAATATTCCTAATGATCAGATTATTCCCAAGTGGTTATCAATGGAAAGTGCATCCTGTAGCCATACCTCACTGCACGCGCTACTCTGCTCAAGGAAGCCTTCTATTTTCTATTTACAGCCCAATAGAGAAATTTCCCTCTGTTGCCGCTAGTGCCTTCAAATGATGGGTTGAGAATCAGGAATCAGAATAATTAAAGACCTGATTGTTGAGGATACCTTTATATCTTTTGAACAACATTAGAACACATTTTAATATTCCTCAATCACATTTTTTTAGATACCTACAGCTTCGTAGTTTTATATCATGAAGCTATTCGCAATTTCCATCATTACCACCTCACTCCTTTTTAGATACTATATTGAAAACCAGCCCACAGTCTAAGAAATGCCTCGGTGTGATGTACTCTCTGCTTAATTCATATAATTTGAAGCCTCTAACTTTATTGAAACAACAGCGGGAGGAGGAACTTGACACGCAGATATCAAGGGAGATGTGGCAAGATATTTTGGATGGAATACACTCCTCTTCAATTTGTTTAAGGCACACCATCATTCAGTTTAAAATAGTCCATCGTCTACATTGGTCCAAGGATAGGCTGGCTAAATTTACTCCGAATGTTGATCCTATATATGACAGGTGTAAAATAGAACCAGCCACTCTCTCTCATATGTTTTGGTCCTGTCCAAAATGAATTATATTCTGGCAGTCAATATTTGCTTTTCTCTCAAGTGTCTTTAAGAGATCACTGACGCCGTCTCCTATTACGACAATATTCAGAGTGACTTTACTGGAGTCTCGCAAAGATAACTCTGCCAAAAGGGCGATTGTTTTTGCCACTCTCTTAGCCAGGCGGCTTATCCTACTGAAATGGAAGGATGAGTTCCCACCCACCTTTAAATACTAGTGCAGTGGCGCAGCGTTATTGGGAGGGTTTTTGTCTGCTCTCTCATTTTTCTTTTTTTTTTATATTTTTATTTTTTTATTGTCTAAAAAACAATAAAAACACCTTGGTTAAAAAATAAATAAATAACAATAATCCTAATCATTTGTGCATAGTGTGTGTCTGGCACTACACGTTCCTCAGTAACACCTTTCCACCATCTCTTAATATAATCGTTCAGAATAATGTCGTTTTAGCTGCAAGTTTGTTTTGGGCAACTCTGTCAGAGCTTGTCCTTTGATTGACAGAGGATGATTGGGATTGGCTAAGAGGCCTGTCATTCCTCATTTTGTCCTTCATAAAATGGTCAGTTGTTTAAACACAGCACAGTTAACTCAAGCACGCTAAAACACTTTCTCCATTCTGTAAAACAACATTGCATTGAGTTTTTCTGTGTGTCTAAGTTAAAAAGGCAGTAAAAAGATTTTTGTGGGTTTTTTTTTAACAGGTATTGAGGAATTATTGCTTCTTGTATGCAGACCACGTACATGATGACATGTAGGTTTGGAGCCATCTGAGGGACACAGATTAATGTCTGCTCAAAGAAACTTTGTATTTGATACATACAGAAAATCCCAGCAGGCACTGGGCCAACCAAAGACACAGAAGCAATTTCTTCTTGGACATGATTTCTTCTAGTGACATGGAAGAAAATATGAACAGTTGCATTCAGAGCATTTTTGGTCTGAACTGTAAACTTTCCATTCTGCTACCATGCTGGTGCCACTGCTGTGTTGAGAATCATTCACCACCTGACCTGTGGTCAGAAACTGACCCAGTGCTCTGTGCTGTCACCAAGGGGGTAGAAAAATAGTGCACAGGATTATGTGAAATCTATTTTGGTACGCTTTCTGTACGATAAATTTGCACATATTCATCACTGTAAAATGTATAGTTATTATATAGCAATGTTTAATGCAGAAACCTTTAATTTGCTTTATAAGAAGGCTTTGTTACAAAAATGCTAATTTCCACTGGTCCCCCTTTGGAATTTGCAAGTAATATTGAATGTTTACATTTGATGGCAGCTGTGTCTTAGCTGGTGAACTGAGGCTAGTAACATAAACTGACTTTGTCAATTTGCCAGCAGCACTGCTGTGTCTGATCCACTTGTAACAATACAACACACACTAACACACCACCACCACGTCAGTGTTACTGCAGTGCTGAGAATGATCCACCACCCAAATAGCACCCACTCTGTGAGGGTCCATGGGGGTCCTGACCACTGAAGAACAGGGTAAAAGGGGGCTAACAAAGTATGCAGAGAAACAGATGGACTACAGTCTGTAAAGTGCACCTATACTGTAAGTGAAGCTGATAAAATAGACAGAGAGTGTAGAAACAAGCAGGTGGTTTTAATGAGGGGGCTGTTTGGTGTATATGCGGTCTGTAAAAATGCTATGATATACTGTAGTATTGGTGGGATAACTGTGTTTGTACTAAGCTGGTATGTTTAGACAGATGTAAATAGAGCTGTGCTTTCATAATCTGTATTTCCCTCATTTGTAACAGGTCATTTGTGTTACCAATTTTGTTTGTCTTTCAGTAGAGTAACTTGCTATTTAATGGATATGTAGTTCTGTGTTTGCAAGAAAGCTGAATATTCTGAGCTGCCAGTAAAGTTAGAATTTTCCAATTTTATATCTGATTTCTTGTTACCTGTTGGCTTTGAGCAGCCTGGGAAACCCTGTGGTACAGTCTTCTACAACAAGAATTTGACTTGTGTTAATTAATATACTGAAAAAAAATACTTTGAATTAATAAAAAGACCACATAACTTACATGTTTATTAGATATTGTTACATTTCAAACGAGTTGATGCTCTCAAAGCATGCCACTCCACCTGCTAGAATCTAATGTATTTGCTTTGTTATATAAAATCGAAATAAAAACAAACACGTCACTATTTTCTGAACAAAACCTTGTTTCATGCATTTTTATCGTTTTTCAGTTGACACAGTTTGACAATGCTTGTTGTCCTTTGTATTGTGTGTAAATTTCTTGATTAATGGACCAAAAGAAACGGCCCAAAAGCCATGAAGTTAAAGAATGTTTCCACATGATTTAAGCTGTTCTGCTAGTTTCTGTTTGTTAAAAAAAAAATGTTAATAGTTAAGCTAGGAAGCAGAACCTGGACTACTAGAGAGACTCCCCTTCTCCTGAACGACTGCCAGTTCACCAATGACCTGCATGAGGTCCACAGCAGATTTGAATGCACCAAGGACCATCTGAGTCTGTCTACAGAGAGGACGTTGAGCAGCTGATCTCCTGGGTCAGCAGCAACTACCTGCTGATTAACACCAAAGACTGTAAAGATAACGGTGGAAATCAGGCGCAGTGATCCCTCCCTACCCCCCCCCAACATCAATGGTTCTGTGGTTTCCACTGTGGAATCAATTTTCTGGGCCCCACCATGGAGGTCAAGCAGCTGGTCTCCTGGGGCAGCAGCAACTACCTGATGCTCAACACCAAGGACTGTAAAGATGGTGGTAGACTTCAGGTGCAATCATCCCTCCCTACCCCCCTCAACATCAACGGCTCTGTGGTTTCCACTGTGGAGTCAAATTTCTGGGCACCACCATATCCAGGGACCTGAAGTGAGAGAGGAACACGCTTTCCTAGCCAAGAGAGCACAGCAGAGAATGTTCTTCCTGAGACAGCTGAAGGAATTCGACCTGCTGCAGGGCCTGATGATCCAATTTTACACAGCGATCATCGAGTCCATCCTCACATCATCAATAACCATCTGGTTTGGTTCCTCCACCTCACGAGAACGAGCCAAACTCCAGCACATAATCAGGACAGCGGAGAGGATCGTTGGGTGTAGTCTGCCAACGCTTCAAGACATCTACAACAGCAGAGTGACAATGTGATAACATCTGACCCCTCTCATCCTGGACATCACCTCCTCCAGCCACTTCCCGCTACTGAAAGATTTAAGGCCATCTAAACCAGAACAACCAGACATGTTAACAGCTTTTTCCCCAGAGCTGTAGCGCACATTAACCACAGTGGACACCTCGCACTTCACCATCAAACCTCCTTGCTGTATTACAGTAACTCCGCTGTAACATTATCCTGATTTGCACAGCTGTACAGATGTTAATTTTTACAATGTTGTTAGCCAACAATCTTCAGTCAGCATCGGATCATGTTCTTTCCAAAAACAAAAACTGTAGTTGATTATATTTTTGTTTGAAATATAAATATATGTATATATGTCTATACATTTCTACATATATGTATATAAATATTTGTGTATACATATTTTTATTAAAAGTTAATGAGATTACTCCCAGAGTGGCTAATAAATACACATGCATCATGTGGCTTCCTAACAGTAATGCTAGCTATCTGGATTCCTTCTGCATTAGCCAGCTATCAAAAAGAAAAAAAGAAAACAAACAAACAAAAAACACATTTCAAAGTTTGCCCTCAAGTTCCTCCTACAAAATGGGTTTTTCTAGTCTTTAAACTAATAAATTTCACTCTTGAGATTTTATCCATTTGGAAACTAAATACTCATTTAAATCAAGTACATCCTCTATTCCCTTCAGTGTATCTCTATGCAGCCATATTTTCTGATATTGATCAGCCAATGGGATTAAGAAGGCAGCCCCTTCATTACCATAAGGACCGTAAGGAAAACAAAAACAAATAAATTGGAAATTAAATAAATACAGAGATAAACAATGAAAGAACTAAAATAAACTAATTGTAAATGAAGAGATACACATTGTCAGGTTTTTAAACATTTATTTATTTCATTTTTTTGCACTGTTTTATGTTTATATTTGTTAAAAAGGTCATTATAGTATTTTTATATTGGTAGATCTGGACCTCTGCCACTGAGTAGTGATGCACGATCCGAGTCTTCTAGAGTCAACTCTCGACTCCTGCCGCTGGAATCGACTCATCGACTCCTCTTCATTTTGACCGTGACAGCGCCAAAGTCGGTGATAAAGAGAAACAGCAGAGATTAAACTATCCTAAATGCAGTTTACCCAGTTTTCTAAGTAGGTATAGACTACAGTGACGGGATGAAAAGTAGTAGATTACACCGCGTATTTTAGATTTGCAATTATAAACACATCCTTAGCATTCTGATGGTTGGTATCGCTGTGATTCATCTCCTCCAAACTTCACTGATACCGCGACCAGAACAGTTATAATGACGGTAAAAGCAGCACAGAAAACTAAATTACTGAAACATCCAAAAAGCAGCTCTGCTGTTTAACTGAAGCGTTTAAAATGCAGCGAAGTTTCCAGTCAAATCAGTGAAATTGATTCAGTACCGAATCAGTTCTGCAAGAGCTTTAGTGCTGAATTTCTGTTGGTGATTGGCTCGTTAGATTTCGGTAGCTGTTATGTGATTGGCTAGAGTCACTACGTGATTGACGGCCATCCCATTTGTCCCGCCCACCGCTAAAGTCTGAGGAGTGAAAGTAAAAAGTTCGTCTGACAGGACCGTGTTTTTCCCAGATGTGAAGATGGGATTAACCATTTTCCTTTTTCTGTCAGGAGTTCTGTTCATCTGTGACGGTAAGAAATGATTTAAACACTTCATTTTCGTTCATATTTACTGTAGAGCTCCTTCTCTGTGAACGCCCTGAAAAAGAAAACAGCGCTGATTTACTTGGTTCAAATGTGTTCAGCGACTCCACATCAATAAGATACGTTACACCCACACAAGCCTTATTTCAGCTTATTGAATGGCTGTTTTGGGCAAGAATTTAGTTAGTGTGATATATTTTTATCCATGTGGAACCGATATAAACATCAGAACCAAGTAAAGTTAGCATATTTTTCAGTGTGTGGAATTCAGGATGAACGACAGGAAGGCGCCTCCACCTCCCTGAGACACAGTAAACCAATAATGGTGTATAAAACTGTGTTCGAGTCGAGAAGTCGATAAGGAAATGGGATTTAACTGCAAAACGCACACTTTCAGTCGAAACTGCAATTAAAAGGCAAGCAATCATTAATGTGTCACATTTAATACATTTTGACTAGTCTATTTATTAAGGGTCATAGGCATCGCTAGGCCAGTTTTAGGCTTTAGCCCCTCCTCTATGCATTATTAAGCCCCTCTTCTCAAATAAATATACATTACTAGTTCAAATCATTTATAGTTTGTTATGCCCAGTAAACTGTAATAGCAGGGCTTGACGTGTTGGAGGTGCTGTTCTTACTATAATGCAGTGCTGCCTCTGTTGTGCTACCAGAGACTGACTAACGTAAAGTGAAAAGTGGAAACCCCGGCTCGACCAATAATATTAGACCTCGTAAGTTGTAAGCCAATCATATCAGATCTTATAAGTTGTAAGCCAATCATATCAGACCTGGTGGAGGGGCTCTGGTTTTACTTGATCGGCCAAGTAAGGTCAGTTGGCAACTGCTGCAAACTATGAATGAAAACAGTGTTGTATTGTTCGTACCCTGAGGGCATAAAATTTACCTGCAGTGCCCTTTTCTGACAGTGTATGTTGTGAAAAATATTACTCATCTCATTGTGTTTGTTCTTCTCTCAGGGCTCCATGTTCTAGGCCCCTCTGGTCCTCTGACTGCGAAGCTGGGGGTCTCAGTGATGCTGCCCTGTTATGTTGAAGCCCCCGTACCACCGGAAGAGCTGAAAGTGGAGTGGAAGAGAACAGACTCTGAAACCTTAGTGCATTTGTTCCAAGATGGAGAGAGTAAACCAGAGGCTCAGGATCAGGCTTACAGTGGAAGAGCCAGTTTCTTTACTGAGGAGGTCAAACATGGAAACTTCTCTCTCCTCCTCACAAATCTGGTGACTAACGATGCAGGAGTTTACAACTGTACCGTTTACAGACAACAGGAAACTGGTCAAACATCAGTTAAAATTGAGATTGGTGAGTGAAACTTCGGTGTAATTTTATTTGTTACACAATTAAAAAATGTTTTGTAGAAAATGATTTTGACTGTAAAAGCCTAAACAGGATGTCTTGTTTTATGAATAATAATGTATGAAAAATTCACGTTATAGTAGTTAGGCACTGATCATGAAAATTTACAGCCAATTCCAGTTTTTTTTACCAGCGAATGTTTTTTGATTGCTTTTATTAGCCTAAAACTCACACTCTGTGGGTTTATATATATATATATATATATATATATATATATATATATATATATATATATATATACACATGTACACACTATATTGCCAAAAGTATTCACTCACCCATCCAAATCATTGAATTCAGGAGTTCCAATCACTTCCATGGACGCAGATGTATAAAACCAAGCACCTAGGCATGCAGACTGCTTCTACAAACATTAGTGAAAGAATGGGTCGCTCTCAGGAGCTCAGTGAATTCCAGAGTGGTACCATGATAGGATGCCACCTGTGCAACAAGTCCAGTCATGAAATTTCCTCACTACTAAATATTCCACAGTCAACTGTCAGTGGTGTTATAACAAAGTGGAAGCAATTGGGAACGACAGCAACTCAGCCATGAAGTGGTCGGCCAAGTAAAATGACAGAGCAGGGTCAGCGGATGCTGAGGCGCATAGTGCGCAGAGGTCGCCAACTTTCTGCAGAGTCAATCGCTACAGACCTCCAAACTTCATGTGGCCTTCAGATTAGCTCAAGAACAGCGTAGAGAGCTTCATGGAATGGGTTTCCATGGCCGAGCAGCTGCATGCAAGCCTTACATCACCAAGCGCAATGCAAAAGGGTCAAATGCAGTGGTGTAAAGCGCCGCCACTGGACTCTAGAGCAGTGGAGACGTGTTCTCTGGAGTGACCAATCACGCTTCTCCTTCTGGCAATCCGATGGACGAGTCTGGGTTCAGTGGTTGCCAGGAGAACGGTACTTGTCTGACTGCATTGTGCCAAGTGTAAAGTTTGGTGGAGGGGGGATTATGGTGTGAGGTTGTTTTTCAGGAGTTGGGCTTCTGGAAGAATAGTCAAAAATTCCCATAAACACACTCCTAAACCTTGTTGGGTTTGTCACACAAGTTCAAGTATTCGCTCGTCTATGCATATGAAATTGAGTGATATCCCATTCTTAATCCATAGGGTTTAATATGATGTCGGTCCACCCTTTGCAGCTATAACAGCTTCAACTCTTCTGGGAAGGCTTTCCACAAGGTTTAGGAGTGTGTTTATGGGAATTTTTGACCATTCTTCCAGAAACGCATTCGTGAGGTCAGACACTGATGTTGGACGAGAAGGCCTGGCTCGCAGTCTCCGCTCTAATTGATCCCAAAGGTGTTCTTTCGGGTTGAGGTCAGGACTCTGTGTAGGCCAGTCAAGTTCTTCCACACCAAACTCGCTCATCCATGTCTTTATGGACCTTGCTTTGTGCACTGGTGTGCAGTCATGTTGGAACAGGAAGGGGCCATCCCCAAACTGTTCCCACAAAGTTGGGAGCATGAAATTGTCCAAAATCTCTTGGTCTGCTGAAGCATTAAGAGTTCCTTTCATTGGAACTGAGGGGCCGAGCCCACCTCCTGAAAAACAACCCCACACCATAATCCCCTCTCCACCAAACTTTACACTTGGCACAATGCAGTCAGACAAGTACCATTCTCCTGGCAACCGCTAAACCCAGACTGCCAGACGGAGAAGCGTGATTCGTCACTCCAGAGAACACGTCTCCACTGCTCTAGAGTCCAGTGGCGGTGCTTTACACCACTGCATTCGACGCTTTGCGTTGCGCTTGGTGATGTAAGGCTTGGATGCAGCTGCTCAGCCATGGAAACCCATTCCATGAAGCTCTCTACACTGTTCTTGAGCTAATCTGAAGGCCACATGAAGTTTGGAGGTCTGTAGCGATTGACTCTGCAGAAAGTTGGTGACCTCTGCGCACTATGCGCCTCAGCATCCGCTGACCCCGCTCTGTCATTTTACTTGGCCGACCACTTCGTGGCTGAGTTGCTGTCGTTCCCAATCGCTTCCACTTTGTTATAATACTACTGACAGTTGACTGTGGAATATTTAGTAGTGAGAAAATTTTCACGACTGGACTTGTTGCACAGGTGGCATCCTATCATGGTACCACTCTGGAATTCACTGAGCTCCTGAGAGCGACCCATTCTTTCACTAATGTTTGTAGAAGCAGTCTGCATGCCTAGGTGCTTGGTTTTATGCACCTGTGGCCATGGAAGTGATTGGAGCTCCTGAATTCAATGATTTGGATGGGTGAGTGAATACTTTTGGCAATATAGTGTAAATACCATTATTATCGCTTTAATAAGCCAAACTGTTACGTTAGTTCAGTAAAAAAATCAGTTTTTATAACATGAATAAAAAAAATTCAGCTTTGAAACTTAAGAGGCAGCTGGTTATTTAACACAGTCTTGCATGTTTATGTTACATTTTGGTACAAGTGTAGCAGCAGCATTCAAGTACAACACACATACTCGGCACACATTTCAAAAACCATAACAGAGATTGGACAAAATAAAAATAATAAATTGGCTGATTGACAATTGAATATTTGGTGCAAAGAACAGTTGATCTTGGCCTTTTATGACTGTGCGTTCCTACTTTATATGAATAAGCAGAATCTATTTATGAAACAATTCTGTTTTAAGATCCAGTGAGTTGCCAGTTTATTAGGCGCAAGCAGGTGTATCTTGTATGTACATTCATTGACCATTTTATCAGGAACGCTTAACATATAGGCTTACAGTTACTGACAGTAGCTGACTTGTTTTCCTGCACAGTTTATCTGGCTGCATGTAACTGGCACAGTGTATCTGGTGTTCTGGAATAGAGGATGGCTCACAAATTAGACATGGCAAATGATCCATAGTTCCGATAAGTAAAGAGAATTCTAATAAAGTGGCCAGTAAGCTTACATACAGGTGTAAAGACTTCAGCAACACAACTTTACTCTCCAGCAACCCCCGATACACTCGCATCAGTGCCACACACACAACCATCAATGTCACTGCTGTGATAAGACTGATCCACCACCCAAGTAATTAATAAAGCATCAGTACCTATACTGATATCAAGTATTGTCCCAATACCATACTCGTTTACTCATACTCATGAAAATGCATCGATACCAACATGTGATACCATCTGATACCATGTGACATAAGCCTAGTGTACGCTGCCACGCTAATGAACAAACGTCTCGAGCTGGCAGTGAACGAGGGTCTGCTTGCACAGGGAAGTGTTGCTGATGCCGTTGCGGTTGCTCTGTATTCGGGTGCACATCTTGTTATTTTAAGTGAAACAGCTTTATTTTAAATTGTTCGTAGAGCTTTCCAAATTAGGCCCCGAGGGGCTGTGTTCCAATATAAATTGTGTGTGGACTCTTTAAAGTTTGTCTGTGAGTCCAGTGTACAGTGTTAGTCTCCAAAGATTCTTAAGTCACACAGTGTATGTCTGCCTTTAGAAGACATTCAGCTACAGCTCAACCAGTTAAACAAAAGACCCCAACAAGTCCACAAGTGAGTTCCTCAGAATAGCCTCAGATGTGATTCCTGCTGTCGCTGCACTACAGAGACTGTTATTGAAATAGACAGGCCAGGAGCAAAACTAAGAAACCCTGCTCTTCTCTGCTAGGGTTTGGTGATGTCAAACATTGACAATGTCTGGGAGGGGGTAGTGTTAGTTTTGCAAAGGTACTATAAATACTTGACACTCATTAAAATACATATTCATTAGTTCAGATCTCCAGGTAGGGAATAAAAAATAAACATAGTTTTTTATAGCAGAGACAATGAAATTATAGCAGGCACAGCATAGAAGCGGTGCAGAGTGCAAAGTGGAGCGGCGTGATGTTTGCTCTTTTCAAAAAAGTCGCCGCATCAGTGTTCTCTCTCGCACTGAAACCCCTCCAGTATCGCTCCATCCCGACAGCCAGTCTTTATTTTACACTGACTGCCTCTGCATGGCATGAGTGGTGCGGCAGTGAGTCAGTCTTGTATCATCCATTTTGCTGCAGGAATGATAAAGAAGAGCGTGTTAACAGCATGTGCAGATTTCTGATTGGGCCATCACTTCAAGCCTAAACCTTGCAAAAAAGCCTGTGTAGCATAGAATGTTTAAAGAGTTTTTTGTCTAATACACGGGGGCAGCATTAGGGCGGGGGTATGGCATCACGTTACTGGCTCAACGTTGTGATCAGCCATCGATGATGGATGATAGCATTATGTATCCAACCCTATTCTCCACTGCAATGCTACTCATTCCACTGTAACTGATGTAGCATAGCTAGCTAAAGCATGTATCATCATTTAAAATTAGCTAGAATATAACAATTTAACTGTTTAATGATGAAACAATTTAAGGTATAATGCACTCGAACACTTAATTCTAAGTGCTCATTATTACTTATTTATTATGGTATCATACTGGCAAGTCCCAAAAAACGTACTCATGCTTGTACTTGGTCTGAAAGAAATGGTATTGATGTCTACAAATAATACCTGATCAGTGGTGATCTGTCCATTGATGGATGAGGTAGGGAAGGGCAGATATAATGTTCATTAATAGATGAATTGTGCGTCGGCCCATAATTACGAACCCACAAAATGCCCCTATATGGTAGGTGCACTTGGACAGCGATTGTAGGTACAAGGTCAGCGTACTGAATGAACTAGCATGCAGTGTGTTTTCATTAGTATATTCTGATCTAAGGCCTTAAAATGTAATTTTACACTGTACTATTTCAAATGATTCTTTTGATTGCCTTTGATTGACCGTAGGTCATGTCGTATCTGCGTATACGGGCGAGGACATCACTATGGATTGTTCTGTGGACTTCCATATCCCACCTGAAAAGCTTGAGGTCTCATGGATTAAAGTGGATCAACAGATTCCAGTGCTGATCTTCCAAAATGGTGAGGTCCAGACTGAATCAACCCATGAGAGATACATTGACAGAGTCGAGTTCCTCAGCCCTGAAGAAAGGCAGAAAGGAAACTTCTCACTTAGATTAAAGGATCTCCGAACTGAGGACAAAGGCCTGTATGTGTGTAAAGTGTTCTCTGGGGACTTTTCAGCTAACACAACTGTTAAAGTGCTGCAGCTGGGTAAGTTAACATTTTTGTACACTTTGCATGTAGTGGTGCAGGGTTGTTTTTAAACTAACCGTGTAGAATTCTAATATTCTGAACTTTTAAATTCAGAAAGTGTTGCGGCAAAGCACTTTAAAAATAATTATTATTATATTAGTATAGCGTTGTACAGGTACCCCTGTCGTAAAAAAAAGTAGAGTGTAGAGTAACCTTTGATACTTGATACTTATTGATACGTGGGTAAAATAATGACACAAGTAAAAGAAAAAGTACCTTCCCAAAAACAACTTGAGTAGAGTAACTTCTTAGTAAATCCAGCATTTATCAGCACAGGAACTGAATTGGCTATTGATTGGCTAATGTAGCATTAAGTTAACATGTCATTTTATTCATACAGTTAAATTCGATCGCTAGCTACCGCGCTCTCATAAATGAAGTTAATCACTTACAGTAGGTGGCTAATGCAAGTAGGAAGCAGCGTTTAGCTGTGATACAAACAATGATGTAATAAACTTTCACAACAAGCTCTGTTAACAAATTTAGAAATGCTTAAATAATCTACTCACTGGGAGTTTTGTCTGTGAGGGAGAGGAACACAAGTAGCTAATGTATACACATTACTAACACTGATTGGTACTTCGGAAGATTTGACATCACCTTCGCCAAATTTTGTCCCACTAAATCAAACTGAAGAAAACGGCATAAACATTTCAAACATATCTCAACAGAAAAGACCAACATCATTCTTTTTCTGTCAGGTCATAGTGAAAACATCACAAAAACCATAGATAATGGAAGACAATCAATAAATTGAGTAGACAGGGGCTTTAAATATGGTGTTGTGCCAGTAAAGAGATCATAAAAGATGTGGAGCACAGTGTTTAGCCTCTGTCATTTTATCAGCAAGGAAAACCAGCGAGATGCAGTATTTTTTATAGAAAAAGGGAATCCTATGGCATTCTTCATCAGCCTGTTGATTAGAAAAGTCAGTAGAGAATGGCAAGATGCATGCAAGCCAATGGACAGTCAGTTTTAATGCTTGGTTGGAATGAAAACTTGGCTACACTGGGCTTTTGTGGATAAGATTGGAACACTCTGTAGCAGCCATACAGGAGCCTAAGCCAATTATGCCCAGCACCAAGCATCAGCTAGAGAGGAACAAAGCGCCCCAGCAATGAGCTGAGGAAAAGTGGAATGGTGTTCTCTGTAGTGATGGAGCTCAATCCACCATCTTTTGAAGTCTGTTGCACCTCTGTAGTAGGAAAAAAGTTTCTGAAAGAGAACAAAAAATGGAGGTTTTTGATGGCTGAAATTGTATAAGTGATGCTAGAAATATTTATTATATATTAATATATTATATTATATATTTCAACTGTTTTTGGTGTGTTATACAGTCAGAAAAATAAATAAAGTGCAACTTAGGCTCAGAAATGCACTTTCAACTTCTTTTTTAAGCCTAGACTAAAAAAAAATTTGCAGTGGTGATTTGCCACTGGCATTGCAGTTTAGCCCAATACTAGATTTAATTGTTATACAGGAAAACATAGATTTTACATCATGCTGTACAGTATTTTTATCACCCTCAGGAACATCAGGGTGCAGTTAGCCTGGTGAATTGGTAGACACCCCTCTGAAGTGGATATTCATATTTTACAGTGCTTTAAGAGGACTCTGTTCTGATGCTCTGAAAGCTCAGTGTGTTCAGAGTAGAGCTAGGCGATATGGCCAAAAATGTTTTCGCGATAAACAAAATTCATATCGTTCAATATCGATACATACCGTGTCATACATGTCAAATCATTATTTCTTTCAAGTTTGAAGGCTGATTTTTGCTCCTGGGTGGTCAGTTGCTGTTTTAAACTATCCTTTATGGTCGGAACACAACAAACACTCACCAAACAGTGGAACATTTCACAGAAATGTCATGGGAGAGTGGGAGAAAGTGTCTGGTGAGCTGTTTTACCAGCTGGAAAAGCATGGCTATTTTGTAATAGTCATAATTTAAGAAAGAAAACAGATTATTTTTAGCTGGTGCCGAGCGCTCGGCTACCCCGCTACAAATGACATCACAGTATTCAGACACCAGCTAGCGACGACTGGATTTCTCTATACTATCGTAGTACTTTAAGTGGTGAACCGCAAAATATCAACACCAGACAAACGGAGTCCTTTTTTTAGGTATGTTTAAACTGAAAGCGGTGCTTTTGTGTCGTGTTTGATCTACAGTATCATCAATCCTCCGTGTTGTGCAGTGACGGAGCTGCTTCAAGTTAGCCAGCTGCTAAAAACAGCTAGCCTGGAAAGCTAGCGCTCTCCCGCTCTCCACTGCCACACAGCTTCCTCAGTTTACTTTCGTTTAAATCAGGGCTGTAATTTACATGAACCCACTTCTTCTTTTACTTTTGTTGCTTGTGAATGCATTAATACTTAAATATGACTGTCCGAGCGCTGTAACAGCACTGTAGTTGTGAGGATTGTGATTTAACGCTGCTAAAGCTGGTTAGAATATACAGAAAGAGGTGAGTTTGCTGTAGGACATTACAGTTACATTACAGGACATTACAGTTACACCACTGACCTCGTCACTCAGACTCGGTCACAGGAGAACAGATCGCCTGTCGCTCCGCTCAAACAGGGACTGTATAACTCCGCGTTTCAGCCGTTGCTAAAGACTCATCTTACTCGTGGCCCCCTCCCTCTCTAATCATGTTGGAAAAACTCGGAAGTGCGCCCTCTCCTGGCGACAGCAGAGTAGTGTCGCTTTCCTTGCAGTAGAAAACGCCACCAAGGCTTTCGCTGAATGTGGAAGTGTGAGAATGGTGTATTATATTGAACATTTATCGAACATGTCTTATCGCTCTATCGAGGAAAAGTTACATTGCGATAATTATCGTTATCGTTTTATCACCCAGCCCTAGTTCAGAGATTTGCAGACATACTGACCTTGTAAAATGGTGGGCATGGACAACAAACATCACTCCGTCTTTTGAGTGTAATTACCTTTATTGTGATTGGATAGAAGCGAAACATTTTATAATTTGACTAGAGCATTAAAAAGAAATAATAATAATAATGCTAAGTTAATATACACTTACTGATCTGTTTTTTGCACACACAGGTTTTTCCAGTATGCACACTGGGATATTGTGTCTCTGTATACTGGCATTGTTTCTCTGTGCACTGGCAGTTTGGCCAGCCATCCGTAATACTTTAGGACCTAAAGGTAAGGCAGATTCCATTAATTTACTTATTTGATCACAGTGATTGACTTAATGGAACTGTGTGTTAAGATTACTTTATTAAGTTGTAATGAAGCACTGAAAAGCAGCTGTTGTTTATTATCTCTGTAGTTCGCAACAACAACAGCAGAAAGACCTTAGCGATACGGTACGAACTTGTCTTTTGTCCGAACATTGCTGTGTTCCTTGCCTTCATCTTTTGGGGTGCCACTGAAGGTAAGTACTATAGTCAAAATCCATGGGAAATATATTGTGCAAAAGTTTTAGCTAGTAAATTGTTTAAAACTATATATCTCAGCAGTAGCAAAAACACTGTTTAACCTTACAGTAATAAATCTAAATGGGTCCGTGACAAATAAGGTTTTCAAAAATTACAATTTTTAAAAATCTTATTAAAAAAGACATATATATACTTTTTTAATAAGACATATATATATATATATATATATTTAATGCATATATATATATATATATATATATATTTAATGCAAGTATATATATATATATATATATATATATATATATATATATATATACACATATATATACACTCATTTTTTAAAATAAACCTTATATATAATTATATAATTATTATATTATATTATATTATAATAATTACACATAGTTCTCCAATGACTCAAAGTTCTACCAATGACTCAAATATCACATTTTTTCCAAAATTTGTGAACGTACTACTGACCTTGGCATTGTACCATGAAGGTCACTTCAGTTGAGATCTTCCTTATGATGCAGTACCCTTGCCAGCATCCCCATTTTGTGTGTTCAAACAAAAATCATGCTAAACTGTTTTATTTTGGATTTTATATAACTAAAATATCTGATAGTTTACTTAATCATCATACATGGTTGGACAATTGCACCACCTAACATTTTTAGACTTTTGGTGGCAAAAACAAATAAAAATGTTTTTATTTTATATGGATGCACTTAAAATTGTTTCACATAAAAGAGATATTGTTGAATAATTTGATATATGTCATGTATTTATTGCATTATTTTTAGGGAAAATAATGGACTTCATCATGTCAATGACCCAAATAAAAAGCAAAAAGAACTTGTTTTCAAAAATGTAATTGATGTTATATGAGCTAGTTAGATGCACCCAGTCATTGCATTGACTTATTTAATAATTCCATCACCAGCACACCTGATTTAAGTTGATTAAGCTTTGTTTAGCCAAACCAGGTCCTGGGTGACGACTCTGACTTCATCAAGGGGAGATCTGGAAATAGTTAAGCTAACATTAACATACATCGAATCACTACTTACTGTACTAAAGTTATTAGTGTTTATTTCAATATTAGTGTTTTTCTGAGCAAATAAACACTTACTTCCCACATGAATACCTTTTTAAAATATAATTTTCTTGGGTGCCTAAGAAATGTTTTCACTGTGTCATGTAAATCAACTAAGTATTGTCAGATATATCCTGTGTATTGTGTGATGTATAAAATATACTATCAAAATATTTTTATATTCACAATACACAGAAATACTACATTGGCTATGGAGGTTAAACCAAACAGTTTTGACTTATTTAAGTGTGCCCACTTTATTTAAGTGCACCCATTTCAACTATACAACTTTTTGGAAAATATATTTTGATGCTAAAATTATTTAAAGAGTAGAGATAATTGCGCAGCTATTGTTATTATTTATTTCATTTACATTTAGTGTGTATGTAGAAGACAGTCTTACCTCCTAAAAATGAAGAAAAAACGTTTTGCTATGTTTTCTCCAAACATCAAATATTTTACAAGATATATGCAGCTAATTATCCAGATAACGTTCACTAATACAAGCGCTAGCTGGCTACCCAGTGTTAAACTTATTGGACGTTGGAGTCCCTTGGAGTCCAGAGCACACATGAACTTCAGATACGCTGTGCAAAATAATGACAGAAGGCACAGAGCAAGATAAATAAATAAATGAATGAAATGAAACAAATGAACAAAAATAATAAATAATGATAATAAATTAAAACTATAGTTTAACTACAGGATTACCAACTCAGAAATATCAGACTACAGGGTACAGTGGAATTTAGCATTTGCTCATCTGACATAGAGATGAAGTGGTTGTTTTCCAAATATTTATTTACCTCACTGTTTTTTTACTGGTGTAATATCTTGTTTTTTGACTTGTGAAGGACACATTATTAAAACAGATTATTTTGCTCCAGGGTTCATCACTGAGGCGGCTACCTGCTCAGCCCTTAACCTGCTACGGATTCTTTCCCTGTTGTGGATTGCTCCCTATTTGGATGCATTTCAAGGTAAGTTTTACTGATATAGAGTGATCATCAGTTAATGTAAAGAAATAAAAACACAAAAAACATAAATGAGTCAGTATATTCCTTCTTAAAGTAGAGGGTCCCGAATATTTTTTGAAGATTTTTTTACAACTGGTCATTGTGAAATGCATCCCATTTGAAAAGAAAATATATTTCATTTTCAAAGTATGTGTCAAGTTCGTAATATATTTCCATTTATGTTTAACAGATAAGTACAAAAATGTACACTATTACATATTTAATCCACATACAGTGGGGTCCAAAAGTCTGGGACCTTTAGTGAAAATGCTATTTTGCATTGTTTGCTGGTTCATAACAAAGGTTTTCATTTCAAATTATATTATCAGCAGAACAGTACATGAATTTCAGAATTTCTTAGTATTTGGTACAGTGTGTCCACCTTCTGCTTTAACGACAGTGTGCACTCGAGCTGCACTTGTCCCCACAAATCAAATCCACCAAGAGTTGTGTGAACACAAGCTACAGTAGAAGAGGAAAGACTAAAAAATCTGACCTTGTACAAAGGCTTTAACATGGTCAGTGTCCCAAATTTGTTTACATTTGATTAGAGACCTAGAAATAGTGCAGAATTTTGAACACTTCTTCATTTTAAGTGTCATAGCTTTGCTTTGTTTTTAAAATAAAAATTCTAAAATATCCTTTTGTTCATTTACAGGTTTAAATGAACAAATTTGTATTTCAGTTCCCAGATTTTCAGTGTGGTCTCAGACTTTTGATCCCCACTGTATGTGCATATATTTCTGTATATATATGTATTGACATATATCTGCATATATTGGTATATACATTTAAATTTTCAAATATAGTTAAATATATTTAGCACCTGTATTTTAAAACATTGCATATATTGCACATATATTTTTAATATGAGCAAGTATATGTATATATATGTTTATTAAAATATATAATATTACAAATTGAAAATATTTGATGGTTATCATACCAGTAATGCCTTGCATGAAAATGTACACTATATAACATGAGTTTTTGCTTTCTCTTATAAAAACTATGTAACATAGTTACAGTGATTTGTACTTAATAATTTTAGATAAATGTCTTTTATTACAAGCCCAGAAACACTGGAGTGCGTTTAGACTGGAAGTCAGTCATATGGACTTGGAAATAGGCTCTGTCACAATTGCGTATATCAATATCTGATATAATTATGTTCACTTTTATGTTTTAACTGTTTATAGTAGGCAAGACAGCCAACTTGCTAACTGTTTTATTAGCTGCTTGGCTAACTGCAGCTGCACACAATTCACAGGTTTATGTGCCATCTGTAATTATCTGATATAATTCTGTTAACATTTGTGTTTTTACGTTTAGTGAATTAACTAGCTTATGGTTAGCGATTTAGATTACCTTTCCAACTGCACCAAACTGGAGGGTTTTTTGTTGCCAGTATTCTGGTCCAGCTTTGGTCAAACCTATTTTACAAGGTGATGGAAACTGCAAATGTCTAATCTCATGTAGTAAGCACTGGCCAACAGTGTCCCTATTGCTATCTGGGATGGATACATTGTTCTTTTATTTGTTCCAGAGTTCTCCACTGAAACGGCCCAAAAGATCCTTTCCCTGTTTCGGTTTTCTCAGTATTTGATTACAATTAAAGGTATGTTTTACTGAGCAGTATTTCTAGGAGTTATGGTCAATCTACACACACACACACACACACACACACACACACACACACACACACACATACATTTTCTAAGCTGCTTATCCTTCTGGGTCACGGGTCGGTCAATAAAAACATATAAAATAAACAAAAATGATCAGTATAATCAATCTTATGACACACATTACACAGAAATCAGAATTAGAGTTGTATACAGTGTCTGAGGTATTTTAAATGTTTACAGTTGTCTTTTTGGGAGAACGTCGAATTTGAATGGATGAATATATACTAAAAAAATACATTTCCAGATCAAAACTATGAGACTTCTCAATGTGGTTGAAAGGCACTTAGTTGTGCCATGAATACAATGGCTGGTTCAAACTGTGGGCTTATTATATTACAGAGAGCGTCCGAAGATTTGTTAAAAGATCAACAGTTGCGCTGGAATATGCTGTGATAGCTACTGTAACCTACTCGAGTAAGTACGCATTATTCTTACACCTCATAATTATCAAGATGTTTTTCGTTCATATCTGCACATCGCAAAATGGCAGAGAAGAATTAAAGCAGTAACATATAAAATATTTGATGTGCCATTTGTTGCTAAGGATGCTGCTAAGGAAAAATCGACAAAGCAACTGTCCTTTAATTGAGGTGATACAATATAAACAGAAGAATGTATTCAAAAAACCTATCTGCAGGCCTTAATACAAATAGAAATATACCGAAATATGCAATAAGATCTATAACCTGAGATAAAAAGGCAGTGCAATAATGACTGTACAAGGAGGCACAGGTAACAGCATATAATGACAATACTGAATCAATATGTGCATATATTGGTACTGAAATAAAGTGTCTAGGTGTGGAGTGTCCAGATGTGCAAGATGTGCGATAAGGTGTGCAGAAAGTGCAATATGTACAGTAAGGTGTCTATGTGCAGATAGATCAAATAAACCTGTAATGGTAGATGTGCTTGATAAGTCTTCTTTGGTTCTGTTTCTGCTGTAGGTCTTTTTGGGAATTTCAGTTCTGCTGACAAAGTATCACAAGCATGGATAGGGGTGCTGTTCATAATACTGCCTCTGTTTTTCATAAATATCATCATTCAAGGTAGGAATTACAATCCTTTATTGTTTTACATCTACCAATACCAATTTTCCCACATTCTTACGTCTTACAGTCAGGTGGGATCTAAACCAGTAGGAAGACAGTCCCTTGATCAGAATGGGATTTTCTAGCAAATCTAATAGAATGTTGTGAACTTTGGTGTATAATTTTGCATTGACATCAAGTAGCATGAGAAAAGAAGCCTGTAGAGCCCTGGTTGGAAAACAGCTTAGAGTGCTAATCTTAGGGGTAGGTGGTAGCTGATAAAATGGGCAGTGGGGGTTGATATAGAGCTCTGAGGTTGTGTTGTCATTCTGGAGTTTGCCATTAGCATCCTGACAAACCGAGGATCTAAGTCATTATTCTCAGTGGGAAAAATGAATGGTGTTCTCACGTGCTGAAATGTTATGTGCTCTGTACTTTTCCCCCCAAATAACAGTGTGTCACTTGTATTTTGAGGTTGCTGTACAAGTATTTATTTTCCTACATAACACCTACACATTTAACTGACATCATCAAGACAGCTCTACAGAAAACATGTCTGCACATTTTGATGCGTAGTTACTGTTTATTTTGCTGAACTGAACATACCGGGGAAAAATGTGAACATAAAATGTGGCTTGGGCAAAAGCTATGGCACATTTTATGTGTTATTTATTTATTTTTTTAACATATTAAGTTCAGCAAATAAAAAGAAACTGTGCACTAATACATGCAGGAATATGCCTTATTTAAGTTTGTACCATGTAAAGGATGTCACAACTTTTTTTCAGTTCAAGAAAAACATCATTTGACAGGAATTATTCAAGCTTTTGCATATGTCTGTTGCTCTATTTTAGAGTAAAATACCTTAAAATAAACTTTAAAAAAGGTGCCAAAACTCAGAAGCAGAAGAACTGCAGAAGTAGAAAAGGGACTCTAGCAGCAGAAATATTAAAGCTAAGTCTGGCAAAATGTACCTAAACCATACTTAATAAACTGGCAATTCAGTATAAATACTATGCAAAATTAACTCAGAACATGTGTATAAGTGAGAGCTTTGATCCTAGACAAGGCAGAGCCAGGTGGACGACCAGTAACAGTGAGGTCCACATTAATAGCAGTAAGATGATAAAGAATTACTGCACTTTGTAACAACCCAAGAAAAGAAAGGTTCAGAATTGTTCTTAAATATAGATTTACTATTTCCAAGGCCTTAAATATAACATACAAAAATAGCAAAATGCCTTTACATTTTGCCCTTCGGTCATTAATGACTTGAACTTGACTTTTTTTTCAAGTCTTATTCCCTTGTTGTAGCAATGATGCTGACCATCTACAGGAAAAAGCTACTGTATTGAATAAGGAAATTTGCACTTCAAATATGAAATAACTGTAGCCGTCCCCAGTGCTGAACACGTGTATATTATCAATTTCAGCAAGTGTAAATTGTCAGCAATTGTATATGATGATGATGATGATGACCACTGTTACAAATGCATCTTATTTTTTTTTAATATAGGACTCATTAAAAGGTTCAGTGAAACATACAGCATTTGGAATTACGGTTTCGCAGAAGTTACAAATTTTGGACGGATGGCTGCTATTGGTTTCTTAGGTGTTCAGTATAAAACACTTAGTACAGGTAAGTAAATAATTCCAATACATTTTTGTATTGAACCATATTGAACAGGCCCAACTTCACACCCTCTCGTTTTGTAAAAACAAGATATTTTTAAAATATTGTGTTATGTGCTGTATGACATCATACATTTATATTTGACTGCTGTTTGTGTTTTCAGTTCTACTCATTTATCTGATAGTTTGTTTATGTTGTAGTATATTATTGTTTCCATTACTGTATTGCTTTATCATTTTCATTAATAGTGGAATCTCAGTAAATGAAATATACGTACAAGATGAATATAACATGATTACAGAAAAACTCTATGAATGTCATCACTCTTTCATTTCCAGTTATAGCACTCCTGCCATATCTGCCCCTGTTTTTAATCTTTTTGCAGATTTCAGTGTAAGTAAATTACTTTGCAACTTCCTGTATTTTGGTATTTAGCATGTTATTTGTAACTTGGTTGTGATATCATGTAGCTTAGCTCTGATGATGGCTCACAAAAATAAAATAAGCTTTTAGACTTCTTAAGGGAAGTAAGGAAATTAGTTCAATTTTCTAACGTTAGCTAAAGGTAGTCAGTTTGATAGCCAGCAAACTAAATTTTCATAAACAAACTAAAAGCTGTTATGATCGTCTTTGAAGATTAATAATTTGCTATGGCAATTACTAAGTATGGTAATTATTAATTATGGTAATGCAATTTGACATTATAAAATTTTTATGATGTCAAATGGCAAATTCCATTTACACCCCTGTAATTTAGGTTGAAATATTGATGTATTTTGCTTTGCATAGCAGTAACCAGAGTGTTAATGTCAGTATCAAAGACTATAAAAACACTTTCATCTAATTTTACTTGTGTGTTCTTTTTTTACTCAAGCCTAAAAGCAGTTTTATCCCATTCTTACGGCATCAGGACATGGCGATCACTGTGTAAGTATAAATCCGCACCATTTAGAGTTTACAGTCTTCTGCTTACTTAAAGAATGTCTGAGATTATAAACTATGAGAAATTCTAGTTCCAAACACAAAAACTCATGAAACTCATGAAATGTCATGAAAACAGCAAACTCATGAAATGTCAGAGTGCTCTAAGCTGTAAGGTAAATATCGCGTAGAGCTCTGTTAGTGGCCTGATTCACACTACTATAGAAATGGCTGCTGTTCAGCGATTAATGCTTAATTAGTAATGAATTATTTTAACATGTATGTATTTGGTTGAAATTTAAGTGCATCAATGAATAGAACAATTGAATGTTCAGGAAATGTAATATAGGTATTTTTCAGACTTTGTTGAGGAAAATTAGCCCTTTTAAGTACCAAATGTACCAAATGAAAACCTCTAAAATCATCTTTGTCTTTTGCAGTTTTGATCTGGATGTTATTGCTGTTAATCTTGGAGGTTCTAAACGCATCACTGTCAGTCTACATTCATAATGTTATACTGGAATCTAACGACGGTAAGTAGCAGTCTTACTTCATGGCTGCTATGGGGATGACGCTTTTTACTTGGATAACCCGAACATGGGCCTGCTGATGATGAGTACTATAACACACTCACATTAGGAGAGAACAGGGCACAGACTAAAGCAGGGTAAAATGTAAAGGACGTTTCATGTAGTTAAACTTGTTCAAGTAGATTGTTCTAATATTCTCAAAACAATATCATCTGCAAACTATAACAGACTATGATGTAGGTTGCTTGTATAAACAAATTCTTCCTCAGACATTTTTAAAAATTATTTAGCAAAACGCATTAGGCTGTGCCCCACTCTCCTACTGTTTTTTGCTTGCATTGTCACACAATAAATATGTAGGATTTGTCTACATATAATTCTGAGTGAATGTATACATTTGTGTTTTTGTGCATGTGCCAAAATGCAGTATGTCATTTTATGTCACTACAAATTAAATGCTAGCATGAATGCTAAGCTAGTTGGCAAGCAAGGTGTAAAAGTGTTCACTGAATGTGGTTTAATAGGTTTGGTGGCTCTTTTACAGGAATTTAACTGGCTATAATTCTTCTTTTACATGACCATTTCAATCCTCTCTATAGAATTAGGATTAAACAGGCTTTTATTTGTTACTGTGCCTTAAAGATTGATATATGTAAATGAGCTCTGTTCTCGTTACAGTAAGTAGTCCAGCCTAAAACACTCCTTGTAACTCAAGCACGAATGGGCGGAGATAAATTATTGTTTAGATGTATGTCAGATATATGCAAACGTGTTGGTGTCACTTCACAAAAACACTGAATTTAAAACCATCTGTTTTTGCAGCTTTGAACAAATGGACTGAAACAACGGAGAAGCTGAACGGTATGTTTTGAGATTTACATACTGCACCAGCAGGTTTAGGAGAACATAATTTTTACCTTAAGTCCTTAATACTTCTTGTTGTGCCTGATAAAAATTCCTGCACATGTATTTTTTTTTTTGTTAATGATCTGTACCATGACAAAGTTCAAGCAGTCAGTAGGGGTCTGGACAGAACTGGACTCGCATGTGTTTTCTCTCTTTGCTTGGTCATTCTGTACAAGTAATAAAAATGCCACAGATGATCAACCTGTCACGTTTTATTAGTAGCATTTGCTGTATGATGCACTATTCTGGATGATTGTAATGACTGAAACAGTTTTAAAACCATGTTCCTTTTTGCAGAACGTGCAGTGCGGACCTGTGTAGCTGCATACCTCTACATTTTGACTTTGATGCTACTCCTTGAATATCTGTTCAGTTTTTGTGGTACAGTATTCACTGATTACTTCTAGGCCTGGACAGTCATTAAATAATGGTCTAATCCAGGGGTTCTCAACCTTTTCTCAACCTTTTTCACCCCAAGGCCCTTTTTTCTTAATTGCTCACAATGAAAACCTGTGAATTAGGGCCTGAAAAAGATCAGACCATCCTTTTCACTTCAATCACAGCAACCAGAATTTGCTATTATGTTTAAAAAAAAATGTTGCAGTGTTTTTGTTTATACGTCTCTACCAGCCCACTACGAACTACTGCCTCCCCTCAAGTTCAGGCCCGCTTGACCACTAGAGAGTGCTCCGCGGCCCATTGGTGGTCTGCACAGGTTGAAAAACCCTGGTCTAATCGTAATTATTTGAGATGATTACAATCTTCCACATTACATTTCACAGTAATATTAAGAAGCTACAAACAAAATGTGAATTAGATGCACTTGAGGCAAATCAATGTAAATAAAAGAAAGCAGTAAATGTATTCATTGAGACATCATGGAGTTTAAAAAAATAAAACAACTCTAACTGTCTGGATGTCTCCATCAGAGGCTAGTAAACACTTGCATCTAACCCCACTTCTTTTTCTTCATGCAGCCCGCCTCTACACAGGGTCTAATTCTGACAGCCCCAAGAGACCACAATCAACGAGTAAGTCCACTATGCACTAAGAAAATGTTTGAAGCAAATATGAAACAAATTATGAAATATCCTAGAGCCTTGAACCTGACCACCACAACGGGAGACTGAATAAAACTCCACATTTTGTTCAGTCTCCAGTTACTCATGGTCAGGTTCAAGTCAGGTTTCTCTTGAATTTTGATTGCAGTTTGATTTGCATCCAACACTCTGGAGAGAAACCATCCAATGCAAAGTCATTCCAAACTTCATTTAGATATTTTTTGGTTTTATGGTCATATTTTAGGAGTAGAACAACATTAGTGAGAAAGTGGTCACTCTGTACGAAATCAAGCAAAATATTCAGAGCACCATGAGAGTCACACAGGATTGTTCAGTATATGTTTGGTGAGCTGTGATGTGATGGTCTCCCCCAAGTTAATGTGAACATGAGATCTTTTTTCTTATTTATTACAGGTCTATTACATGCCAGCGTCTACATGCTTGGTGCAGTGGGTCTCATTTTTGTGAATTCTGTTGCACTGGTTGTAGAACTGATCCTAAAAGCACGTAAGTGAGCTCTACACTGTCGGTTCCACGCCACTGACAATGATGATAATTGTGAAATGCACAGCTAGTACATTTGGAAAGACTTTACTGCAGGGTGTAAGGCATCTACATAAGATTGTCAGACCAGCTGACTTAAACCTGCTTAAACATTTACTAAGACTTATTTCAAGAGGTGACGTCTGTCATAAAGGCTGCCTTTGTCAGCTTAAATGTTGACAAAACACCTGTCAGGTGACGCTATTTTTTTTTTTCTGACATTAGGTTGTCATGACACAAATGACAGCCCACTATAAGAGTTCACTCTGTAGCTTAGTTTATGTCACAGTGACATAGACTGATGATGTGACAGCTTAAATCTTTTAACTGGTGAAATTAAACTCACTTTAACTTACTTGTGTTCAACCAGCCTGACTGTGCAGTCTGTCATATTATTAGCATTATGTCACTGTGATAAACATACTGAGCTACAAAGTGTCATTTCACCCGAAAAGTGTCGTAATACAACATAATGATAAATAATAACCAAATTTACAGAATATGTATAGAAGGTTTGGATTTTAGCCTTTGAGTGATTGTTTTTGTTAAATATATGCTGGCTGCCAATGATTTTACTTGCAATATCACAAAGAACAGCAAGTAAAAAATACATTTTAAAAAATGTTGAAAAATGAAATCATCATAATTTGTTGGGAGCACAGATGTGTGACAGTTTTGCTCAAATTCATTACAGAAAAAGTATTTAGTTCAAAAATAAATGTCATTGCACTGCAAATTGTCAAATGCAAACCTTTTAACAACACAAACCTTAACCTTGCTATCACTGCATTGCTATCACTGTGTTTGCCTTATAATAGAGGCATTGCAACAAAAGCATACAGTATGTAACATAGTACTATTTGCCACTAATATCCATCCAGTAATGATGATTACTCAAGTATATTTTGCCCCATTGTATTTTTAATTGTTGAAAACAACACAAAAACAACCTTGTTTCCAATTGCACCATAACAAAAATAGTACTAGAATTCTAACAGAGTCTATAAGGAGAAAATGGACAGCCTGAAAAAGCCAGTGAAGTATTCTCCTCTATTACTCTAATTACTCTCAGTGGGGAGTATGAGACTTAAAGCACAGGTAGCCTGTTGTGTGTTCAGACTTGCAGTATAGCAGTGCTACAGTCTGTCAGAGGAGCCCATATTGGGCTGGCTTAATCTGACCAAGATACTATTACGGATAATGCAAAGGATTGAGACACAGTGTGATGTGAATTGGATCAACTGAATATCTACAAAGAAAGTATTAATTGTTTAGTTGTAGTCATGATTGAAACTGCACAAAACCATGATGTAGTGCCAACTTTCACAAGAAAAAGGCTGAATAAATATCCTTAGAGACAGAGATCTGTGTGGTACCTTTTTTTAGCCCCCCTTCCACAGAAAATCTGCTTTGTTTGTCCCGCTCCCACCCACAGCTTAAATCTTTTGACCTGCCCCTGCCCGCAACTTAAATGTTTTGTCCCATCCCCTCCCACAGTCCTGTATAGCTGACCTCCATCTGCGTTAGTCGCGACTGAAAATGACTGCCACACATCAGGCTTGCTTTTAGTCTATTTTATCATGTATTCGCCTTCATTAAGAACACTTTGCACAGCTGTGGCTGTCGGAGGGCTTAGCCGTTAGTCTGTAAGAATGTAAATTGAATGACGTTCATGTGATTGGTTGCTTCACAACTATTCAGAATGAGTTTATAACTTTTTGTTCTTCTGCTGTTAGATATTATTTATATATTCTAATTATTAACTGATCATTTAATTTAGGCTATTCTGTGATTTAATTCATTTAGTCATTTATTAGGCTATTAGGTGTTGTCCTGCCCCCACCCACTCTGGGCTGGCTAACCTGGCTAACCACAAAAAAAAAATTAGCCCAGCACTGCAATGTATTGTGGTGGGTCCAGTGAATCCTGTGGAACTACTGCAGCCCTGGTGTCTCCTAAAAGAGGTTTTAGGAGTAAAAGTCTTATTGATCCTTTGTTCTTCTTCATTCTTATGTTCCATTAGGAAATGGCGAGCGTACAATGGATCTGCGAGTCATTCTCATACCCTCTGAATGTGTCTTCGCTTTGTGCTGTTTTGCTCTCCAAATATCTGCTTTCTGTAAGTACAGCAAATATACCAACATGACACAGTTTGTGCTCTAAACAATCAGTACATGGGGCCACGTCTTAGGGAGCTCTGCTGCATATCATCATTAGCATGTTTTTTTCACTGGCAGTAACAAACACCCAGAGCTATCTAACCCTGCTCAGGTACCTGTGTCCGTTTACCATCACAGTACAGAAACATGAAATTAGACGAGGGTCTCTGGAGGTTGTGTGGTTGTCACGCAACACTGTTGTTTGTGTTTACTGTTAAGAGTAAACACTAGTAGAGATTATCCAGTCGTAACTGTCACAGACAGTGATTCTAGTAGGCTGGTGTTTCTTTTTAAAGTGGCAGATGTCTGACTTGTGACGACATAACTGACTCTGTGACGATTGTGCTTGACCAGTGGTCTGCAGTATTTCTAGCTCCACCAATGATTTCTGGCTCTACATGCTTTTCACAATAACAATAAGAATGACCAAATGCATCACAGGTACTTCTACGTGGTACGATTCACTTAGCAATGGAAATGACAACAAATACTTGATCGTGAATTTATAACTATAAATTGATATTTGATATGTTATACAGGCAGAAAAATTCCACATAGTGGAATTTAATTAGCAATGCAATTCCTTTTTTTTTTTCTTTCTTCCATAGCCCTTAAGTACGATATAACCCTTTTAGAATAGACTAATGAATTTACTGCTAGAACATGCACGGAACATGATCAGTTTATAATTCACCTCACTGTCCCTTTTGTTTTTACACAGGGAGGACATTCAGAGAAAAGTAAGTTTGGATTTGATCAAAATATGGTCACATATATGTATTTACAGAAGATATTCATTATCATTATCTTTCGCTGTCACAGTTTTATGGATGACATAGAGGGCTTACGTCGATTGTGCACGTGTCCAGTGGTGAGTATGTCATCTTAAGCTTATAAAAAGCAATAAATACAAATTTCCTTGAAAAAAAAAAACAGATGTAAAACAAATAGACGTACAAACTTATATAACTTACCAGCTGTAGATTGATTTTTTTCTGGCATGGAAGGCTCAGCAGCCAGTTTACTGAAGATGAACTTTTTTACTACTATATTCACATTAGTTTTATATGTATTCCGTGTCTTATGAGTTGAACAGAGAGCCAAAATATGAAATTGTAGTTAGCATGTAAAAAAGCTATTTATTTATTGCTCAATTAAAAGGCCTATTTCACTGAAAACTGAATTTATTTTTTTAAACAACAGAGTTTGAAATAATATGTAAACATTGTTTCTAAATCTGCCATTTACTGCCAAGAAATGGAAACTAAGGGAAACTAACTAGAGGAACTATTGGGGATCGATTGTTTCTGTGATGTCAGGCAAACCTGCTAATTTACTTATATCCACCTATTGAGCCTACAGCAGTTTATCTAGGGCTGAAAAATGAATCATTTGTATGTCGAAATCACAATTTGAAAGAGTGCAATTTTCTAATTGTGAGAGCCGCATTTTTAATTATAGTTTACGTTATCAAGTTTTAAGTGGGGAAATTCAGCCTAATAACACTGAGCTTGTGAACTGCTTGTAGATGTGTTAGACCAATCAGAAGAAACAAACACCCGTGTGTTGTAACATCACAACCAACAAGCCAGAAAAAGTGAAAATCTTGGTCTTCTTGGCAAAGAAGGCATGGAGCTCAATTTAGAGAAAACAAGTGCAAATCAAATCGCAGTCGTAGTACTGGCCAGAAAAATCACTATTGGGTACTCTGTCTAAATCATTCAGCCCTAAGTTTAGCCCCAGAAGCTGACTTTCCGAGTGCCTAATACAGTACAACCAATCATTTAGCTCATTTAGCTCACAGTAACAAAAATATTATGACTATTTTTGGTACACAAAACCCCATAAATGTTACAAGTGTACCTCACTCATAAAAGTAAGAAGAATTGACGAAATTGGCCCTTTAAGTTTAGATTTGTTTGCGTGATGCAGTTGCTACATCTCAAACCTTTATTTGCAAATACTAGAATAATATTTTATAACAGCACATACCAAATTTCTTGTCTTTCCTTCTAGAACACAATGATACGCAATTGTGAACTGCGGTCTCTGCAGTCTACAGAAGCTGATCCTACTCCTGCTCCTGCTCCTGCTCCTGCTCCTCAGGAATTGGGGTCTTAGGAGGTAAGATGTAGCTCACGTTCTTTGTACTGATAAGAAGCTGAAAGTAAAAAAAATAATTCATGTTTAAACACAGCACTCAACTCACCCAAAGGGAAATTCCACCGATTTATTTTTTTTTTCACAATTCGGACATTGAGATGTAAACAGTCATTGAGAGTGATTTGATGTGAAATGGTTCATTTGTAGAGAATTTGCAGAGTCAAATCTCTTTACAGTGGTGGTGATAGGAACCAGGGTCCACAGTGTCTACAACACAAATACAGCCTTTTTATTTACTATCCAGAACCACCTACACGTGCCTTCTGAGTTTTTATATGTAATGTTGAAGATGGCAAAGTAGTGGAAAATCTGATAAAATTCATTTTCTTTGAGGATTTTTTGCCTCACAACAACCTGAATGTACTTCATGTCATTTAAGGCCAAAACTATCATAAAACAATGATTAAGACATCAGACAACATATTCATAACCACTTCAAGTAATAACCTTTACTGAGTGAATGTCTGGTTCCTATCAACACCACTGTGAACAATTCTGACGCTAGAATGGAGCATTTCACACCAAACCACTCTGAATGACATTGTTGACATGTTAACTGTTTAAAAAAAGTAAAAGGATGTGTAATGTATTTTTCTGTTTTATAGGTGTTGAGAAATAATGACACTTCTTGTATCCGGATCACCTACATGAAGACATGTTGGGGTTTGAGATCCATTTGAGAGACACAAATGGAATCTTACAGCATGAAACTGGCATTGATTGTGATTCATGCATCACGACATGCTTTGCACCCAGTCTTCTTAAGAAACAAAATCTAGATGCATTGATAGCAAAATATTGTAGATGTGCTAAGAGCAAAATTAAAGGGCACACGTCCCGTTGCGCCCCTTAAATTTAGTCCTGTGGACTTATGGGACAGAACAGTTCCCCAGACAAACACCAATATATTTTTGAAATCTTTGTGTGATAGTCTTGACTCCAGTGGATTAAGCTCCCTGGGAGAAAGCAGTGCCCTCTGTGGGGAGCAAACGTGCAGACCTACACCTTCTGCTGGTTGTGGTCAAAACATTTTGAATCACCAGTGGGTTTTGGTCTAGAAATCACTTAAAGCTAAAAACTGTTTGTGAACGTCTTTTTGCGACCCTTGTGTCATTTTGCACAGTAGCTATGAATTAGAGGTGGGCGATATGGAAAAAACTGTACATCACGATACTTATAGAAATTTGTACAGACTAAATATTGTCACATTTAATACAAAATAGTCACATTTATAACTGCTATCAAAACTATGAATACAGTGAAACTATGAATACAGTGAAATTAGTACAGTTTAATTGGATTTAAACTGGACTAATTTAACTAATTTCACTAATTTCACTTATGCTCTCCTTTGCAGGTGGTCAGTGCTCTTTAAGTACTGACAATGTCTACAATAGGCTCAGAAACTGTACTGTTTATCAGAACAAAAAATGATCACGATAACGATTAATGGTCATCATATTGCCCACCCCTATCAATACAGTAATAAAACACACTGCTAAGCCACTGCACAGATTAAAACGATGTACAAAACCTGTGAAATGATGCTGGCGCCGCTCTGTAGGACGTGTGGTAGTGACGTCATCAGTGCGGCAGACTGTAGTCTGTAAAAACTGTGTTTATTTGTTTTTTATTGTCGTTAAATCATTTGGAACATTTGAAACAAAGCTTCAAATACAAGGAATATGCAACTTTGTTTGTACAACCTTTAAAGTGCTTCACCCCCAGTCCATCGTAAGCGTACAATTTGAACAAAATAATTCAACGACTTCCTTTACCTGTTGCTTTGGAGCTCAATCAGTCGACACTGATAAGCAGTGCAGAGTAAAAAGATGGAGATGGAGAAGACTGCCAGACCCCTGTTCATTCAGGACATGATTTCTGAAATGTTGGATGTAATAGTCCAAAACATCCATCCATATCCATGTCAAAACTAGCTCACTTACAGCTTGAAAAGCTGCTTGATTTGTAAAAAAGCTGAGTTACTGGGAAATGTAGTTAAAGCAGTAGCTTCAAAGGAAGCACTTCATTGGCCCTGACTGTAGCATTAGCCACCATGATCTTCCACCAAGCTGAAGATTTACACACCAAATTAAGTAATCAGGGGTATTTAATGAACAAGCTACTGAGTCAGAAGTGTAAACTGTGTTGTCATCTCTCATTTTAATGAATGTGATGAAGGTATACAGTAATGTGATTAGAGTTATTTCATCCAATCACATGGAAACAACCCCTAAAAGAGTAGCTTCCACAGATAGACATATGTTGAGATTACAAAAGATTTCATTCTTTTGGATGAGTTTTACTGTCCATGCTGTACAAAACCTTTTTGAGCAGGTAGCACTGGTGCTAGAAAAGTTACAAGTGTTACAATAGCTATTAGCATTCTGCACAAACTTGAAGCAATAAAATGAAAATGTATTGTGCTTTTTGTTGCTGAACAGCGTTTTTACTTCAAAATGACTTTTAGTGATAAAAAAATACTTTTTTGGTTTATTTATAAAAAAAAGGTTGTATTTGACATGACTCATTTCTAATTTTCTGTATGTCAGAAGTTGTGTACGTTTGACGCCCCATAACCTACTGATAAAGGAACTTTGTACATTTTATTTTTTCATCGAAATCATAACATGAGAGGATTTTATGTTTTTCTGCCATTATAGAGCTGCAAAAAACTATTGTCGTAAGTTTTGGCTGAAGTTGCAAGGACCGAATGTGTAGTGAGGAGGACTGTCACCCAATAAGGACTGTCTGGGTTTGTCAGACACTAGAGGGCGCTCCCGAGCAAGTCCAAAATGAATGGGTTCCTGTGGAGCTTCTGCACAAAATCATAGTTTGTAAATTGCACTAAACAAAAGAACAGCATAAAACATTTTAACACTGCTGTTATATTTTTATAAAATATATTACAAAATATAAACAAACTCCAGTTATAGGACTTTATAACAGCGTCTCATGTCTGTTCATGACATCAGTGAGAGCAAACCGCTTCACCAATATCAGCTAGCCAACCAATCCAGTAGCAGTAATGCTAAAGAACCAGCAATCGGTAGCAGTAATGCTAACCAATCATCACTCAGCAGTAGTAATGCCAACCAATCAGAACCCTGTAGCAGTAATGCCAACCAATCAGCACCCAGTAGCAGTAATGCTAACCAATCAGCACCCTGTAGCAGTAATGCTAACCAATCAGCACCCAGTAGCTTTAGCCTGAATGAATAACTGACTCTAAATGTAGGTATTGTGATATAAACTGAGTCTGTTCTACAGTTTCTCATTTGGGTGAATGAATAACTGACTCTAAATGTAGGTTTTGTGATATAAACTGAGTCTGTTCTACAGTTTCTCATTAGGCTGAATGAATAACTGACTCTAAATGTAGGTTTTGTGATATAAACTGAGTCTGTTCTACAGTTTCCCATTAGGCTGAATGAATAACAGACTCTAAATGTAGGTATTGTGATATAAACTGAGTCTGTTCTACAGTTTCTCATTAGGCTGAATGAATAACTAACTCTAACACTGAAACTCGAGCATTACTACAATACGTTATCTGAATGCAACAAGTGTGATGATTGAACTGAATAAAAATGAACTAGAAATCACTAAAGGGTTAAAAAGTGTCCTCACCCTGTAACTACCCGCTTCACTCTGTATATCATACATTTTAAAAGAGGCCTAATATTTATTTCTGTGAGCTTTTAGCCAAAACTTTGTCAGGCCTTCAGCGGTTTTGACTGTCGATATTTTGCTGAGCGAGTAGCGCCAGAGCCCCTCCCCCAGGTCTGATATGATTGGCTTACGACTGAGGAGGTCTGATCTGATTGGCTGATCCGGGCGTTAGACTTTTCCCCCCGTGCTCTGCCACTGAACAGCCAGACTGTCGTCTCCTCTTTTTTATGGAGTTAGAAAATCTCTGTAGGCACAGCTGAGGCAGTTAACCCCCCTAAATCTGGCCCAGCGACGCCCCCGACTGTTTCTACCCAGATACCGCAGAGAAAAACATCCTCATTGGACAGTTTTCCCCCTTTTAGCTCTCGTTTCCAGCCAAAACTTAACAACGAAACACGAGCAATATGTGCAGAATCTGAACTCAACGAGTAAAACTGAATAAAAAATAAACTACAAGTGACAGAATGGTGATTTATTTTTATTATTTCACATAAATCATTAGACCTGGAGCTCTTTGAGGTTCCCCACTGCAGTACAGCGAGCAGTGGGCGGACGCAGGGGTTTCTCATAAAGTTGACAGGGGCTGTATCAGCAAACAGTACAGAGACTCGGCCCCTTGGAGGAAACTCAATCACCAGATGTTCCATTCATTGATCCGAACAGTTCGTTCGTACGAACCGAATCAGTTAAATGAACTGAACTCTCCCAGCGCTGTTAATGCAGGAAGCCATCTAGCGTTTGACCGAGGAACTGCACCGGATCTCTTTCGAGAAACTGAGTTTTATTCAGTTCTTATTATTATTTAAATTTGCGACCTTGTGTTTACATTTACGAGCTGAACGCTTTTCTAGTGGGTTTTATTATTTTATTTTAAAACCGTTGGCACAAAATTAACTCCACGCACGGGCCTACAGCAGGACCCCATCGTGTACTGGCTGGAATTACTCATGGAATTTTTTTCGAGTCACGTTATATATTGATGACGTCATCGATGGGATTGTGCCGTCATCGTGTGACGTCATAGTGCCGCCCTGAAAAACTATATATATATATATGGGTGTAAAACCTCCACTTTCCACTATTGCACTTCAGCAGTGCGCCGTGTGGTTTGTGTTCAGATCTCTGTGAGAACTGAAAGCAATTTGTTCATTGATTTACTGGAACCAGTTTATCGAACGGTTTTCAGTGCAGTGTCCTGAAAAATGGACAGTTCTATTAAAGACCTAAAAGCTGCTGTTGGTGACGCACTACAGAACACAGCTCATGTGTACAGTCAAGCCCTGGATAAACTGGAGAAAGTCCAGGAAGAAGTGTCCCAAGTGAGAGAGCAGCTCGAGACCAATCAAATTGTGGAGATAGAGCAGAACATGACTGTGCAACACTACCTGCTGGTACTGCTGGAGGAGCTGACAGCAGCGCAGGGAAAGAAGCACGAGGAGACAGGACTGGGAGCAGGAGACGACCACCTGACAAACTACCAGGACCTGGAGAGAGAAAACAGTCAGCTGAAAGACAGACTGTTCAGGATGGAGATGGAGATGAAGGAGGAACGAGAGAGGTGGAAAGCAGAAAAGCAGGAGGTAATGAGGAGATCAGAGGAACACCTGGAGGAAATGTCCATCAACAGGGCCATGATGGAGCAACAGGTGAGGGATGTGGAGAGTGAAAACCTCCAGCTGAAAGAGAGACTCTCCAGGATGGAGATGGAGATGAAGGAGGAACGAGAGAGGTGGGTAACAGAAAAGGAGGAGATGATGAAGATAACAAAGGAGTTCATGCTGTTAATCTGCAGCTCCTTGGCCTCGATGGGGCAGAATGTGAGGGATGTAGAGAGAGAAAGGGACGATAGAATAGAAAAGAGAGGAGATAAGAAAGAACTGAAAAAAAGGAAGAAGGAGCAGAAAAAGAAGGATAAGGAGCTGAAAAAGCAGATGAAGGAGGAGGAGAAGAGGGTGAGGAATTTGGAGCGTGAAAGGGAGAAAGAAAGGAAAGTAGAGGAGAAAGAAAGGAAGAAGGAGCAGAAAAAGAAGGATGAGGAGCTGAAAAGCAGATGAAGGAGCTGCAGGAGGAAAGGAGCTCAGGAAAGAGGAGCTTCTGGAGAAGACTGTGGAGAAGGAACTAAAAGAGACCCTGAAAGAAAGGAGGAGTGAGTGAAGGAGTGAGTGAATGAGATTTCTCCCTGAAATGAGCGAATAAAAACGTATCTAGAACCATTGAGTTGTGTTTGAGTGGTTTCTGTTTCCACTGTACTCAGAAATACACACATCACCATGTGTGCACTGTGTCTGATTAATACTAAGAATAATTATTATAATAATAATCAATTAATGTTGCATTTAAAACATTGAGTTTAATCCAACATTTCCGCACAAATTCATGTGTACAGAGGTTAATAAACTACGTCTCCCATAATTCTCCCTAA